>NC_063332.1:110088207-110166621 GCF_021869965.1 Rhincodon typus
AGACCCTTCTTCAGAAAAATCATTTTTCTGAAGAAGGGTCTAGGCCCGAAACGTCAGCTTTCCTGCTCCTCTGATGCTGCTTGGCCTGCTGTGTTCATCCAGCTCTACACCTTTGTTATCTCAGATTCTCCAGCATCTGCAGTTCCTACTATCTTTGTGAAAAATTGACTTCTGCACAGAAAAAGCCAACACCCCCATACATACCTTCAAATTAGTGAGATCACAGCTAATGGATTTATATTGCATAAAACACACAACTGGAACATCTGAATCAGGTGGTTGCTTCCCTTTTTAACCACATTTCAGATCTCAATATAAGATTTAAACTTAATAATTTACACACAATGTCCAATACTTTAGTGTTCGCTATATTCTCCCATTTAGTAGCGTATGAACTTATGCAGTCTTAAGCTAAGTATTCCACATTCATTTGCGAGGAATTCATTACCTCCAAGATTTCAAGTTTTCCTCCCTCCCAGTTAGCCACGTACTTATTTGTTGACAGGTTTAAAACTGTTCTTTCTCATTTGAGACTTCCTTCTTCCCCCTTCCCTTGCCATCTCCCTTTCTCTCAATACATCCTAAAGTCTTCCTCTCCGTCAACCCTCTTGCAGAACCTTCTCCCTTCTTCCTTCTTGTAGGTATATCTTCTTCCTGCCAGATGGCCCTTGCTCTGGTCTCCTGCAAAAGACATGGCCCATCCACCCCAATAAAAGGCCCACTGCAAAATACATGTCTTCAGTACCTAAGAAAAGGCAAAAGGCAAAGCCCTCTGCAAAAGACATGGGGAAAGGCCTTTGAAAAAGATAAAGGCCACAGCCCCTGGCAAGAAACATGGCTCATGGCACCTGGCTAAAGATTCCCAAAGCCACCATTTCCTTTCCCAATTTCTCATGCCTTCTCCAATCATTGGTTGTTTCACTGCTGTGTTTGCTGCTGCCAGGCTCACTGTGATTGGAGGAGCACCTCCTCACTAATTCTGTCCAAAAAACAGAAATTGCTGGAAAATCTCAGCAGGTCTGGCAGCATCTGTGAAGAGAAATCAGAGTTAATGTTTCAGGTCCAGTGACCCTTCTTCAGAACACAGTTTCTGAGGAAGGGTCGCTGGACCCGAAATATTAACTCTGATTTCTCTCCACAGATTCTGCCAGACTTACTGAAATTTTCCATCAATTTCTATTTTTGTATCTGATTTCCAGCATCTGCAGTTCTTTCGGGTTTTGTTTTTTTTTTAATTTTAATTCTGTCCATTCTACATATGGAACAGCCTTTTCCCTATTGGTTGCCCAGTGATTGAATTTTTCTGAGAAATTTGGTGGCTTTCAGGAGCAAATATACCCACTACCCCGTATATTTTGAATCGTATGGTGGACACTTGCCTTACCCTGATGTGCCTTAATACCATTAAAGCTGCTCATATAGGGAGATAATTTGCCTGTAACGATTCAGAAAGTTTGTTTTTAAAAGGTTCGCCCTAATTTCCAATTTATTTGGTTTCATGCACCAAATCGATTACAATTTAATAACGAAGGTGAAGGTAGTAAAATATACCTAACTATAAGATATGTAATTAATAAATTATTTGTGCATATGTCTGCCCATGAATAAGCAGAAAATCATTTATCAGTTTGTTGCAACAGCCAAGCAGATGCAACCTTTGTATAATGTGCTTACTCTTCCATTGAAGGTCTCATTAATTTGAGATCCTTTATGAGGAAATGTGTGGGCTAGGCGAATTCGTAATATTCCTAAAATAGTTACTATGCATTTACGGAACTGAATGTGAAATACATCCATCACAGGAGACTTGTGTTTAATATTCTTAGATCGACACATCCATGAAAACTCTCAAAAGGAATAATTTACACCTTACTTTTTAACGCTAATATGATTATTTGAAATGCATGGAGGTCGCATGGAGGGCAGAAGGTTTAAAGGAGATGTGAGGCAACACTTTTTTACCCAACATATAGTGGAAATCTGGAACTGACTACCCATAAAGGTAGTAGAGGCAGAAACCCTGATAACATTTAAGGAGTATTTAGATGTGTGCTTGCAATGCCAAGGCATACAAAGCAATGGGCCAAATGCTGGAAAATGGGATGAGAACAGTTAGATGGATTTTTTTTTTTGACTGGTGCAGACGTGTTGGGTCAAAGGGCTTTTTTTGTGCTGTAGATCTCCGACTCTATGACTCAATATGAAATATGAAACCAAATTTGGTTTGCGCACTGCCACTTTTAATATTGGTAAAGAGACCTTGCAACATTATTCATTAATGACATACTTCCTATGGGCCTTACGTGACATTCTTTGAGGATAAGGTCACAAGCAGTGTGTCTATTATGTGTACCAGAAGGCGATTTGGTTTTATCCTGATACTGCATACCTTGCCAGCTGTGATGCTGGTATTCCAAATTTGGGCAACAAATTTGTTGATCATACGACAAAAATCAAGCATGGCAATAGGATGATGACTGGATTGTCTATTATTGGATCTGGTCATTGCCTGGCATTTGCATGGTGCAAATGTTACTTGCCACTTGTCAGCCCAAATCTGGATTTTGTCCAGCTCTTGCTGCATTTGGACATGGACCTCTTC
Organism: Rhincodon typus; assembly: GCF_021869965.1. Classification (NCBI taxonomy): domain Eukaryota; kingdom Metazoa; phylum Chordata; class Chondrichthyes; order Orectolobiformes; family Rhincodontidae; genus Rhincodon; species Rhincodon typus. Next base: position 110,090,810 of record NC_063332.1, read on the forward strand.
AGTATTTGTGCCAGGTATTACTTCAATCAGCAGAGAATTTGCACCCTGATTCCCATTGACTCCAGTTTTACTTGGGCGACTTGATGCCACACTTGGTCAAATACGGCCTCGATGGCAAGGCCTGTCACTCTCACCTTACCTCTGTAATTCAGTATTTTGTCCCTGTTTGACTGAAGGCTGTAATAAGGTCAGGAGCTGAGTGGCCCTGCCAGAATCCAAACTGGGCATCACGGAGCAGACAGAAGTACTGTTTGCTAGCACTGTTGATGATACCTTCTACCACTTTACTGATGATCGATAGTAGACTGATAGGGCAGTAATTGGCTGGGTAAGGTTTCCCCTTTTTGTGTTAAGAACGTGCTGCGGCAATTTGTTACATTGTCAGATGGACAGATGCCTGTGTTATAATGGCACTGGAACAGTTTGGCTAGAGGTGTGGCGCATTATGGCCTTCAGTACTATTGCCGGAATGTTATTGGAGCCCATAGCCTTTGCAGCATACAGTGCATCCAGCTGTTTCTTGATACCTTGATCTAGACTGAGGCTGGCCATTTCGGATCATTGCAACATCTGGTGAGACTTTCAGACTCATTAAAACTGGATCTGAAGCCAGATCTCTGAAGTGAAAGATCAGTGCTGCATTGTACATTCTTTAAAAAAATTGTCTTCACTACTATCTGTTGCTGTTATTTGTATACTATTTATTCTTTTCTTCTATTGATTACATGGAGGTACGCAATGGAATGTCCACTGTGGCATTCTGCAGAAGTGACAGGTACAATGCAGGACCTGATGGTCTAATTATTTTTAACTCCTAGAAGTACTTTACTCCAGTAAAGTAATGGCAACTCAATCAAACCCAAAAAGCAAATAGTTTTAGCTACTAGGAATTCTGCCCATATTGTGTTTGCAATGACAGGTGTATATAAAGAATAAACGAAGGTGAGAAGAAAACTAAAGGTAATGAATGTATTTAATGGTTGCTAACTATTCTTGTCCCCCACTTATATGTTAATAGTAGTTGAATTATACATTCACAGAACATTGTTATTTTATATAATTTTTCACTATTTTCCCTTCGCTTTGCAGGGGCGCTGTATAAACTTCAGCCGAGTCCAGACACAGTAAAATTGAAGAAGCTAGAGCTGTTTTATTTCTTTACTGCCGACTGAAGAATAATAAAGGATTCTCAATTTCCAATTGACATCAGTAATCCTCTCTAAAGATGGGCAAAACACAGTCTTGGTGATGCTTTTTGTTAACTCATCACAAAACTGCAGCAAGAGCAATACAGATTTTTCTTTAACCCACCAAGAACTCTTTGGCGATTTCTTGACAGATGCGTTGCTTCTCTCCTGATCTTCAATCCCCAGTAATGGGCATGCAGCAGTAGCAAAAAGTAAACATTAACACCCATCACCCCCTACAAGAAAAGTACATCAATTCTTGGCACTTGGAGTCACTTTGAACTTTTTTCCAGTCTGAATGTAGTCTGATTGTAATGTGCTGTTTTGGGTCATCACATTTTATAGACAGAGTGTATTGTCAGAATGGAGCCTATTACCCAAAGGCGGAGCGACAATCCCACCAGGACTACCCAGTGCATAAGTTCATTGCCTTTCAGCGATGTCACATTACAAGATCTTTCCAACTTCACCACTTTACAATGCCTTACGGGAACCGTCTGACTGAAAATCTTGTCATTTTCCACTGAAAAGTGCACACGCATGACAAAATGTAGGCAGGATGCCCCAAGGTATGGGAATCAGCTAGACTTTGCCCTTTAGTTTTTGAAGACACCTTTCTTTCATTATGTGCTGGAGAAGAAAATTAATAGAGCGTTATCATACAGCAGCAGTGCCTATAACCAAAGATCTGCTGCAGAAATTGAGACGTTGGTGCTCTGAGGCCAAGCATTGTGGCCGGTGCTTTCCTGTGTCCAATTGCTCATAACATCTCATCCTATTAAAGCATTCACATTGATCTGAATATTTATATAAAACAAATAGATAAGACAAAATACAGCATTCCTTTTATAACCCAAGGTTGTACGGCTGCTATCCCCCCATTCTACAAATCTCCAAGGGCTTTACAGTGTCACAATCCAGCAACTCTCTTTGCATGAGAATTTCAAAGTTTAATTAATATAATTAAAGGCAACAGCAAGCAGCAGCCTGTGAAGATTTTGCTCATCTTTTTTATGCTTTTTGACATTGAATGACCTATCACTATTTAAGCTTTGCTTGGATTTTTAAAACATACTTGGCACTGGTTTCGTTCGAAAGGGAGAAATAAAAAGTACCCTTGTTTGTAACCAAACAATGAAGTTATATCTTCCTGCTGCAACCCCTTTCCAAAATGTTGGGGAAAAAATAAATTTCATTATTTTATTTTTCCCCAACCATCTTGTCAAGACGACAATCCGAAATGCTGTCAGTATGAGCAGAAACACTGTGGGGGAGAAGAAAGCAGCAGCTGAGAAAAAGCTCGAATGATGCAGTCACTTTCGATACTGTACATGAAATGCAAAATGGATATTCGAGTCGAAACCTGACAAAGCGCGCCTGCTTTGATGTGAACTGGTATAGACAATGACCAGTGGCTGGGTCAGTGGGATGTCTCTCTGCGAGCAGAGAAGCTTATCAAATGACACTAAAAATAAGTTCAACAACCATCACATTTGAGAGAACAGGCGAACATTTCACATTTGGTGGGCATGCAAGTGCGCGATATGGGAAGAGCGATAGTGAAAAGTCCTGGTCTAATTATGCTTTTGAGCTGTTCATCAAAATCACATGGGACATGAATGTTTCCCTTGGTTTACAAACAAAATTTATGAGGTTGCCAAAAGAAGCTCTGTGTATAACCACTTGCTTAATCTTTTGCTCATTATTGTTTAAGGTCATGGCAAAATTGTAAGTACTACCTACCAATATGTCATAAAATAAATTTTGCAAGGATTTTTGAATCTGCCTGATCTTTATCAGAGGATTGAAAAAAAATCGTGGATTTTCAGAATCTCTAGAATTGGATTCAGTATCTGTATTTTTAATTAAGGGATTTCCCTGTTTTCCAAAGTCCCCCCCTTTTACTTAAGGACCATCTCCATCTAGCCAAACTTTGTGCACACTTGAATTTACATCAATTTTGAACAAATTTGACTAGTATAATGGTGCGCAGATTTGTGTTATCATAAGAAATTTGGTCTGATAATTTTCTTAACATACTAAAATGTTAATTTTCTTAGTTTTGTTTTAATTATTTTTAAAAGTATCTCCACTAAAGCCCATGTGCTTGCTGAAGTTTGCCATAGTGCACAGTGCAAACACTGAATTTGGACTTCTGTAAAATCAATGCAGATAATCTCTATCTATTATTGTAATATTCTGTAACAGATCAGCATAACATACATTCAATCATGTTTAACATATTATTCAAGACTTTGTGCGTACATCCACATATGGAATAGTAGCACACAATGTAACTAAGGACACTGTTAAAACAAAGTAAAATGGATGTATTACATAAAATGACACAAATTGATTTATTCACTGCCAACCATCTCTCCAAAGACCTTGGCTGATAATATCTTTCTTTAGGAAACTGTAAGACAGCAGCAATAGTGAATGAAAAAAGAAATGGTTTTCCAAAATATCATACAGGGTAATATGCGATCACAGAAACCTCGCTGGACTGAATGACTGTAAAAGCCACACTTGACTGAAAAACCAAACACAGAAAAGTATTTAAAGTTCAAAAGCAGTTGAAAATGTACAGAAATAAAATTTTACATATTTGGTAGCTTTTATGTGCTGTGATATTGCTACAAATTTTAAAGTACACATTTACTTAACTTTCACAAACATTAATTTAAAGGGCATGTTTTAAAAAAGCACGTGTAATTGTTGTAGAGTTTCAGTTATGCAAGAGGTTGTCTTTATTTGTTTAGGTGAATGCTCAATTCCAATTTCGTTTGTTAACAAGATAAATCATTATGACAATAAGATTGAATGATACCTATGTATGCTTATTTTGATTGTGACTTCATTCACAGATGTAAAGTAAATTTACAGACAGTTGGCATAAGATTAAGTTAGGTCTGTGAAATTGAACTAAGGTTGTAATATGCAAGATATGTTTTAAATGTATACTTATAGTTGTTCACTTCAATTTTGTACCATAGGCAGAATGTTACTTAATTCGGTTTCTGAATTGCATATGCAACCATCACCTCTAATGGCGTTTTGTACACTGATAACTAGCAAATATTCTATTGCAATCCACTATGTGTATAGCTCAGTTTACTTCACAGGTGCATGCATGCAAAAACTGTACCTTCTGTCCATTTCATTTTTTAGAATAAAGTGCGGAAGAAAAACTCCACTTAAGCTAAATATAGAATGCTGTCGGTTTGTATAAAGTGATATTTTTCAATTTATTAAGATGTGTTCAGTAAACAAACTTAAGATTGCAGCATATAAGTACAAAGGTTCATCTACCATGATGGCAGTCTGAATCCAAGTTGTGTTTTGTTTCACTGTGATGCCTTCAAGAGATTTTGTGAAAAGCTAATCTAAATTGATAAATTTTCTGAAGAAATTTTCAAAGACCTTAATTAGAATTGTATAATATTACAGTGCGAGATACAGTGATGTACTGTGACTCAGTAATCAATATATACAAATTATTTTCCTGAACTTGCACTGAACTTGCTCGAGTATTGCAAAGAAGTATTTCTTTGCATTATTGTGTTTTTAATAAGCAAATAAATGTACAGAACTACTAGTTTATTTTGACCAACACTGTTGTCTAAGGGATTGAAATTTGGCGCTGTTAAAATTGGAATGAATATGTTATGAATGAAATTCATGTCATTTTTTAATAAACACATTAGATTTTCATTTTAAATTGATTAACACCTTTGTTAAGTGGCATACAGGAGTTTTGTAAACATTTCAGTGCTAATTACTAATACTGTACAATGCAGTGTCAACTTTCAAGAGAAGTTACTTTGAATTTAGAGCTGATTTGCATGGTAATTGCAGTAATTATTTGATGTTTTATGCACCAAAATTAAAATTGCCTAAAATAATTGGTTTACTAAGTGGGAACTGAATTGAATAAAAAATTCAACAAGTCTGTGACAAATTTCTCTGATCACTATTTTTATGAAGACCACTGATGTATTTTAAGTTAATAAAGCAATTTATGGATCCAACCCAAGAATCTACTAAACTTCCTTTTTTAAAAAACAAAGTTTCAAATTATGCGCCTGAAGACGATGGATCTCAGCTTAATTAATAATCTCACTATTTTGGTCATTTGTTTCAACTGTTAAATAAATGGATGAGGAGAAACTGATGCAAAAATCAAAATGGCATTTTCCAGTCTTGTTTCAACTAAACACAATATTGTATTGCAATTTCCATACAACATTATTGGTCATACATGACTGAATCTATTTTACAATATCAGAAATTCCCCCAGTATGATTGTTCTCCATTCCAGTAAATATAAAATTGTTAAGTGTTATCTTCAAGTTTTATAAAGAATTGATCCTTAAATGGAGTATAGGGAAAATGATTTTGTCAACATATTGATATAAAGTGTTAATGATTATTTTCTAAATTCTTTAGACTGCTAATACACCCCAACAATATGAAATGATGTTTATACTTGATGCATTTATCGGATTGAAATTATTGTCTGGAAATAACAGACATCAGATGATCAGATTCTTTTGTGCCCTACTTTAAAGAGGTGCTAATCACTAAAATATGAGGTAATGTCTTCATCAAAGTAGCGATCACTTAAGTGACACAAACGCCTATGCTGAGTTTACACCACATAATTGCTCTGCATTGATTACACTTTTAATATTCTACTTAAAGTATGCTGACTTCATTTATTTTAGCTGTTTATATTTGCACTTTTAATTTGCAACAGCAAAAATTTTTGTAATCTGTACATTTGTAGGTGAAAAACTTTTTTATTTAGTTAAAAAGATGATAATTGCAGTTGTATTTTAATTTTAACTCCTTTTACGGCACATTTTCTCATTTTTGTCATTACAATTGTAACTATTCGAAACAGGACATAATTTCATATGCTACAGGGCATTTTAAAAGCCAATTTCTTCTTGCGAAAAAATTAAATTGACTAAACTAAATTAGCCCAGCTCAAAGACACAGAGAACAAAAATTCTTCTTTCCATGCATTATGTGCAATTTGTTGTCTAGGATAATCGTGGAATTAGTAATGTCCACATTTTCTCTTTATTCACTAATGTAAATACAAAGTAATAATATGAATCATTGTACATTTAAATCACCACTGCTTACGTAAATTTGTATTTTTGCATGTTAACACAATTACTTCATCTGTAGTCAAACGCCCCACAAGTAAAATTTCAATATATTTGAAGTCTGTTGAATCTCTGAACATAAATCGAGCAACCAACTGATCTTTATTGTCTTTATTCTTCACACCTCAATACATCTGATTTCAGACTAAACGTTTTTATGCTTCTAAATATCTAAACTACACTTGTACATTTTTAAACTAAAGGTGACCTGATAGTGCTAAATGTTTTAATCACTCGTTGACTATCCACTTAATTTATTTTAAATGATTGCAAATGTCTTACACGATACGCAATCCTTGCTATCAGCATCCCAATTCTAGCATTTGGACATCCTGGTTAGATAATTTGCAAAGCTTTGAGCTCTGCCATTCTGTTTAATGTACTGAAATAGCAAAGGCGTTTAGAAACTCCAATACAGGTTTGCAATACAGTGTAATTTTATTATCTTTTGCGCAGTTTTTAAAAACAAGCTAAAAGCCTAAAGTAACCTCATGGTAATTCACATTCAGAATGATAAGTGCAGTGCGTGTAGCAGCCAGGTAGAGAGCCAAGGAAGCGGATATCTTCTCGTACGTATGTGCACGTAACAACGCAGAGCAGTACTCTTTCCTCAGCACCTTTTAAGTATGTAAAAATCTGCCTTGTCACAAGCAGGGCATTTGTCCAATCTGACAATATCTCCAGCCTTTTTTTGATCCAAACTTAGCTCACGGCGGAAAAGCCACGGTAGATCAATCGTATAGTAATAGAGCCACGAGCCACGTCAGTCTTTTTTTTTCGCTTGCCTTCATAGGAATTGTTCAGTTGAGGTTGTGTTTGTGCATGTTGGGGGTCTCTGACCAAGAGGCTTAGGAATTCATCACTCCTTAGAATGTGAAATGCTGAAACATCAAAATTCATCTTGGAGTAATTGTGTTCAGCAATTGCCTTGTTACCTTAAAAAAATTAATTTTTTTCTTATTAAATACCAAGAACGCGTTTGTATATTTATTCAAATAATTTAACAAAATCATCCAATAGAACAGAGTTAAGGTCTACAGGAATGATGGCCAAACCATGAGGGGTAAAACATAAGAACGTAACATAAGAAGAGAAAGGGGTAAATATAGCTAACTAAGATATCTGGAGAATGAAAGTTAGAACTTTTTCAAATAAATGTATTGTACTCGTTTTATGTGGAGATTACTTGCAAAATTACAAATGCATAATTTAACCCTTTGGGTTCTGTAAATCCTTACACAGCAACCTGACTGATGAATGTATTTTCATCTGGAAGGATGATTGTATTTAGATGTGGTTATTAGGAACTAACATCTGTCGATTATTTCAAGCACTTAAAAAAAATCTTTTTGAATTTGTTTTTTTTATTTCAGCAGAAATCTGGCAAGTGTTCTTTAAAAGAGGAAAAGGTATCCCAGTGTTTATAAGTGAAAGGAGCATTCCTTTTGTTTTACCTGAATCAGGAAGATGTAATGATCAGGTTTTTTTTTAGAAATGTTACACTGGAAAAAAACATAAAACCATGATATATTGGCTGTTTCAGCCATGTCTTCCAAGGGATTTAATAGCCTGTACTTTTTACTGCATTCCCACCTTCCATCCTAGCTCTAATTTAATAGCCATTGGACACACTGGAAATGTAAATGGAAAATTGGACATGGAGGAACAGCTAAATAATGACTTGGAACATTTTGTTCTTGAGTAAAAGGGTGGCCTTGTGCTCTTGATATGCCTGGAACAAGAGTCATTTCATCTTTTTGCATTCTTCTCACTTCAGCCTCCAGTTGGAGATCTTAATCCGATACCACTTGACAAAATAAGGAGCTGCTATTGAAGAAAAGCTTTGACCTAACATTCATATCTTTGATTGTAATATAACTATCATGTCATAGTATAATTTCTAAAATAATTCTTGTTTTTGCCTCTCCAAAACTACTTTAGAGATATAATACGAAAATGAGACACACAGGTTGAGTTATGAGTTATTAAACAACTGTTTAAATGCTGCAAATAGGAGATCTAGAATAAATATTAGCACATTTTTTCCTTTATTGCTGAAGGGAAAAAAGGATGACTGAAGTTTGGAAAAAAATAATTATAACTTGTTTATGAAGCAGAATTTCAAGTAACCCTGAGTTGATAGGAACTCTTATTTTCAATGAGTTAATGCTGTAAGGCTGACATTTCAAGCATGGACACTTTTTCTGCAGTATCCTTGCACCTATTTAGCTTATGGAAGAATGTTAAAATACTCATTTCTGTATACGTGTTATTCTGATGTCGCAACTACCTCTGGTGCTGCCTATTTGAAAATGGCAAACACAACATGTTAAATTGAGGGTTACACACCTTATTGCAAACAATTCTAAATCTCTCCAAAAGCCAATATTATCAATCTGGAATCAAGTACTTTGGAAAATTACTAATATAGATATGTAATCCTTGAAACATATGTTATTTTGCTGTAAACATGTTTATCTCATGGACATTTGACTGTCAATTCTAAAATTAGATTTCACGTCCCATCAATAATCAATCAAGCTTATTTGATGACCCTTTAGTTAATTTGGCTCTCAACTGGATACATATTCAACCTTTTTAGTATGTAGTGATGGGAAAGGTAAGGTGGTTTTGGGTCCAATATGTCAAATTTCCACCATGATTGTGATTTTTCTTATGCTGATTTCATAAAATGCAATAAAACATTGTGAGTTCTGAACCTCATTTTGAGATATTCATTAGATTGTCTCCAAAAATAATTGCATTAGATTTCTTTTTGTTAATATGCATGTTTCGCATTTAAATAAAAATATTATCTCAATGATTCCTTGTAACTGGAAAGAAAATGACCATTGTATGAGGACTTTCCAACTAGAATCAAAGATGGTGACAGTAGCTGAGGCCAAAAGTTCAAACTTTCAAACTTTCCTCATATTCGTTATTTATTCATTCATGGAACGAGGGCATCGCTGGCTCAACCATCATTTATTGCCATGTATTTGCATGTACACACATGGGACCATATAATCCTACTATACCTTAATTACCTATTGTGCTGTAAGCAGCCAGTCTTGCCTCAATAGTTTTCGCTTGCACACTACAGCAGCAAGGGAAACAAAACTACCTTACTGTGCAATGGCATGTGGGGAGGGATTTGATTATCAGTGAGCTTGTCTAAATATATAATAATCTCGCAGCATTTATACATTAGTCACTGGTCTTTCAGTATTTATCCACATCAGCTGTAAAATGTGATCTAAGGATATCTGAATTTTGAGGTATCCTCTAAATGTATTTTATAAACTGTCTGTTCTTCGCAGATTGCTTGCACCTATGAGCTAAAATTACGAAGTAAAATAAATGAGACAAAATGATGCTGGTCAAGGTAAAAGTGAATTACAAAGGAGTAATAGATACAAGAAGTTTAGGGCAACATACATTAACAAGGTTTCTGTGTCTGACACATAAAAGCATTAATCTTAATCTCTTATTTTTAAAAGTTGGTACAATATTATCAAGAACAAATTGTGAAGCTGGTATTTTAAACTCAAACTAAATGAACTCATTGTCTGCTCGATGCTAGTTGCAAAGCTAGTTAACACAACTGCACGTTGTTTTCTTTAAAGAGTATTTTCTGAAGGATGATCACTCTCATTGCAAAGCACATGCAAGATTGATCATAAACCTATACCATATGCCAACACAATTTGCTGATGGGCCCAAGCTGTTTGGTTATAACTAAAACTTGAAGCTGCTGGGATTTTGGTCCCTTGATCTTTGCTGAATGGAACAGCAAGGTGAGGCATCTGTTATATTTGCTGTCAATTTGGGTCTAAATTAAATAAGGCCGCTGAGCAAAAGGAGCCACGTGGCTACTTTAATAAGGCAGCAACATGCTAATGTCAAGCACTAAACATCTAAAGAAGGTACTGATTCTTAGGAGGTACAGATTTCTTTTAGAAAAATGTGACTACTAAATGCTTAAACAGAAGTGGTTTGGCCCTTTGGCAGTGAAGCATCTGTTCAAAAATGTACACACTGCTGGAGAAGGCATGATACAGTTAAGATTGGACACACTAATTTAGTTACATATCCAACATGTGTACCGCACTACCAAGTGATTTGCAATTCCCATTCCCCAAATTAGCATAAACATAATTCCTCTGTTGTTAAAAATGGAGAAGGAATCCACTTGGGAGATTAAAAGGAAATTGCATTTTTGGAAGAATATTTTCAGGCCTTTAGTATAAATATGGAACAATACATTAGTATGAGAAAAAGCTTTTAAATTAAATGGTGAAAGTCATAGTCTATCGATTACAAAGGAGTAATAGATACAAGAAGTTTAGGGCAACATACATTAACAAGGTTTCTGTGTCTGACACATAAAAGCATTAATCTTAATCTCCATACAGGACATTCATTTCTACAATAAAAGCTAAAACATCATATTCAGAATAAAACTGAATGTGGGCACTGAAATGGTATGTTCACATAACTACAGTCTAAAGTACTGCACACTGAATTAATAGCCATATAGAACCAGATATGATCATTTATTTATTCTGCTAACATTGGTGTGAGCAGAACCAGGTACATTAGCTAAATTATCAATTACACTTCAGTATGTGTGGTATTTTAATGAAAAGTTCACCAATACCTGATGCCAAATCGGTCATTTTGTCTTTCTTTGGTCTGTTTTCAAGTGGAAGTTACAGAAATATTCTCCACGTGTGATTGCACTAGCTGCAATTTGTAGAATGCTTATAGTATAAAGTTTGCATGAATTGCTGAACTTTACTAATTATCTTTAAGTGCACTAAAGCTCATCTATCCCATGATAGTCCCCATGCTGAATGTATAACAATTCAGGAGTAGTCCAACAGAGTCAACAAGGTTTTGTGAAAGGAAAATGACATTTAATCAAGTTATTTGAGTGTTTTGAGGAATTAACATGCTGTAGATTAAGGGAAACTACTGAATGTACTTAACTTACATGTCTGGATGAAATTTGATAACATGTGAAATCAAAGTTAATGTAAAAAATCAAAAGCTCATGGGAAAGGGTTAACATATTGGCATGGATAGAAGATTGGCTAACTAACAGGAAACAGAGTAGCCATGAATAGGTCATTTTCTGCTTGTCAAAAGGAAACAACTGGCCTGGTACAGGGATCAGTGAAGGAGCCTCAACTTTTGCAATTTATATAAATTATTTGGATGAAGGGACAGAAGGTATGGTTGCTAAATTTGCTGATAACACAAAGGTAGGTAGGAAAGTAAGTTGTGAAGAGGAGATAAGGAAACTATAAAGGGATATAGATAGGTTAAGTGAGTGTGCGTAGATTTGGTGAATGGAGTATAATGTGGGAAAATGTGAAATTGGCAATTTTGGTAAGATGCATAAAAAAGAAGAATATTACTTAAATGGTGAGAGATTCCAAAGCTATGAAATGCAGATGGATCTGGATATTTTAGTACATGAATCACATAAAATAAGTATCCAGTTACAGTGTGTAATTAGGAAAGCTATTATAATAGTGAAGGTTTGCTGAACAAATACCTGGAATAGGCATGTTGCCTTAGGTAAGGGTATACAGGCAAGGCTTGTATCTACGGGCATATGGAAGAGTAAGGGGTGAAGATTGAAACATATAAAATCCTGAGGGGACTGTACAGAATGGATGTGGAAAGGATGTTTCCTCTTGTGGGCAGTCTAAAACAGAAGCTCACTGTTTAAATATAAGGGCCCCCATTTAGACAGATAAGTAGAAATGATTTCTCAGGATTTCATGTGTCTTTGGAACACCCTTCCTCAAAAGTTGTAGAAGTGAGTAAATTCTTCAGAAGCCAGGCAAAAGGTTACTGGGTATAAGTGGGACTGTGGAGTAATCCGATCAACAATGATCTTATTGAACGGCAAGCAAGCTCCAGGTGACTCATGGCCCCAGCAACCTCCATATTCCTTTCTGCCTTGCCCTTCCTGTCAACCCCATTTGATCATCCCTGTCTCCCCACACACTCTTGTACTTAACTGTGTATTCTGTCATCCCAGGGGTACAGCTGAGGTATGCCAACATCGTGATGCACTATCCTCCATAGAAGCTGGGTACTGGTGACTGTTGATCATGCCTCCCCCATGTTCTGTTGTCTCCCACACTTCTTTATTGAGTTACCCCCTTCACAATTATCATCCCCTCTGCATCTCAGCATAATAATTCAGGTCACCAATGTGAGTTCCCCAGTTTACCCAACACAGCATGGACTGCTCCATAATAACCCTCCTTGATTTTACTGCCCAAATGCCCAGGACTGTCCATGGTCCGTACTTTGAACTGACTTGTGGACATCTTAAACTGAGCATTGTCCAGCTTGCTGACTGATGGCTCTCTGACTCACTCAGCTGTAATCCGTGGACTGGTTCAGATCTGTGGAGGTCTAATTCCCAGACTGGACAGGCACAGAATCTATGATTTCGATCACTCAAGCACTTGATTAAAAATGGCAAACACTGTGAACTGAGATTGGGCAATGCCCTTAACTGGTGGCATCCTCTGACTGATCTTGGTTCTCCTTCACTCCACCATTGACTTCTCACCTTTGATTTTCAGACACATTTGGTTGAAGCATACGCAATGTGTTTGCCACACAAATTGCTGGCACATGCTGTAGCTGTGACATTGACATTGGAAGGCGCCATTCAGCAAATGCCCTTGAGTGTTCAGTGCTGAAACCATGACAACCTGCCTGGTTTTCCATCTGTGCTAAGAAGCAAGGTGAGCAAGAGATGCTGTGACCTTGTAGGTTCTGAATGAAGTAGCAATGCGCAAAAAAGCAAAACAAGACAGAGATGCTGAGAGCGACTAAGTAAGTGCAAAGTGACTGAGCACTATGAAAGCAAGCCATGAGCCATGAGATATGCCTGTGCTGAGGCATGAGATAGGTATGAGTCTTTGTGTGTAGAATGACCTGGCATTGCATTGTAAGATGTTGGTGAGCTCCAAAATGCAATGGCGAAGTACTGAAGTGTATTATGAGTTCATCCAAGATGGGCCATGATGATGTGCTTTGACTGGTGCTTAGTTCATGGTGACTTGCATGAATGGAAAGTGGAGACAGTCAAGGTGATGTTGGTGAATGGACGTGAACATGGAGACATGGAGAAGCAACTGCTGAGTTACATTCACCTGATAACCCTCCTCACTTTCAAGGTGGGAATTGGTGCTGTCTGTGGTTCTCACTAGTGTCGATGGTAGCCATGATATGGAGGTGCCAGTGCTGGACTAGGGTGGACAAAGTCAGAGGTCACACAACACCAGGTTATAGTCCAACATGTTTATTTGAAATCATAAGCTTTCGAAGTAACTTCACCTGCTGAAGGACGTGCGCTATGAAAACTGCTGGACTATAAATGCAAATAAACCTGTTGGACTATAACCTGGTGTTGTGTGACCTCTGACTTTGTCTCACCGGTGAGTGAGAGAATCACAAACTGCATAGAAATTGGGCAGGATTAGCCTATAACGAGATGAAAATACATGGATATAAGGTGCTTGCTGCTTACCAGTGTGTATCTCACCTATCTGTTCAAACCTTAAGATGAATTTTGGACTTTTTTTTCTCAATGTACAGAAAAAGATTTTCTAATCCTTGTTATATTCTCCCACATTTCTCTCTATTGCCCAAACACTGCAAAAAAATTCTGCTTTAGGAACAGCCTCCTGGAGAATTGTGAAGCTCTGACTGATGGCTGAGTTGCTTTCTTGCACGTGTTAAAGATGCTGCATGTTGTTCTGATGGTAAGCATTTCTGTTTGCAGTTTACAGCAAATAAGTCGTCACTGAAGATTTCCAGCACAACTTGAAGCATTGTTCAACTTTCAATGTTCACATGTTATTAAGGATGGACCGGCTTTAAAGAGGAATGTTCACTTTACTGACTCCTGGGATAAAAGGGTTGTCTTATGAAAAAAACATTGGACGGATTGGCCCTTTATTTACAAGATGATCTTACTGAAATATTTAAGATCCTGAAAGGATCTGCTGGGAAGAATGCTGAAATGATGTTTCCCCTTGTGAGAGAAACCATAACCTGGGGACACAGTTTAAAAATAAGGAGTCTCCCATTTAAAATCATTAGTATGTGAAATTTTCTTGAAAGAAAGCAGTGAAGGAAGAGTCACTGAATATGTTGAAAGCTGAGTTTGATAGATTCTTTAATGATCGTAGGAGGTAAGCATCGATGTTGAAATCAGATTAGCCATGAGCTTATCAAAGGATGGTGCATTATTGAGGGGTTGAATGACCTACTCCTATTAATCATTTTTATATATGGTTTTTGACAAACATCTGGAGATTTCTTATGAATTTTTTATGAAAGACTTCACTTTAGCAACATTTCTTAAAAAAATTCTCCCAGGGGTTCATGTTTAAGACTGAGTGTGATGTTATACTGTACCTTAATGGTGACGTTATAGGAGTTCCCAGGAGAAAGGGTGGGGCCTGGTAGTCTTGCTTAGGGTCGCTATTGGTCTGGAGGAATAATGGGAGAAGGTAATTAAGCGCAGCGTCACTAGCTGAGAAAGAGGTCGGCAAGTGGTTGTCTTCTCCTCTCTGTGTGGTGCATTTCTCATCCTCTAATCTTCCTCTGCCAGAAACTCACAATATCCATTTAAGAAGCTTTCCACTCTAAGCTATCCTGAAATGATCTGTTGTGTATCCACTAGTGCACTCCACAGAAAATTGTCACTAATCATTTCTTCAGTGGTAAACCCGCAGGCTTGTTTTTTACATAGAAACATAGAAGGTAGGATCAGGAGGACACCCTTCTACCCTTGAGGCTGCTCCACTATTCACTAGGATCATGGGTGATCATCCTGCTCAATACCCTAAGCCAGTTCTCTGCCCATATCCCTTGTTCCCTTTAGCCACAAGAGCTATATCTACTTACTTCTTGAAAACATAATGTTTTGGTCTCAATCACTTTCTGTGGTAGTGAATTCCATAGGCTTACACTCTCTGGGTGAAGAAATTTCTCCTCATCCCAGCCATAAAAGGTCCTAAAGGTTTATCCTTAAACTATTACCCCTGGTTCTGGACTTTCCCACCATCGAGAACATCCTTCCTATTTCTAATCTGTCTCATTCTGTTATAATTTTATAACTTTCTATGACATCCTCCCTCATTCTTCTAAACTGCAGTAAACACAATCTTAATGGACTCAATCTCTCCTCATACATCAATCCTACCATCCCAGGATGCACATTAACCTCTTATGTGGGACTTTGTTGAAAACCTTCTGTAAGTCCAAACAAATCACATCCACTGACTCCCCGATCAACTCTACTAGTCATATTCTCAAATAACTATCTGCTATTTCTAAGGCCACTTCCATAAGTACTCTGGGATGTAGATTTTCAAGCCCTGGGGATTTATTAGCCTCCAATCCCATCAATGCATCTAACACTATTTCCTTACTAATACAGATTTGCTTCAGTTTGTCCCTCTCACTAAACCCTGTGTTCTCCATCATTTCTGGTACATTATTCATGTCCTCCTTTGTGAAGACAGAAGTGAAGTATGAATTTAGTTTGTCAGTTACTACTTAAGTTCCTATTAGAAATATTTGTACTTCTTTCTTTAAGGGACCTACATTAATTTTCACCCATCTTTTTCTTTACATACTTATAGAAACGTTTACAGTCAGTTTTTATGTTCCCCACAAGTTAATCTCATACTCCATTTTCCCTTTCTTAATCAATTCATTGGCTCTCCTTTGATGACTTCTAAACTGTTCTAAATCCTCAGGTCCAATGATTTTTCTTGCCAGTTTGTATGCCTGTTATTTGCATCTAATATTATCTCTAACTTTCCCTGTGAGCCAAGGTTTGGTCACTGTTCTCTTTGCACTTTTGCGCCAGACAGGAATAAACAATCTTTGCAGTTCACCCATTTGCTCTTTGAATGTTTGCCATTGTCTATCTAATGTCATCACTTTCAGCAACATTTCCTAATCCATCAATTTAGTACCTACAAGTCTATCCAAATCGTAATATTCTTCAGTTAGCTCCAAAACTGAGGGCTAACATCAGACTTTCTCACAGATCTGTCAGTCAGCACCCACTTAGTGCATCTTTTCATTCTTACACCAAAATAATGAGCAAAGTTCTAAATGATGATGTGCTTCAGTTATGATGGGCTTCTTACTGGGACAAGTCAAGAAGCTGGGCTTTGGTTCTGTGTATGAATAATTATGTCAGCAGGTCAGAATCACTATCATCAATATCGTGTTCAGTTTGTGAGCTATGCTGAGATTCACATCATGTTATTATCTTCATGAAAAATTAGACATATTTGGTCATTTGATGGGGACTGCTTTAATCAGTTACAGTGAGTTAAAGTCTGTGAGTCACGGTGTAGGTAGCTAGTTTAGATGCTGCACTAGATTTCCCTGCTCATTATTCCTCACTAAACAGGATTACCGACCTCGATTTTGTGAGATTGGATGTGGCATTTTATACATTAGAATATTCCTTTATTTTTGATTTAGTGTTACTTTGAGATGTTATGTTTTTCCCAGCATAAGACTGAATGCATTCCAGCAGTATTGCCACGGGAGGGGAAGGATACACCCAGACGCTGTAACACTTGCAGGTATTTTGAAATTGTGGGGAGGGCCAGTGTGTGGGCAGACTGCCTGATACACCTCAGTCATTTCCCAGTGGGTTTATGGGGTAGAATCCCTTCTCTATAGGCACTCTATGGCCCATTGTTGGACTGCCTGACAGCAGTGCCCCACACTAACAATCTGCTGGGGTACTGTAAGAGCCAGATTGCCAGGGTCCACCTATCTAGTTTGAGGTTTGATCAATGGCACCAACAACATTTGTATCTGTATAGCAACTTTAACCTAACGTAATATCCCAAGCCCTACATAGGAGCACGATAAAACGCAGACACTGAGCCACAAAAGCAGATTATTACGTTAGCAAGCACAAGCTTGAGATTGAGAGCTCATCTCAGGTTCAAGTGCTACACTAATTTTGTGAATAGACTTGCTTTATTTCAGATTGTTGCCAGGGAGAGAGATGGAATCAATAGTTGGGAAAAGAGTTTGGAGTGGAACATGAAGAATGGTTTCTGTCCCCTCCCATTGAAAATTTATGTTCATTTATACTTGGTGTCAAATAAACAGTCTGAATATTCAGCAACAACGAGGAGTTTAGAGAGGCGTATTGAGGTAATGATGGTTGTTGCCAGAATACATGTGCAAGTTAATGCCATCCTGTTAGATAATTCCACACAGGACATGGATGAGAAATAGGAGAGGGGTAAGGATTGATCCTTTTGGAACACTAGAGGTAAAGTGCAGGAGTAGGTAGATGATTAAATGATTCGCAAATGATTAGATAGATAAGAATGAAAGAATAGCAAGCTAAAAAAACATCTCGGAGTACCTCAAACGTATTGAACAATTGCAGAGGCTGTGTTCTCTTAAGTGCCTTATCCATAGTCACATGCTCCTCTCTGACCACTGACCATAGCTGAAACTGTGTCCTAAGTGGTTTGACTGCCTTCTGGCAAAAAGAATTCAGGTAATTTTTCTCCCTTCCTGATGCATCACCATATCTGTAGTTCACCCTTAAGCTCATAAAATGAGACAAAGCTGCTTGAACTTAAAACACTTACTGCAGACATGTTTGTCCTGGGCCACAATGGCATCTTGGAGCTCCACTTGTTACAGCCTTGATCCATCACTTGAACTTCCATCTTTGATGACTATTAATTGTTTAATTTTATTATTTACTTACTTATGTTGCCTTTTATACATTTAATTCACTTTACATTCATTTCTACACTATGTTGAAGCTTCTTCTTCTAGATGTAAGAGCGGAACATTTAGAAATGCATTACGTAATCAAGCAGACTCAATATGTCTTCAGAGAGGGAAAATTATGCCTGTCAAATTTACTAGAATTCTTTTAATGAGGTAACAAACAGGATAGATGATGGGTAGGCAGGGGCTGCAATGTATTTGGATTTCAAGAAAGTATTTGATAAAGCACTGCATAATAGGTTAATAAAATAAGGCATAATGTTTTTGGATGTAGCAATGATAGAGCATTGGCTAAATAATAGATGAGAGGGTTGGGATTGAGGGGCATTTTCAATTTGGCAGCCCATAACTAGTGTTGTGCTAAAGAGGTCTGTGCTAGAGTTGCAATTACTTACAATATATCTTAATGACTTTGGGGAAATGAATGTACTGTACCAAGTTTGTGGATAACACAAAAATATGTACAAAGTGATGAGGATGATGCAAAGAGATTGCAGAGAGAGCTAGACAGGTTAAAACTTGGCAGATGGAATATAGTGTGGGAAAATTTGAGGTTACGCGTTTTGGCAGGAAGAATAGAGCAGTTGAATATTTGTTAAATGGAGTAAGATTTCAGAAAGCTACAGCACAGAGGGATTTGGGGGTCCTCATGCATTAATCACAAAAAACTAGCATCCAAGCTTAGCAGGTAATAGGGAAATCAAATGGAACGTTGGCCTTTATTTCAGAGAAAATGGAGTATAAAAGTCGGAAAGGCTTGCTAAAACTATACAAGGCATGAGTTAGACCACAGCTGGAACACAGTGATCAGTTTTTGTCCTCTTATCCTAGATAAATCGGCATTGAAGGCAGTCCAGAGAAGGTTCACTAGATTGGCCTCACATATAGAGGAATTGTCTTAAGAGGCGAGATTCAGTTGGCTATGTCTGTACTCACTGGAATATAGAGGAATGAGAGGCAAACTTATTGAAACAAGAAGGTTTCTTAGTCGTCTTGACAGCGTTGGCGTGGAAAGGTTGTTTCCCCTTATGGGAAAGCCTAGGATTAGAAAGCGTAATCTCAGAATGAGGGATCGACAGAGACAAGGAGAAATTTCTTCCCTCAGAGAATAGTGAATTTGTGGAAATCTTTACCCCAGAGGGCTGTCGAGGCTGGGTAATTAAGTATATTCAAGGCTATGATAAACCAACTATTCCTCAGCAAGGGAATTGAGGCTTGTAGGGAAAAGGCAGGAAAGCAGAGTTGAGGATTATCAGACTTGCTATGATTTCATTAAGTGGCAGAGCAGACTAGATGAGATGAATGGCCTACTTTTGCTCCAATGTCTAATGGTCTTAGGTTAAAAATTTAATAGAGAAGACTTGGACCTCTTACTCGAGACTCACCAAACAGTTAGTTCCTTTCTCAGTAGTAGAGCAGGAACCAATTTTAATCAGCTACAATATAGTCAGCAGCAAATAATTGCAGATGCTGAAATCTGGACTGAAAACAACAAATACTGGAGATCACAACAGGTCAGGCGACATCCATGGAGAGAGAGAGCAAGCTAACGTTTTGAGTCTAGATGACTCTTCACCAGAGCTAAAGTGAAGTGTGAAGGGAACAGCATTTATGCCATAGTTGGGGGTGGAGGTGTTGATGGTGGGGTTAGTAGGTATAGGGTGCTGGTGGAGAAAAGATGTTAATATTTCAGATTAAGTGATCAGAACGTGAGAATGGCAGAACCATTGTGCATCTCCTGCCAGACTTTAAAGGGCAAACACTGGGTCGGTGGGGGGAGAGGAGAGAGAACATCTAGCTCTGTCTCAGATGACCCACTTTGGGGTTTTTCCTTGCCTGCTCTTATTGGTGATTTTGACTTTTTGTCATGTGGTTTTCCTCGTCCACGGCCCTCATTTCAGAACCTAAGTTTGATGCATTGACCCTGCTGAACTCCACTAGCCACTGGTTGCAATCCTGAAAAAGACCTCTTTATCACCACTTTCTGCCTTTTGCCAGTTAGCCAATCTTGTATTGAAGTCAGTATCTTGCTCTTAACACTATGGGTTCTTGCTTTATTTCACAGCGTCCTGTGCAGCACCTTGTCAAAGACGTTCTGGAAATCTAAATAAATCTCATCCACTGGCTCTCCTTTCTCTAACTTGCTCATTATCTACCAGATCTTCCCAATCATCTGGCTTCCCACTAACCTTTACCACACGGTAAGCTTTTCCTTTTGCTTGCATGCTGTCTCTGACTTCCCTTGTTAGCCATGGTCACTTAGACCTCCATTAATATGTTTCTTCTTCATTGGAATGAATTTCTACTGTGCCTCTTTAGTCCTGCCACATCCAGTTGTCAATGGTGGTTGGCAACTCAATAGCCCCATTTTCAGTGATGGGGGAGTCTAGCACATTAGTGCAAAAGAGAAGGTTGAATAGGGGTTTTTTGCATACATTTTCTGCTGAAAGTGGCAACTGGATCAATCACCTCAGCCTCTTCCTGAAATCTTTAGCATTGCAGATGTCAGTCTTCAATTTGATTCACTTCAGTGATACCAAGAAATGACTGAAGGTACTTGATACTGCAAAGGCGATGGGCCTTGACAACATTCTAGCAATAATACTGAAGATGTGTGTTCCAGAACTTGTTCCACATCTGGGATGGCACAGTGGCTCAGTGCTTAGCACTGCTGCCTCAATTCCACCCTTGGGCGACTGTCTGTGTGGAGTTTGCACGTTCTCCCTGTGTCTGCGTGGGTTTCCTCCAGGTGCTCCGGTTTCCTCCCACAGTCCAAATATGTGCAGGTTAGGTGGATTGGCCATGCTAAATTGCCCAGAGTGTTCAAGGATGTGTAGATTAGGGGGACAGGTCTGGGTGGGATGCTCTGAGGGTTGTTATGGACTTGATGGGCCAAAGGGCCTGTTTCCACACTGTAGGGGTTCTATGACCTAGCCAAGCTTTTCCAATATAGCTACAACACTTGCATCTACCTGACAATATGGAAAATTGTCCAGGTATGTCATCTGCACAAAATACAGGACAAATCCAACCCAGCTAGTTACTGCCCCTAATCCGTCTTTTCTTGATTATCAGCGACATGATGGAGAATGTCGTTGACAGTGCTAGCAATTAGAACCTACAGAGGAATAGCCTGCTCACTGACACTCAGTTTGGATTCTGCCAGTTAAACTCAGCTGCTGATATCATCACAGACAAAACAGCTGAATTCTAGAGGTGAGACGAGAGTGTCAGCTCTTAATATCAAGACAGAACCCAGCAGCAAGGAGACGAAACAAAATCAATGAGTATCAGAGGGAAAGCTTCCTGCTGGTTGGAGTCATTGCTGACACAAAGGAATATGGTTCTCATTGTTGGAAGTCAATCATCTCAGCTCCAGGACATCATTGCATGAGTTCCTCAGGGGTGTGTCTTCAGTATAACCATCTTCAGCTGCCTCAGCAATGACTTTCCCTCCATTATGAATTCAGAAAGGGGATTGTGCAGTGATCAGCGAACAAAGTTCAGCACCATTCACAACGCCTGAGATGGAGAAGCAGTCTGTGTCCATACACAGCAAGATCCAGGCTTGAGCTGATGTATGATGTGAATGTTACTTGCCACTTAAGTGTCAGGCCATGGCAATCTCCAATAAGAGAGAATCTAACCATATCCCCTTGAATCCTCCACATCAACATCCTGGAGGTTACCATTAATGAAAGCTGAACTGGCCAGCCATACAAATAGTGTGGCTGCAAGAGCAGGTCAGAGGTTATGAACTCTACAGCGAGCAACTTACCTCCTGTCTCCTTAAAGTCTGTCCACCATCTATAAAAAGGAGTCAGCAATGTGATGGAATACTTACCACTTCCCTGGATGAGTGCAGCTCCAACTACACTGAAGAAGCTTGACACCATTTAGGTCAAAGCAGCCCATGTGATTGGCACAAAAACAAAGTTGCTGGAAAAACTCAGCAGGTCTGGCAGCATCATTGAAGGATAAAACAGAGTTAACGTTTCGGGTCCAGTGACCCTTCCTCAGAATGGGTCCTCCAAACCATGTGATTAGCATCCCACCCTCCATATTTTACATTTAGCCCCTTCGCAAATGGCAGCAGCATGTACCATCTACAAGGTGCACTACAGTAACCCACCAAGGTTCCTTTGTCAGCACCTCACTTCAGAGGACAAAAGTAGTGGATAGACAATTGACAATTTCCCTCCAAACCACAAACCACTCTGACTTGGAAACATATCAGTATTCTTTCACTGTTGCTGGGTCAAAACGCTGGAACTCCCTTCCAAATAGTACTGTGGGCGCCAGAACATCCCAAGGACTGCAGAAGTTCAAGAGGAAGCTTACCCTCATTTTCTCCCCTGTGATTACAGAAGAGCAAAAAATTCTGGCCTGGCCATTGATGTCCACATCCCAGGAACAAACTAAAAGTAAAACTCAAGAATTTTAGTCTGGTGTTTTGCAGGGACCAGGGTGGCAGGCCCAGCAGAATGGGATGGGAAACCAGGATGGACAGGACAGGGGAATACCTGTGAGGGTTGGGAATTGGAAAGAACCTCTGTCAGGCACAGGATCCTCAAAAATGGGGCCTCCTCCCTCAGCAGTGGTTACCATGCTCAGTGGCTGCATTGAGAGTGAATAGTTGCTGACCTTCTGAATGACTGGCCGATCCCTGGGGATCCTTATCCTTTAAAGGTATAGAAGCCACACAGAAACTAATTGGTTGCTACATGTGGTGAAGCTTCTATGGATATCGAAGAAAAGACAGACCCTGGTTTTTAGACTTCCTTGGTCTGAGCTCAGGCCATGATTTCCATAGTTCTTCAACCCTAGATATTTCCCCATGTCATTCCTGGATCTGTTGTCAATGAGTTCATAGATATTGATTGCTGAAACTAGTCAATATTAATATTAATCCTACGATGACCAGGATGGTAGAAACCAAACTTGATGAGAACGGTCTTTTTTTTGTCTCTCAACTCTCATGAGAACAAGTGTGGTATCCATGAAGTTTACTCATCAGTGAAAGTAATTGCTCAGAGCAATCATGTTTCACTGGCTAAAAATGAGCAACTAAAACACCTCAATTCCATTTCAAGAACAGGAAGGAGAGTTGCCACAGTCAGTGTGTGGGCCATATCCTGTACAGAGTTACGTAAACATCCCTTCTTTTCACTCAGCTGGAGCCTTTTAGACTTCAATCACAAACACAGAGTTAAAAAGTTACTGAGCTTATTCTTCCCACCTTTGTAGCATTTCCTTTAGGCTGCTGCCCTTGGTCTTGTTTAAAGGCATTATTGGCTCTTGTGTAGATTTTGATATTAATCACAAGTTATTAGTTCTGAATCTTTTGCCTCCTCTACCTCAAGAAAAAAGTAGTTTGTAAATATAGCTTTTTGCTTTTGCCAAAAAGAAATGCCTTGTACGGGCAGCAGAAATCTCATCTATTGCACAATCTCAACGTGTCTATGGTCCTGTACTTTCACAAGTGTTGAGCTCCCAAAAGTTGTGTGGTCTGCCCATGTCCAATTAGTGAATTAGAACAAAACTGTTAGCTGGAACTGACAGAGTGATGCAAAATAAAGAGAATACATATAAGTATTAATGGTACAGTTCTGAAGAATGCACGGGAATAGGGGGAATGCTGGTTCAAGTGCATAGATGTTTTCAGAGGTGGTTGGCAAAGCATATGGGATATTTGGCTTCACAAATAGAAGCATGGACCACAAAAGCATGGCTATTGAACCTTTACGAAGCTCTGGTCAGTTGAGTATTACAGCTAGTTCTGGTTCCCACACTTCAGGAAAGCTGTGAGGATCTCTGAAGAGATACAGAATATTTCCAATAGTAGGGGGTTTTAGGTAGAAGATTAGGTTGTAGAAACTAGGGGCCTTTGTATCTAACTGTAAACAAAAAGTGAGTTTGTTTGTGTGAGTTTTGAAGTAAATGTCAATATGTTCCTCTTGTCAGCTCGGTCAATGTTAACACAAGGTTAGTGAACTTCTCTGCATACAATCCTTTTGTGGACTGGGTTACACAAAGAAGTTGCCAGCTGACATAACCCTGTCACAGTTCTTCTTTAAGAAGCATACTTCATCTGACTAGGCTGCAGTCTCTCTGATGAGCACATTTAGTATAAACCAGACAGTCAGTGGGTGGAGTTTCGCCTGGAAATGTGGAATTTGAAAATATTTTGAATATTTTAGTTAAATACTCAATGCTAATGAGTGCTGACTGCTAGAAAATATAGCTTGATTTCATACTTTGTACCCACCAGGAATAAGGCTTTGTGACCCCTGGGCAGCCTCATAAAATGTATCTTTTAGAATCAACTTTCATCATCCTCTCATATTCAAATCATAATTTTAAGAAAGGTAAGGTAAAAATGAGAGCACCTGCAGGAGAATAACACAGAGAATTTCTTGCTGAGAATCCCTTGTGTGTCCCAAGTGATTCTTGTGTATCCATGTTACATAATTTCCTGATCATCTTTCCACAGATAATGACAGGATGACTCAAAAGGAAGAAAGGTACAAAAATTCATTAAGACTTCAAAAGCACATATTAAGTGCAGTGATTACTTACACTTGTCAATAATGACTGCAAATTTAAACTGTCTCTTACTATTTAGAATCAATATTAGAAATCCCATTTTAGAATTTTAGGTTCACAATTATTCACCACTCATTAATTTGCTCATTAACCATATATGTTATAATCATTTAACTGAGCAAAAAGTTAAGTAATTTTCATTTGATGTTTTGGAATTAATAACATAAGAAAAATCAACATCTCGTTTAGCACATATGCAGAGAAAAATCCAATAATTCTACCTGTAATAATTAGAATTATGCATATTTTCAATCTTATATATTTATCATTATATTTATTATTATAGAATAATTACTGTGACTTTTTTAAAAGTGGTTTTCTTCATGTTAAGGAGCCTGCTCCCATATACATATATATATATATAGTTCTGTAAATACACACACACACACACACACAGACAGACAGACAGACAGACAGACAGACACACACACACACACACACATAGACACACACACACTCTCTCTCTCTTTCTCACACACACACACACACACAAACACACACAGACACACAAGGCCCACTACTTTGCTAGCTCTAAGATTCACGAACATTTCAAGCACCTACTTCTAGTATATTAAAATACAGCTCAGGTGTAACTGTATAAAAATGACAGCTGGATGGAAATACGTTTTTAAAATTGCTGCAACACAAACAGAAAGGCTCATGTGATATTCAGGAATAGATGATTCCCTTCAAATTGTCCCAAGTTTTCTGGACAGCAAATAAAATTGGATACTGTAATTTCTGGCATCAGGATGTTGTAAGGCCATTTATTATTAAATGTTTTACAGTTTCTTCATAAGTGCTTGGATAGAGCACTTGAAAGTGCCCTAAGGCGAAGGTTTTGAAGGATGTTTGTCTGGTGTCAAGTGCTAGCAGAAGCTTCTAATCCCTAAGAGATACAAGGAGCAGTTCAGTAAATTCTACCCAATTTTCCATTTCAGTAGTGGTGCTGAAGCTAAACCAAGCTATAAGTTGTCATTATTACTGTTCCGTGCTCATTGAGGTAAGACATAGCTGGTGTTTCAGGTAGGGTTGGAGAGAAGAGAGAACTGGCTGGAACAAAGCAACAAATGAATTTTCAAAGTTGAAAGTGAGCCCCTTTTAATATTTAGCAGGAACTGCTGGTCTTTCCATTAGTATGAAAGAATAGCCATTTCATGAGAAATGTCGACACAATTAGAAATGTACATGTATATTTCCTATGATGGTTTACAGAGGAGAAAATTGTCTCAGGCTGTGGTACAAAACAAACATTATCAGATTGACTGCATGTTATGCACATAACATGTTATGCATGTTATTCAGTTTAATTACACTCAATGAAATTAAGTAGCAGGGGCTGTGTATAATGGGCAAGTGATCTAGTACTACTTATTTTGAACTTAACATGAATTTCTCCTTCAAATCTTCCAAATCTAAAAATAAAGGAAACACCATCTTGTATTGTCACAACGACATACTTTTACTAAACATGAGTGATGTGTAACATTGCCAGCATTAAGAAACACTATACCAAATGAATTTTGTTTTATATATAACTTGAACTTTTTGACTGCTACAGAATGAAATTGGAAACATCAGTGAGGAATGATGAAGCTGTCAAGTTTTAGCTGCTGCAGAACTCAAGCAGATTCCTTCCCAGTAAAAGTTTTTTTCTTTATTCATTCACAGGATGAGGGCATTGCTGGCTAGTCCAGATTTTATTGCCCATCCCTAATTGCCCAGAGGGCCGTTATTAGTCAACCACATTGCTGTGGGTCTGGAGTCAAATATAGGCCAGACCAGGTAAGGAAGGCAGTTTCCTTCCCTAAAGGACATTAGTGAACCAGATGGGTTTTTCCTGTCAACCGAAATGGATTCATGGTCATCATTAGACTCTGAATTCCAGATATTTATTGAATTCAAAAACCACCAGCTGCCATGGCGGGATTTGAACCCAGGTTCCCAGAACCTGGGTCTCTGGATTAACAGTCCAGTGATAGGTCACTGCCTCCCCTAAAAGTGTACTAGCAATGATGTTCTCGTTCAGAAAAGAGCTCCAAAAGGGGTTGTTTGAGTATATATTGGATGGGCAATAGGCATGGCATCTGTTCTCCTGCCCAATACAGTTGGCTAGGAGCCCATTCAATTTCCAACACCAGGTCTCATTTAAATTGAATAGGCAAGATGCCAGCACTAATTGTGTTCCTTGTAGGCAGCTCGCCAGTGAGGAACATGGAAATTCAGATGAGGTAGGTATGGCTTCAAAGCATGTTGTCCTGGGCACACTGACTGATTCTGTGAGGTGTCTGTGGATGTACTCACTGTGTGAACAAACAACAAGAAGCAGGTCTTCTCCTCTTGCAATAAGAAATTGGTGCCCCAGCAAATTATTCAGCAGCGTTCAAGAGGTGGCTGAGCAGATCCATGCTGGCATCATTGGTCTAAGGACATGGAGGTAGTGCAGGGAGAAATTTAATCACCTCTGCAGGGCTACCGATGTGAAGCTCATCATCACGTCTCAGCTATGACACCACATCTAACAATTTTATCTTTAGCATTAGCATCTATCCCTTCCACTGATCGATGCATCTCAGTCAGGTTTCATTCATACACAACAGCTACTGGTACGTATCCCACTTATGGACATACTTATTACATCATCTTCTCAGCCTGCCTATTGTGCTAAATGTGTTCAACAGTGTTTGGCAGATCTCAAGCTTATAGTAGACGCTGGTACACCAGATCTTTGGCACAAACTGAAAAACAGAGAAAAAGAGCGACAGAAATAAACAGCATCAGAGATGGCCTGGTTGTCTGACCCATGTGCAAAAATGTGTTTGAGTATCTTGTTTTGCTTTTCTCATTCTACATACCTGTCTCACTCAGATCCTCACACACATACCCACTCTTCATGTGAATAAGGACAGAACAGAACTTGGTTGCAGCATTTTCCACCTTAAATAGCTTCACGCTATGCACAATAAGAGAAAATGCTGGAAATACTCACCTGGTCAGGTTTTATCTTTGGATTGAGTAGCATAGACAACTTTTTATGTCAAAAGCTTGACATCAAAAAAGATGTGATATGTTTTAAATGATTAGGGGAGGAGGAGAAGTAGGAGATAAGAATGAAATCGAAGATGTAGAATAGAGCGGAGAGTGAACGAGGTTAAATGACAAAAGGGTTGAGTGTGCAAGGCCAAAAGGAGCGCCAATAGGACAAGAAGAAATGTTGTGTCTCCAGGAGGTGTGAATGGCAAAATGACGAATAGCTGCAATCTGAAAACAGATAAAAGAAAAATGACTGCAAAAAAATTAGCAATGGAATTAAGAAACACTTGGCAGCAGAGGTTACAATCGGAAATTGCCAAATTTGTCAATTGTACCATGCTGCCACTAATCTACTATAGCTTACACTTCTTATTATGTATTAACCGATGTTCTGATCTTTTTCTTGATTCTTCAAACTACTCAGGCACTACAAATGGCAGAAAGGTACAACCCTCCCAATGATGCAACGTCTCTTGTTCTTCCTCTAAGTGCTAGCACGTGAATTAGTTCACTGACTGGCTTGGTTAGTGAGTAGGCTTGCATTGGGTGATTCAGCAAGCAGTAAGTAAGCAGGAGTAAGTAATGATGGAAAGGACAGCTGGGGAAATTGCTCACAGGCGAGCAGGTTTGCTTCCAAGTTCCACTGAAGAGTAGAGAAGTGCAGATTTCAGAGGTGAAAATAAAAGATTTCAGTGCACCAGCAAGTGTCAGGGAGTATACACGGCATTTTGAAAAGTGTGGAGGAATCCACGCCCAACCCTGTGTGAGGTTCTGACGCATCAGTGACACTCTGATGATACACAGCTTTTAAACAGTTTAAAAACATGTTTAAAATGTTTTTAAACATTTGTAATGTGGAGGCAGATTTATCAACGAGGCCTTGTAGGCTCAAGTGTCCACCAGCTCTTCTGCCATGGATACATTGTGAAACCATAGAGCAGTGGGAATGATGAATCACAGCCCCATACTCCTTTTCTTGGTAACTTTTCAAAATGAGGAGGATGCTCAGAGTGACGATAACTAATGACCTGTCCTGGACTTCCCACGTAGATGTGACAGTCAAGAAGGCACAACAATGTCTCTTCTTCCTTAGGCAGCTCAGGAAATTTGGCATGTCAATAAGGACCCTCACCAACTTCTATAAATGCACCATCGAAAGCATACCATCCGGGTACATAACGGCCTGGTTATGGCAACTGCTCTGCCCAGGATCGTAAGAAACTACAGAAAGTGGTGTGCACGGCCCAGACCATCACGGAAGCCAACCTTCCATCCATGGACTTCATTTATACGTCCCGCTGCCGCGAAAAGGCAGCCAACATCATCAAAGACCCATTGCACCCTGCTAATGACCTCCTACAATCTCTTCCATCAGGCAGGAGATACAGAGGCCTGAACACACGCACCAACAGGTTCAGGAACAGCTTCTTTCTGGCCGTTATCAGAGTGTTGAATGGATTCTAGCCTCAAATAATGTAACCTAAATGCCTCTAAGTCTTTTTGATCTGTACATCCTTTGCCTGCTGTGATCTGCCTGTACTGCTCGTAAACAAAACTTTTCACTATATTTTGGTACACGTGACAATAAAATCAATCAATCAGATTCTATGGCGAGAGATTGCACATGGAGTCTTTTGCCTGCTGTGCTGCGGATACTAATTGGCTCTGGTTGGCCTCTCCCTTCTTTTACCACCGGCCATTGACATATTTGTAGGATTTCCAGCTGAATCACACAGTGCAGTCACCCATTATTCACTCTCATTTTTCTTTGTTGTGCACGGTTTATTTATTGCATTGTGTGATAGATTCAAAATGGTTGCTGTGCTGCATCTTAGAGCAAACTTTGGTTTTGTATGGTCATTTTTTACGCTTTGCAGTACATTTCAGGTTGCTATATGGCTGCACGTCAACACAGCTTTGAAGAACTGTGCAGTAATGGGAATGAGTCCATTACCCTCTCAGCATGGCTGCCTACCAGCCATTCCCTGGCTGCCCTTTCCATCATTACTTACTTATCATAGAAAAATTACCCAATGCAGATCCTTCTTATTCACTAACTACACCAGGCAGTGAACTAATTCACATGCTGGCACTTACAAGTAGAGTTAGGTTTGTTGTGGCGTACTCACATGAGTGCAGTGAAAAGTTTACAAAATTGCCACTTATGGCGCCATCTTATGTGCCAAGGAAAGTAGGTACAGAATCTTAAGTACAAATTCTTAAGGAAAAAAATAGGAAAATAAAGAAATAAAAAGTCCAGCAATAAATTAGAAAAATAGAGAAATAAGGGTTCAGAATAACAGTCCTTCCAACCCAGACAGCGCTGGGCTTCACCTTGAGGGAGTGCCAGGTGTCTGAGTCCACGCTATGGCCGGGAGTAGGAGTCCACACTGAGGCCGGGAGTTCGAGTCCACGCTGAGGCCGGGAGTTTGAGTCCATGCTGAGGCCGGGGGCTCGAGTCAACGCTGAGACCGGGAGTTTGAGTCCACTCTGAGGCCGGGAGTTTGTGTCCATGCTGAGGCCGGGGATTCGAGTCAACGCTGAGACCGGGAGTTCGAGTCCACGCTGAGGCCAGGACTTCGAGTCCACAGTGAGGCCAGGGGTTCAAGTCCACACTGAGGCTGGGAGTTCGAGTCCACGCTGAGACCGGGAGTTCGAGTCCACGCTGAGACCGGGAGTTCGAGTCCACACTGAGGCTGGGATTTCGGGTCCACGCTGAGGCCGGGAGAAGCAGAGTTCTTCCCAATGTCAGGAAGTCAGCTGTGTCAGGCAGCTTAGACAACTGTGTGCTCCTGTAGTGTGTGGCTGGGTGTCCTCATGCTGATCTCCTGGAAATTACAAAGAACAAACTTTTTAAAAATGTGCACAACAGCCTTCCACTGAAAAGTAGTGTATATTTGGCATGATATAAGAGCAATATGGCAGCTTTTAAGAATTGAGACACAATGTTAAGCTATTTTTGCCATTCAAACATTGCTAGACAGGACACCCTTTCCAATAGTGAATGTTAGTCTAACGTAAGTTACAAAAGAACAAAACATACAACCAGTAAAAGGTCCTAGAAACTTTGTAGCATTTTAGCTGCGAACAGGGAAGGACTCAGTAAATAACACCGAAAATTGCTACCTTTCAACTTGTATTGCCCATAATTTGTAACTAAGGAACTCCTAGTGGCGATGTAGATAAAGAATAAGATAATTTGGGTCCTAACTGTAAAAGTTCACCCCAATTGGAATATATAAGTTAGGTCCCCAGCTGGAGCAACAATGGTCATATATATGAGGGGCAGGCTAAAAATTCAAATGCCCATACCTGCCTCCACCTATAAGCTCCTGGGCAAGTATGCCACCCCTCCTCCGCCTGTAGAATTTCTGCCCTGATTCTAACCCATTTTGAGGCACAATTTGCAGTGGCACTAAGACCAAAATTGCCTGGTAAACAGCTTTATATTTTCTCCAAGATGAGCACACTTTTCACTTAAAACATAAAACATCACGCTAAAGCATAATAAACTTAAAATTGTAACCTTTTGCAATTCCAAAATGAGCATCTTATTTGTTCCATTGCATTTCATTCCTAACTGACAATAATAGATTTTTATTTATCCAGTAAATTGCTATTTCTACAGAATATATTATTCTTGCTGTTAATTCAATTCAAAATGCAATTTTATGCAGTCTTGATCTTTTTTAATTTGCAAATTGTAATGGAGAAATGCACTACTAACTGCAAATTTAAACAGAATTCACAAACTTTGCATCAGTTGGTGCATTCCTTGTTAACAGTAGTGTGTGTAGTTTCAAAATCTCTTGTTAATTAAAATAAAAAATGTCGAAAGTACACAGTGGATAAAATTGTATATTCATCATTTGAATAGATATCCCTTCTGCTGAATGATAAAACTGGGCATTGCATCATTGGGTTTGTTTCTTGATATTATTGCACCAATCCTCAGACGTGAGGTGATAGTGACAGACCTTGACACCAAGACTGCATTCGATCAAGTGTGGCATCCAGGAGCCCTAGCAAAACTGGAATCAATGGGAATCAGGGGGCAAACTCTTCATTGGAGTTATAACTTACACATAGGAAGATGGTCATGGTTGTTGGAGGTCAGTCAGCTCCAGGACATCTCTGCAGCAGTTCCTTAGGATAAGTCCTAGACCCAAACATCTTCAGCTGCTTCATCAATGACCTTCCCTCCATCATAAGGTCAGAAGTGAGGACTTTTGCTAATGATTGCACAATGTTCAGCACCATTCGTACCTCCTCTGATGCTGAAGTAGTCCAGGTTCAAATGCGACAAGATTTAGACAATATCCAGGTTTGGACTGACAAGTGGTAAGTAAATTTATGTCACAGAAGTGCCGGGCGATGACAATCTCTAATAAGAAATAATCTATCCACTGCTCCTTGATAGTCAATGGTATTGCTATCACTGAGTCCCCCACTATCAACATCCTAGGTGTTACCATCAACCAGAAAGTGGGCACTGTGACAGTTCAAGAAGGCAGCTCACCACCAATTTCTCAAGAGCAGCTAGGGCTGAGCAGTAAATGCTGGCCAGCTAGCAACATCCCACAACTGAATAGAGAAAGAAACTCAACTGGACTCGACATATAAATATAAAGGATACAACAGCAGGTCAGAACCTAGGAATACACTGGTAAGTAACTCACCTCCTGACTCCCCAGAGCCTGTCCACTATCTACAAGGCACAAGTCAGGAGTGTGATGGAATACTCCCCACTTGTCTGGATGAGTACAGCCCCAACAACACTGAAAAAGCTTAACACCATCAAGGACAAAGGAGTCGATTTGATTGTCACCATATCCACAAACATCCACTTCCTCCACCACTGTCACTCAGTAGCAACAGTGTGTACTTTCTACAAGGTGCAGTGCAGAAATTCACCAAAAATCCTCAAACAGCACCTTCCAAACCCACGACCACATCCAGCTAGAAGGACAAGAGTAGAAGATACCTGCCTGCACATTCCCTGCAAAGTCACTCATCATCCTGACTTGGAAATATATCATTGTTCTTTTGCTGCCACTGGGTCAAATTCCTGAAATTCTGTCCCTAAGGGAATTGTGGGTCAACCTAAAGCATGTGGAACTGCAGTGGGTTAGGAAGGCAGCTCACCACCACTTTTTTAAGGACAAGTAGGGACAGGCAATAAATACCGGCCAGCCAGTGATGCCCATGTCCCACAAGTGGGAAATAAAGATCACAAAAGTACAGAATCCAAGCAAGGCATAAAGTTGCCATTGAAGGACAACCAAATATAAACCTAATTGTTCCGAATTTTTAACTGTCTTCTTGATTTTACACTGGTTGCATGGACACCAGAGACAGCTGGGAGATGGAGTTGGAAGGGAGTTGTGCCAGGGTTGAAGAGAGGGCTGATGTGAAGAAGACAAAGCAGACCTGGAAGTTGCAGTTCAAACTGCATGACAGGTGAGGAAATTGATCTGAGTTCACTTTGAGAAAAGTTTTCAATGGGAGTAAGTAGGTAGAGGGGCCACAGCTGCTGAAGCACTCTTGTATAGAAGGCTGACAGGAAGGAATCATAGGGAGTAGGAGCCTTGAGAACAGCTTACTTCAATGAAGCTTCCTCAAGTGAGGATGAAAGATAGAGGGCTGGAGAGAAGGGTCGCACCCCCAAGGGGTATCCACAATCTGATGGCTGATCAATTGTGTGGCGCGGTGACACAAAAGGGCCAGAGAATATAGAGAGGGCCGTGGGCACTTCTGCCCAAGGGTAAGAGTTTACGCTGACGGAACGATGTACAAGTTACCTCCAGATGTCTGAGTGTTGGAGATTTATACAGCTGTAGCTCTCTGGAAGGCTTGCACATCTGTTTGTGACATGCTTGAAGTGAATCCTTTCCAGTTATGTCAGTAGCCAACCAATGTCTGTGACACTGAAGGTCACAGTTGCAGGGAATTTCTGACGCCTTGTCAATCTCACCTCATTAATTACCTACACCGCCCTTAACATATCTCTCATGTCCAATCTCCATCCCATCTTACCGTGCGCCACTCTCAGTACACCTCATCGCTTATTGGATATCCTCCAAAACACTAACAATGCTTGCATACATGCCAACTTTGAAACAGAAGCAGAAGTTTGCTGGAAAAGCTCAGCAGGTCCGGCAGCATCTATGGAGAGTAATCAGAGTTAATGTTTTGGGTCGAGTGACCCTTCCTCAGAAGGCCATCTTTAAAAGGCTGCTGTATACTTGGGCGAGTGTTAGCAATCCCAGTGTTCCCTCTCAAGGGAACAGATGGCACAACAGCCACAAAGTTGTGCTGCCCCTGGCACATAGCCAACTGGGCCGACTCTCCCTTGCACATCCAACTCCATTCTCTCACCTCAGTCACTGTTTAACCACCATACTGCACACTTCAACTGTCCTCAGCTACATCCTGCCTGAACATTCTCTAAGACCCTGTCCCCAGTGCCCAATATCCTTTATTCGTTCACGGGATGAGAGTGTTGCTGGCTAGGTAGCATTTATTGCCCATCCCTAATTGCCCAGAAGGCAGTTAAGAGTCAACCACATTGCTGTGGGTCTGGAGTCACGTGTAGGCCAGACCACGTAAGGATGGCAGCTTCTTTTCCTTAGGAACATTCGTGAACCAGATGGGTTTTTCCTGACAATTGGAAATGAATTCACGATCATCATTAGTCTCTTAATTCCAGGTATCTATTGAATTCAAATTCCACCATTTGCGGTGATGGAATTCAAACCCGGGTCCGCAGAACATTATCTGGATCCCTGGATTAACAGTCCAAAGATAATACCGCTAGGCCATCACCTCCCCTAATGTAGACCCACAGCTTGTCATTGGCCAGTAGGGAAGTATCATGTAGAGGCAAACTTTTGGACAAATACAGGCACAAACATCAACCGTTATTTACAGAGAGCAAAACACAACAGAAATGATGCAAATGGAGACTGAATGTCACAGGACAGTGCCAACTAGATTTCAGTATCAGAACCAAAAGCTATGAAAGTCAACGATGGTCTGCTGCACCCAGCTCTCTGCTCTAGGAAGCAGGTGTCAGTGAAGGTCTGTCTGATCTGTAGCACCCATCACAGCTGAGCTCTATCATTGGCAGTGTTGGCTTCCTCCACTCCAAAGGCCTCATCCTCCTCAGAGGAGGAGGAGGGTTTCTCCTCTTCACCATTTCCTCAACATCCAGGACATCACCTTGTTGCCTGCTCCATTTGTGCAGAGCACAACATCCAGGATGATGCAGCACATTCTGTCCTGATTATACTTGGAGTCCAAGCAGTGGGACCATATCTTCAACAGCTCCATCGTCTGCTTCACTACAACCCTGGTCAAAGCACAGGTAGCATCATGTATGAATTCCAAATTATAGGAAGGATGTGGTTGCACTGGAGAACAGAGGAGATTTACCAGGAGAGATTGGATTGACTGATGAAGAGTCAGCAGACTCTAAATATTAGCTCTGCTTTCTTCCCACAGATGCTACCAGACCTGCTGAGTTTCTCCAGCTATTTCTGTTTTTGTTTTGGATAGACTGAGGTTGTTTTCCTTGGAGCAGAGGAGACTGAGGGGGCACATGATTATATAAAATTAAGAGGAACTTAATCACGGTTGATGCAAAGGAACTTTTCCCCTTGGTGGAGTGATCAATGGGCAGGAGGGAAAAGATAAGGGACAAAAGATTTAGATGGGATGTGAGTAAATTTTTTACACAGTGGCAGATGGATTTCTGGAACTCCCTGCCTGTAAGAATGGTAGAGGCAGAAACCTTCACAAGATTTAAGAAGTATTTTGATGTCATTTGTGACACCAAGGCATTCGAGGCTAAGGGCCAATTGTTGGGAAATGGGATTAGAATAGTTAGATGTTTGTTTTTGACCAGCACAGACCTGATGGGCCAAAGGGCTTCTTCTTGCTATAGATCTCTATGACTCTGACTGATCAGTTGAGAGTTCCACAATCATACCATGAACCACGGTCACAGTGGATATCCATTGTCCCCCAGTAACCAACTTTGTAAAACCCCTGGACCCTCAAATGCAACAGGTACATGTAAGTACTCCAAGATGTAGGAGTCATGGCAATTGCCATGGTAACAGACACCCACCTCAAGGAAGTGATAATGGTGAATGCAGATCTCCTGAACATTAATGGAATGGAATGCCTTCCTGTTGATGAACTCTGCAGCGTTGTGATATGACCCTCTCTGTGCCATGTATCTGCAGTCGTTGGCATCCTGGGGGAAGCCAGCTATGTTCCTAAAACCTGCAGCACTGACCTTGTCATGAGGGATCAACATGAGGCAGCATGACCTTACACAGTTGACATCAGTCACTGTCCTGATGCATTTGCAAGGACACTACTGAGAGATCCCACACCCAGAGCTATACTTTCCCCCAGGCCTCTGACTGATTTCAAGAAACTTCCCCTGGACATGACTAAGCAAACCCCTGCTTGCTGCATTCACTGCGCACTGGTTAGTGACATGTGATTACCACTAAGCACCAGTGTTGGACCTGCAGGACTAATTGCTGAACACACCCCCCCCAGACTGTACTAGGACAGATACCCTGTCAATGACCTATCCAAGTGGACAACTAACAGTGATCAAGCCCCTGGATTATATAGGGTCTGTTCCCATGACTGATGGTACTGGGACCCCCTGACAGACAAACCCTACACCCCTATAACCGAGTTGACCAGTTTCCAACATGGTCATTTGGTTGAATGAACATGTTGAGTGTTTGCCACGCAGGCAGCTGGCACATGCTGTCGGTGTTATATGTTGATGCCCGTGATTCATGCCCTGAGATGTTGTTGCCCAGTGTCCAACATAGAGGCCATTCAGAAGAAGCAGCAAGCTGCATCTAACAGGTACCCACTCTGGTTTCCTTTTTGAGTTTCCAACATTGAGTTTGTTTGATGATGTTGGTAAGGTGGCAGTGTGACTATTAATGAGGCGCATCGTGGCATTAACAAGTTGTTTAACAATCAGTAATGACCATCAATTATCATCTTGATGCTGCCCAGCAAGAATCATGCCATACCGTTTGTGAAAAGCATACAAGATGAAGCAAGATCATCACGACATTGAGATGGGTCTCTCTGCATTGTCAGCCAATTTTGCTGCCCATTTCCGCTAAGACCATGTTGCTCACACTCCTACAAGGTAATGCCTTCAGGTTTCAACTAAAATGTCTGCATTATAGACATTGGGGTCACGGATATAAAGATCCTCCAAGTTCTTTTCTAGTTGATTGTTATCCTCAGTACTGCTGCTAATTATAATTATAAGCTGATGGCTACTGGCTGTAGAATCAGTCTGACATTTAATCACATATTTGTTCACTTGATGCATTCCCATGCACCTGATGTTGAGCAGAATTTTAAAAAATGAGATTTTTCATCTTTGAAAACTGCGAATGGTCTATTATACTGAGTGGGAGTGGAGAACCCACCTACGTCTGCTTTTGTCAAAGTCACCAAACCATCTAGTGTACCCGTACCCTCCCGGAATCTGTCAATACTTATAAAGTGAAAGCCTGGTAAAAATTGAGACCCTTTTGTCAGAGCTGGTGGCTTTAACCAAGTTTTTGTTTTCTGTTTATAAACGCTGAGGAAACCATTATGTGTGTGTATGATTTTCTAATTTCACTTCCAATTTCCAGCATTTGCATCTTTAATTTTAATATTTAATGCTTTCTTCATTCAGTATATGTATAGGATATATATAATACAATTAGTGACAATACTGATTTTGTTCCATAATTAATATGCCTCCATTACATTTTACAGTACTTGTGAAGACTGCTATAAAAAGCTTAAGGCAAAGAAGGCCTTCAAAGCTGCTAAACTGAATATACAGTGCCTCTATGACAAGCTGATTGAATGAATGAAAGATGTCAGGGCAATATGTTCTCCACAACCATCAGATGCAATGTGGCCAGGTAAATTTGCAATGGAGTGAACTAATTTCTTGGTTTTTAAGTATATTACTGTCAACATGAAACTGCATAGAAACAATTGCCTTAGCCCTAACTCCTGCTACAAATTAGTTCATGACTGAGGTCATTTTCACAACCAGACAACCTATGAATTGTTGAAGTGAATTTTGACATTTGGAGTAGCAAAGGGTCCTCACAACAGTTTTAGTCAATAGCTAAACAATCAGAGCCTGAGAATCATACGTTAGCTTACCAATGAAGATTCATACAAAGGCATATAGATGAATTTTTTTCTGCATTAAGAAAAACAGAAGATGTATTGTACAATTGAAATTGACACATACTATCACAGCAACTTGCAAATTAAATAATAACCTTATGTTGCTTAAACTGAGTCACGATTATATTGTTTACAAATACAGCTGTATGATTACTAAAGCTTCAGCAATATAATTGCAGAATTTTTAAAATAACATTGACTATTTTCTCCAAATATTAGGTTGAAAAATAATAGCTAGTCAATTTCAAATGAATCCCAGTTTAAAGGACTAGTAAATATTGCTTACAAGGGTTGGATTGATTTTTTTGCCCCATAGTTTTCATTTATTAGGAATAATTAATTCTAATCTT
Source organism: Rhincodon typus (assembly GCF_021869965.1). Taxonomy (NCBI): domain Eukaryota; kingdom Metazoa; phylum Chordata; class Chondrichthyes; order Orectolobiformes; family Rhincodontidae; genus Rhincodon; species Rhincodon typus. The sequence goes on from NC_063332.1 coordinate 110,129,246, forward strand.
TCTTAAAAAAACATTCTTCTCCATACCAGGTGCACAGTAGTGTATCAAGTGAACAAATATGTTTGGAGGTGATTAAATGTCCCAGTGATCTTACAGCCAGTAGCCACCAGCTTATAACTGTAATTAGTAACAGTTACAAGGTTAATTCTCAACAATGAGGGAATTTTCTCCCATTGCATGCAAATCTGGAGGATCTTTACATTCCCCACCCCAATGTCCAAAACATAAAGTTGAAAATGAAATAATTACATTCACATTATTTTCAAACCTCCACCCACCACTGCGGTAATGTTACTGATAATGGTCTAATAATCAATTGCTTGTCAAAGATCGATTAATTTAATGTCTCAGTTTATTTAAAACAATAAGATACATTTTAAATTATGAAGCAGACACTGCAGCAAGTCAACTAACTAGCAGTGTAGCTGGCAGGCCGTGTTTCAACATGAAATACATACAGCATGTGGAGTCCTTAATGGTGAATGCTCTTAACAGCAGGGTATACCAACTTTATGTCACTCCTTTACAAAAGGAAGTTTAACTATTTATAATAAGTAAGCTTATGAGTCTTATGATATCTCAGAATTTTCAGATATGTTCAGATTCTGCAATGATCACTTTTTCTAGAAGTAGCCTTGATTGCTCGATCATCAATGATATAGTTGGTCATTCCTGTTTGTGTTGTCAGCTTTTCCTTTCATAGACTACATTTGATGTTAGGAATTTCTTTATCCCGGTGCATTATAATTAGGTATTTACAAGAGCTTCCAAGTCACTTTGAAGGCTATGGTTTTACATCTGGGAGTCTTCTAATTTTATCAAAGTTTTAGCCTCTGTTCATCAAGAGTATATTTTCTCTGTCATCACCTACTCTAACAACTGTGCAAACTCGATGGCATATTTTTATTATGCCTGTTTTTTAAGATGGGTCCTCTCTCACATGCTAATTCAGTGGTCGTTTGGATTCCTCTATGTCCTGCTAGTGTTCCTTCACTAGAAAATCATTGCTGACAATTATTTCTGAATGGAATGTCTCTTGAGTGATTTTCAGCTCCTCATTTTGTGTGTTGTTCATTTCCATTCATTTTTGCAGATTCATATTCTCCAGCATTTATTTCCCATCCCCAATTGCACAGAGGGCAGTTAAGAGTCAACCACATTGCTGTGGGTCTGGAGTCACATGTAGGCCAGATCAGGTAAGGATGACAGTTTCCTTCCCTAAAGAACATTAGTGACCCAGATGGGTTTTTCCAAAAATCAACAATGGATTCATGGCCATTATTAATTCCAGATTCAAACTTCTACCACTTGCCATGGCAGGATTCAAACCTGGGTCCCCAGAACATTATCTGGGTCTCTGGTTTCATAGTCCAGTGATAATACCACCAGGCCATCATCTCCTTCCATTTACTGCTAATCATTCCGAAACCTGGCTACCTCTTCAGTGGATTCATGATGCTGTGTTTGTTTTTTCTCTTAACCTCTTTAAGACAAGGTATCTGTACACTATCATCACCACCATGCCTTCAGCCCCCAACCCCACCTTCCACCTCTAGTCCTACAGTGTCCTCAATGAATAAAAACAATGTAAATGCATCTTAGGAATGCAGGAACATAGGAGCAGGTGTAGTCAATTGGCCTGTCAAGCCTGCTCCAATATTTAATACAATCATAGCTTATCATCCATTTCTATGCCTTTTTTCCACATTATCTCTATATCCTATTACATCATTGATATTCAGAAATCTGTCACTTTCTACCTTAAACATACTGTTTAAGCAATACTGTTTCCACAGTTCTCTGAGGTAGGCAATACAAAGATTCACAACCCATTGAATAAAACAAAAACTCCTCATTTTGTCCTAAGTGGCTTCCCCATTATTTTGAAATTTTGTCCCCCAGTTCTAGACTCTCCAACCAGGGGACACATTTTATATCCTGAATATCCTTTTAAATATTTCGTAGGTTTCAATGAGATCGCCTTTCATTCTTTTTCCACAGAAAGCAAGCCCTGTTTTCTCAATCTGTTTTAAAAGGACAGTTCCAGAAGCAGGTCTGGGGAACTGTTGTTGCAGTTGTTCAATGGTAAAATTATCCTTTCTATTGTAATGGGAACCAAAACTGCACACTATAATCCAGGTGTGGTCTAAGGCTCTGTACAAGTGAAGCAAGACTTTGCTACTCCTGTACTCTAGTCCACTTGTGATAAATACTAACATACCATTAGCTTTCCTAATGCTTGCTGCATATGGCATATTAGTGTCCAGTGACTTATATTGATGAGGACTGCCAGGTCCCACTTGTACATTTACACTTTCTAGTCTTTTCCTTTTTAAGAAATACTCTGTACATCACTCCTTTCTACTAAAGTTGATAACCTTGTATCTTTCCATACTTTATTCTACCTGTCATGCTTATGTCCACTCTCTAAGTCTGTCCAAATCCTCTTGAAGTTACTTTGCATGTTTCTCACAGCACACATTCCAACCTAACTTTGTGTCACCCCTGAACTTGGAAATATTACATGTGGTCCCCACATCAAAATCTTGATATTTATTATGAACAGTTGGGGTCCAAGAACTGATCCTTGTGGTACCCCACTAGTCAGAACCTGCCAACACAAGAACGACCTGTTTATTCTGAATCTCAATTTTTTTTTGTTTGCTGGTCAATCTTTAATCAATGCAAATATACACCACCTCCTGTCTCATATGCTTCAACTTTGCTAAACAACCTTCTGTGAAGGACCTTGTCACAACCTTTCTGTACATCTCAGTTTAATACGTCTACCAACTCCCTTTTATTGATGCTGTTAGTAACATCCTCAACAACAACTCCCTATTCACATTCCACACTGACTATGCCCTATCTATTATCCAAGTGAATTGCTTTGTTCTCCCTCACCATAAAATACATTCTTACATACCTGACTGGTTTCTGACAAGGAAATTTAGGCAGAGTGTAAAATGTCTACAAATGTAATTGCATCAAAACAAATTACATCCTGTAATATTTTAATAAATTGGTGAAGATTGTAAAGTAATTAATTTACCATCCTTGTTAAAAGTTGGCTAAAATTATTACGGTTATGTACCTGAGAAGCATCATCTGAATTAAAATGGTAATTATAATAGAGAACATTTCATAGAATAAGTTGAATTGGAAACTTCATCAGATAAAAGTATTGACTAAACATGAATTGATAATAGAGTGTAAAATTAAAATCTTATAAGCTGCGGCAGTTGTTTAATAACAATACTGTGAGGTTTTTTTTTACTCTTTCATCAAAAGGATGAAATGAATCATTAAAAGGAAGCAGCCCCTATCTTTTATAAAGCTTCTACCCTTTAAGATTCTGATTCAAGCTGCATGCATGTAACCCAATTAGCTATTAATTGATTCACTTTAAAATTCATTAACTCGCAGTTTGGAGCTAAAGCTATAATTAACTGTCTGCTCCATCTACCTCTTTCAATCTCCAGGTATGAAGTCCCATTGCTAATTGAAAAGGGTGCACTTGATTGAAGTATCAAATCAGTTACTCACCAGTGCCCCCTCCAGGCAGCTAATTCAGTACATGAGCAAGATGGCTTTCTACTCGACGAATGTTACATTCGATCATTCAGGACGAGAACCCTCCCCTACATACTGTGCTGATGTATAATAGAATTATTACAAATGTCTTCTATTGTTTTATAGCATTGTTAAAATATTTTCTGTTTTGTCAATATTTTCATTTTATATGTATCACACACATTTTCATTGTTGTTGAACAGTCCAGATTATTTTCTATCACACATTTGTGTATGTCTACATGAAGAGATTTCATTTAATAGTACTGTTCTATGTTTTCTGTGAGTTTTAAAATCCAACAGGAGATTGTATTCAGTGGTTCCATCATAATTCATCTGTTTGTATATTGTTTCTGTAACGAAAACTCTCTTAAGCAGCTGCAAATGTTGTGATAATATTCCTAAAATTGTATCATTTGTTTAATGGTACAATATTCAACTTCTTTTGTGAATGCATGAAAAAGTATTATCAAAATCTGGTGTCAGCCAAACATACAATGCTTAGTATAACACTTTATCCTCAAATCAAATGCCGGTCACATTTTGCAGTTAAAAGTGACAGCAACTTGAGTCAGTTTCGAATTTTGTAACTAGTTTGACCAAAATGTATTTTTCAACATTTTTTCAGCCTGAATCTTCATTCTAAATGATTGAAATCATACGTTTTTATTATGTTACACTGCAGCAGCGTTAATGGATTTGGAATACAAACATATTTTAAGGTTATGGCAGACATGAAATTTCTGTTGTACTGTCACTAACAAAAAGGAGTTTTTTAAGTATAGATGCTTAAGCAAGTAAATGAAGCTGTAAAGTGACTGGAAAAAGCAACTAGTTTTATTCTATTTTTACTACTCACCTTTTAGTTGTAACATCAGGAATGTCACAAACAACTGAGTTAAAGCATTTGTTCCCCTATCCCTCTCGAACACTTTGAACTCTGGAAATGAATACACTCATCTCCAAATTAACAAATTATTTAACGAAATTAAGTTTTATACATACTGAAGTTAGAAATTGTTTTCGACATTAGATTTGGCTGACTGAATCAATCACATTTTAAAGCATTGATCATCTATCTTTAGTTTTCTTTTGTCTTTTTTGAATGTGATTTACATTGCTAAATCACCTCTGCAAAGTATCTTGGTAGATTGTGTGCCTTTGTAAATTTTGATACTAAGTACTGCACATCATTATAGAAATTTATCAGTGAATTAAACAACTATAAAAATAAACACACGCTAGAAATTAATGCTGTGAACATACAAAAAAAAAGCTCAATGTCGTTAGTGTTATTATCCAAAATATTATACCTTATATCGCAGGGATGAAGTAGTTAAATATGATGCATGAATAAGGTAAAATAAAGGGAAACTGGTGGGGGAGGCATAAATATCAGTTGCTAGTTACAGTATGTAAAAGTGTCTGCACAGTGCCTCTTCAGCAGAAAGAAGTTTCCTGCTTCCTCCTGAAAGCAGTGACCCAAAAACTCTATCATTAGTAACAATAATTAAAGGTGCTATAACAGTAAGTGAATGGATGATTGCCACTAAAACGAACATTCTCATTAATTTATCACAGATTTTAACTCTACTTCATTAGGACTTGTCTGTTGAAGGCCATTTAGGACTCTGGGGACAATTCCATACCTTAGTTACAAATTCACATGAAGAAAAAGTCTCCTTTGCAAAGTCTGCTACCACTTATGGAAAATAAGAACCATAATCACTGCATTTAGAATATGGCAGGTAGAAAAAATTGCACTTAAGTCATCGGTTTCCTCTATCACCTCTCTCTCCCACCCACCGCACACAATAAGTGAAATATGTTGAGCGAGAAATGTTGCCTCTTCTCTTCACAAAACTGTATCATATGGTGTAATGTTGGCGATAGTTCAAAGGCGTGTATCCTCAGGTTAAATTATCATACCTGATAGAGTCTGAAGTTGCTTCATTATCTCCTTCCTTCATTCTTGCTTGCAGAGTTGATCTTCACTCATCATTAGAGAGACCACAACCAGAGAAACGTATTGGCTCATGTAAGCCTGGAGGTAATTAAATCTTTTAAATTAAAAAAAGGAACAAAAATGTGTTACATTACAGTTTCAATCTGATTAATTTGAAGATTAATTAAAAAACAGTGTCTATCAAATGATATTTTACCACAAATTAAATTTAAAGTTCTTCCATAGAACTAGGTTTCAGGATTGTTGCAGTTTATATCCCGTTTCAGTGACTTTATATGCAAAATGTGAGATGAACCTAATCCTGATTGTTGAGATACTCACATATATTTGAGGTATTTATTTCGTGGTGGCATTGTTTTTTTATTAAAGGAATAGATTTTGAATAATATTTATGCTATGTTCTAGGATCAATTATATCATTTCAAGCACCTCTGTTATGAACATATTTGCATGCTGATTAGGTGGCATGTAAATCTTATTGCCTGTCAGAATCCCACACAATAATATTTGTCTTAACATACGATGTATTTAACATAAGTTGGATTTGCCTTGACTTTTCAACCTTGAAAGAAGGAAATTGAGAGGCAACTGTAAAGTGATATATTACATACGGGACAGTGGAACAGTAAAAATTAATCCTGAGCTTTAGTATAAAACTTTGAGTTAAAGGGACGTTGGTCCAAGTTGTTAAAAATGCAAGTTTATGATGGATATCAAGCAATACCTTTTCAAACAATGAGATCAACTTCCTCAATCAGTGTTCGCGTGAGTTGCCCCACCCCATTTGAGACTCAACAAAATCAGGTCCTTTTGGCTTTCAACTTCCAATCCTGATAGAACTGCTTGCATACATGGCCATTTAGATCAAAGCCAAGTTGTGTTAATTATTGCTACTACACCAATGATAATTTTTCCATTGCCTTTTACAACATAGGTCCCTGTTTGCTGTGCGATGCCACCATGCCACTTGCTACAGAACTTTATTACTTAATAGTAAGTTGACTGATTTATGTTGTGTGTTGGTTAATGGGTTTGATTAACCGAACTGAACTTTGCGTCCAAAGTCTGTCTTCTGCCTGTTGTTGCAGCTCAACTATCTTACAGAACTTGTTACAGCAGAATTCCGGCTGTTATAGGACTGAGTGTGGCCAATCCATTGGGACTGTGAATGCCAGTCTAAGGATTTGAGAAGGTGCTCTAGGCAGGAGAGACAAGGCAAGTATTTTGGAACTTCAGGTATGTGATCCTCACCTTCATGAGGCACAGGACTTGTATTATCTGGCAATGGAATAACCTCCTGGATGTGACTGTGAAGCCCTCTTTCGTTCTCTATCCTTCAGTCACCAAGTTGTGCCATTTACTGTGGCCTGTAAGGGACTGATGGAATGCTTATTTTAAAAGACAAGTCCCTTTGATCAGACAAAGGCTGATAACTGTCAAGTTAGTAGCACCATCCTCCATCTCCTAGGTCTTTTGCATTTATTTCAGGGTCCTCCATTTTTGGGTGCTCTTTGGTTTATTGCCACCTCCCCTTTCACTGCAAGGTGCAAACAGAAAAGCACAATGCTCCACGTGACCTTAAATAGCAAGTATTGCAGGAAGGGGCTCCCCAGAACAGCCGCCACCCTCCCTCTTAATTTGTGATAACACATCGATGTCTCCTTTGCTGTGCCCCTTGTGTGCTTTTGTTAATGTCTGAACTTCACTGTCTATGTGTTTGCATAAACGCTGCTTAGCTGCCTTGACCCATAGTTGCAGAGAGCACCCTCCTGCTCTCCAAGGAGCTGATTGTATGCATTTGGCCATATGTAAAGGAACTAGCATAAAGTGAAGGCATCATGACAGAGAAAGCAAGTGATCAGTTAGATGAGCCTATGAAGATAATAACATCAAAGATGCACCGTGAGGAACCTCTTATGGTTCAGTGAGGCTCCACTGTTGTATCCTCGTCTTTCTTACTGTTGGAAACATCTTCTCTAAATCCAGTCTATCCAGTCCTCTCACTAATGTGTAAGTTCCAGTCAGATTCCCCCTCATCCTCTTAAACTCCAATAAGTACAGACCCAGAGTCCTCAATCACTCCTCATGTGACAAACCCTTCAATCTGGGATCATTCTTGTAAAACTCCTCTAGATCCCGCTCGAAGACCAGCACATCCTTCCTTAGGGGCCCAAAACTGCTCAAAATATTCCAAATGCATTCTGACCAGAGCCTTATATAGACTCAGCAGCGCTTTCCTGCTCTTGTATTCTAGACCTATCGAAATGAGTAGTGGTGCTTGCATTCATGGTTCAAGTGGTAGCATTCTTGCCTGTTACACAGGAGATGCCTGGGTTTGATTCCTAGTCAATGCATGGTATTCCTTTCTGTCCCTTCTTGCCATGCACTTCCCTTAATACCGATGTACTTCTCAGTCCAAATCCTGCTACACTGTCATTGTTTATCAACTTTTTAGGGGCAGCATGGTGGCTCAGTGGTTAGCACTGCTGCCTCGCAGTGCTAGGGATGCAGGTTCGATTCCACTCCTTGGATGACTGACTGTGTGGAGTTTGCACATTCTCCCCATGTCTGTGTGGGTTTTGCCCATGTGCTCCGGTTTCCTCCCACAGTCCAATGATGTGCAGGCTAGGTTAATTGCCTGTAGTGTCCAGGGATGTGCAGGTAGGTGGGTTAGCCAGGGGTAATGCAGGGTTACAGGATGGTTCTGGACGGGATGCTCTTTGGGGGATTAGTGTGGACCTGACGGGCTGAATGGCATGTTTCCACACTGTAGAGATTCTATGAAAGCTAGCATTGCATTGGCGTTCTAACTGACAAATGTACATGACTGTGTTACTTAATAAATGAGTTACTGAGAATGATAAAGAAGTCCCTGAAAATCAAAAAATAGCCCCTCAAGAAAATGTCCAAAACAGCTCTCCAAAAATATACTTTGAGACCTACATGATACCACAGACTCTGCAAGACATATCCTTGGTATCTCCTAGAGATGGAACATTACAGAGCTATCAGTTGGGTTGCTCAATGGTTCTGATAGTTGGAATGTTCCTACAGTCTGGCCAAAGAACTTTAACAAAAACTGGTGATATAATGCAGTAAAATCAAGGTATCAGGTCCAGAACGACTCTCTCCCTCCTGACTCCATCTATTGTGGACACAGTTACACACAGTCGACCTCCCCAGTAAATCTTGCAGCAATGTTTTAAGGACAGAGAACTATATATTCCCCAGGTGCAGCGCTGTGCACTGACTGTCATAATCTAAATTCGTGTTTCACTCTGGAAATGTCCCCCACTGGAAAAGGTCGCTTAGGAAGCATCCTGTCATCCTCCTGAAAACATTCTTGGAATTTCAAAGCTTTGCAATCTCTTTGTGCAACAAGCTGAGATGATTGTGTGTGTGTGTGTGTGTGTGTGTGTGTGTGCGTGTGTGTGTTGTCATGCACACGCGTGTGTGTGTGTGCGCGACTTGCATCATTGCCTATTTTGTTGAATATGCCACACTGAGGGAATCAGTTAACTTCCCAATTGTTGATCTTTAGGGAGGGGCGAGTGGGAATAGTTCACATCGTCAATCCAGTAGCATTATTTTCAGTTGAGCAGGGGTTTGTGCTTTCCAACATTCTAAATCTCAACAGCACAACGAAAATTAGTGCAGCAGATCATGACTTTTTTTGTGAGATGTTGCTGTACTCAAAAATGACTATCACCATAAGAGGTTCCTCACAGTGCATCTTTGATGTTATTGTCTTCATAGGCACATCAAACTGATCACTTGCTTTCTCTGTCATGATGCCTTCACTTTATGCTAGTTCCTTTACATATGGCCACATAATAGCACTGATTGCACTCTAAAGTCATGAATTTCCCATGAACATTTTTCAGATGTGACTTAAAGTTTTAAACAGTAGATTGTCTGCTAGCAATCAAGCTGGTTTTCTTTATTTGCTCATGGTATGTGGGCACCATTGATAAGGCCAACATTTATTGCCCTTCCCTAACTGACCTTGAATTGAATGGTTTTCTAGGCCATTTCAGAGGGTAGTTAAGAGTTAACCACTTTTCCGAGGTTCTGGTGGCACATACAGGCCAGACCAGGAAAGGACAGTGGATTTTCTTCCTTAAAGGGCAGTAATGAACCAAATGGCTTTTATTGTGACATTTGCTAACAGTTGCATCATCGCCATTAGGCCAGGTTTTAAATCCTAGGTTTTTCTTGAATTCAATTCAAATTTTGCGATCTACCATAGTAGGTTTTGAACCAATGTCCCTAGGATACTAGCCTGGGGTCTGATTACTAGCCAAGTGGCACTACTATGCTCCTGTTTCCCTTGATTATCTGTCAATATGCTGCAATGCAGCTAATCAATAGCACATTGAATAGACCCCAAGTTTTGACTGCCAAATTATATAAATAATTTTTCATATATGTCTGTACAGTCATTTTGTATGAAGCAAGTCTAATATGGAAACAGGTTCAAACTAGAGGCATATATGCAAGGAAAGATAACTGACTGTTCAAATCATCCAAAATGTGGTACACTTTGAAGCTTTTAGTTAACTCAAAGGAAATCTCTAGAAATCCAAAGGGTCAATATCTGAGACAATGGGTATCTGCTCCGTGTTCCTTTTTCACCTGGAAACAGAACAGTTTCTGGGAATAATCTCTGCAAGAGTTCCTTAATATCCCAACCATCATCAGCTACTTTACCTTCTTTCCATCATAAGGTCAAAATTGGAGGTGTTCACTGATGAGTGTATAATGTTTAATACCATTTGCAACTCCTTAGATACCAGAGCAGTCAATGTCCAAATGTAACAAATTCTGGACCAAATCCAGGCTCTAGCTGATAAATGGCAAGTAACAGCTGGACCATAGAAATACCAGGCAATTACCATCTCCCATGAGATCCAATAACATTATCATCAGTGAATTCCCATTATTAATGTTCTAGGGGTTACAACTGCCCATAAAATGACCAGCCTTATAAATATTCTTCCCAAAACTTGTCCACTGTTTACAAGACTCAAGTCAGGACTGTAATAGAATAGACTCCACATGCCTGGATGGTACAGCTCCAACAACACTCATGAAGCTTGACACCATCCAGGACAAAACAGGTTGTTTGAAAACAGACATCCTATTCATTAAAAGCTTCACTCACCACAAATGTACAGTGGCAACAATATGAGCCATTTTCAAGAAGTACAGCGGCAACTCAGCAATGATCCTTGGACAGCATCTTCCAGATCCACAGCTTGTAACACCCAGAAGGACAAGAGCAGCAATGTTTTGAGTTTACAACCACCTTCAAGTTCCTTTCCAATCCACACACCATCCTGACATGGAACTGCATCACTGTTCTTTTACGGTCTCTCGGTCAAGATCCTGGAGCTCCCTTTTGAACGACACTGGACATATCTATCTCTTATGGACTGCAACAAGAAGATAACTCACCACCATTTTCTCAAAGGCAATTAGGGATAGGTAATAAATGCTGCCCTAGATAGAGATGTCCACATCTCAAGAATGAACTTAAAAGAAGACAAGGTAAAACCTAGTTAAGTTTGACTAAATTGTACAAATCATCCCTCCCCAGTTTGTTTTCACTTAGGCTGTCAACTCTCACACAGCTCTTGATTTCCATTGTGGTTTCCTAAAAGTGATCGAGAGGATTATGTTTAGTGTGTGCTGTTCCCTGTTCAGAGCTGGTCTTATATGCTACACACAACCTGCTTCTGCGATGGACATGCACTGAGCAGCTCTCATACCTTATACATTAAGAGTGGAAATTGAAGCATATCGCCATCTAAAATTCTCAGAATGACTGATATTTAAACTATTGCTTCTGTAGGACCATCAATATTTGGTTTCTAAATCTTGTTCATAGAATAATAGAATTCTTACAGCGTGGGAACAGGCTACTCGGACCATTGCGTCCATACGGAACCTCTGAAGAGCATCCCACCCAAACCCCTACCCTATCACCCTGCATTTCCTACGGCTAATCCACCTAACCTACACATTCCTTGACACTACATACAATTTAGCATGGCCAATCCACCTAACCTGCACATCTTTGGACTGTGGGAGAAAACCGGAACACCCGGAGGAAACCCACGCAGGCATGGGGAGAATTTGCAAACTTCACACAGACAGTCACCTGACGGTGGAATTGGCCCCTCTTGCTGTGAGGCAGCAGTGCTAACCACTGAGCCATTGTGCCATCGTAAATGAAGGCACCCAGTGTGGGGCAAGGACCCACAACTTTGAAATTAAGAGTCTCACTCTCTACCGACTGAGGTAGCAAGGTGTTGTTTGTTTGCTGTTTAAAGTACAATCAATCCTTTCCTAACACACACCATTTGTTGCCATTTTGCTTCACTTCTCCCACATTATTAGATAATTCTCTGTAAGTATGCTGTTTGTATAACTAACTAGACTATATTATTCAGCTATCTGTATCTATAGCAGGCTTAGATTATTTACCTTGCTTTCAGCAGGTCAGACACTTCCCTCTGAAATTTCCTGAATGAGCACACTGTGTGAAACATCATCTTGGTTATTACATGTGCAATCCCTTTTACCTGTGAATGGACTGACCTAAATATAGTTTCTTTGAATATGCATCTGACAATTATAATAATTGACAAGGTTTCCACATGAAATCAGTTTGTTCTGATCATCACAGTAACAAAGAATCAAGAATAATGTTCACCTAAAATGGGATCAACGGGAAACTACAGTCAGTCAGGAGGTATTGCTGTATTCTGTTAAGGGGTTCATCTGATTCCAAAACAGGAGGGAGGGGCGTGTGGTTTGATATGACCAAGTATTATTCCAAATGATGGAAGAGCAGTTAGTGGCAATCTGGTGCAGAGGACGTGGTGACATCTCTCCAATGAGTCAAAGAACTGAAGGCAGGAAAGGTTAGGAGTTCTGGGGGATGAGGTAGGTGAGAGCTGTTTAGTTGACATGATGTATGCAACAGTGAGAGCCGTAGTTCGTGAACCTTGGTGAGAAGTGTGTGAAGTGGCAAAGTTAGAGTGAGTGGTGACTCTGTGAGCATGATGGTACCTACCCTGGTAGAATACAAAAGTCATTCCTTCCGCACTGTGGTGCATTGTGTTTCACCCGGAATTTTACACTGACCTGATCCCAGTTCAGGTTGGCTGAGTCTGGCCCCCTTTTCTGCAGGGAAACATATTGTCCTCTATCCGCCACCAGGTGAATGGCAAACTGAGGAGTTAACCTCCCTTTCTGGGCTATTTCCTTCGGGTCGTTGTTCCTGGTTTCCAGTATCTGAAGTGGTGCAAAGCTGGTGTTCAACTACACCATCACCAGTGTGAATGTTGTGAAGTCTCAGCAGTGGCAAACTTTTCCACCTCTTCTGCTGCACAATTCCATAAGATAGATCCAAAGTGGCTGGCTTTATAAGTAATGAGATGAAGAGTGAAAGATTGAAGAGAAGTTGCTCTGGGCTGTGGTGGACCAGATACCATGAATCTCACTCATAAAAACACTGCCAAATAATTGGAAAAATCAACTCACATGGAAAAGAAATGGAACTTGGAGAGAAAATACTGTTTATGCTGAGAAAATAACTTTTCATATGAGGAGATTAGACTAGTTCCAAAACTATTAATCTTGAATCATTTCTGAATCATATTTTAAGATCCAACACAATGGCATTTTGTTCTGATTAAGTAGTTTGAAAATAAATGAATGTGAGGGAATCAAATAACATCTGATCCAGTCCAGTGTGACTGCTTAGCTGCATATTTCACAATTCATAATATTGAAAAAAATATGTAACAGTACAGGACAGAAAGAGGCTCACTTTGATGATTTTCTGAGAATGTCATCGCACTGCATTGGCTCCTGTTAGTCCAACTCATTCCTGTTAGTTATGTATCTACTTCTAAAGTCTATTTGGCAAGTACAATGATGATAGGATGAATGGCCTCTTCATTTGCTGCAACTTTTCTTTAGTTATTTGGGAAATACTTTTTGTTACATTAAAAGCATTGAAATATTTAGTTAAATGTTACTCATCTTTAAGTATCTGCACACACACATTTCCCCTTTGGACTATAGCGGGGAAGTGATGGAAGGACGTGCAGGTTGATCAACCTGTTGAACCACATTATAAACACCTCTTTAACGGCCAACATGTCATAGCAGTGACTTGAAACTAGAATATCTGACCAAAGTCAGAGATGTCACCATGCTTCCACAAGACCTTCCTTAAAAGTTGTTCATTTCTAAAAGCTTGCAGTTCTGATGAGTGATCATTAATCTGAAACCTTGGTCCTAATATTTCAGGAGAGGAGGGAGGTTGGAAATAAGTCTGAAAATGGCTGTGGTCCTGTCAGTTTGAGCAGCAGAACTACATTAACATGAGGATGGAAGGGATATGAACAATCAGACAGGAAGCAGATGGAGCAAAATACAGATGGAGCAAGAGCAGCAATGGGAGGAGGAATCAACAGTTGGATGAGTGGGATAATCAAGACTGAGAGGAAGAACAGGAACTGTACTGTGTATGGAGATAGACAATCAGGAGATGTGTTGATCTTGGGTAGGTTCATGATCACCGTTACCTTATATAGGCAGTCGACAACTTGAAGCGATTTTCTGCTAGTCTAGTGAGTTTTTAAGAAGCAGCAGTCTAGGTATGATACGTTAGTTAATTAGACAAAGAAAATATTCGACTGTGGCAGATGTGAATGTGACAGATAACATACGAAGTGATGTCTTTGTCTTTCTCTTTGTTCTTCCCTTGGGCTAACATAAGGGAACGTTTGACCTTCTCCCAAGAAGATGGTGGCCTGTTCCCCTGGATCCTCTCGCTCCTCTTCTCTCTCTGCATATCCCGGTTGGGGACTGGACATCTGTGCTGTGTCAATCAACTGTCTAAACCCTTTTAGGCAAATACTCATGATGCTGGGATAGCTGCTGACCTCCATTTGGAGGTTAGTTTTTATTTTTCCCAACAACAAATACTTATTTTTGAAAATGCTGCCATCATGATAGGAGAACGTGGCACCCAATAAATCTTTTGCTTACACCGATAGAAGGCAAGTTACTACTGTAACACAGTTAAGTGAGGTCTCACACTACGCAGGAAATACAAAATATGTAATTTTGAGAGAACACAGCTTTAAAGGGGACCTCAATTTCCAATAGAAGTCGGGAAGTCAGCAACTGGGAGCAGAGAGAAATCCATGATTTAGAGGGATGAGGGAGAATGGTAGGAAGGATGGTGACTGGAGACAGCTTGATGTTGGTATCTGGAACTGGTGGAGGTTGAAGTCTTCCTTGAGGTGCAGGGGGATCTCTCCTGCAGATGAGCTTACCCAAGAAATTTGTAAGTAACTATATTGGCAGGTGCAGAAATTTTCTTAAAGGATTATGCTTGCTGTACATACATGGCAATGAAGAAATTCAAAGTCTGCCCACTCCGATCCTAGGTCAATTTTCCTACATTGAAACAGACATAATCAGGTTGGCTACACAGTTCACATGCTATCTAACTGTCATTTCCTTTCATTTCTGGGAGCAATAAGCAGGAGAACTGGTGAAATGGGCAGCTGATCTGATCACACATTTGATTCCTACTGACCAAATCAGGTTAAAGTGATAGCTTGCACTTGCAATCTCTGAAATGAGATACATCCATTTCTATACTTTTACATTAGAGCTGCGATTATTCAGTACCCTTCCATGATGAATCATATGGATCTTTTTCCCTTTAAGCCTTTGACCTATAGCAATCCCTATTACAGGCTGCTCGGAGAAAGCCTGTAATTCCTCCATTTGCTGAAAGAGACCGTGAGCTGGACATGCTCTGGTCACGTTAAACAAGGTGATCTTCATTGCTCTGTGCCAAGCTTCCAGTATTGGTCACACCGTGCTCAGCATTTTTGCGAACATTACAAAAATTTGATAGGGGCTAGCTTAATAATTTAGAAAGGTAATTGACACACTAAAAGTGTGATTCATTTTGGAAGGAAAAACTTGAAAGCAGAATACAGGGTTAACAGAAAGATTCTTGGCAGTGTGGAAGAGCAGAGGGATCTCGGGGTTCATGTCCACAGTTCCCTGAAAGCAGCCTCCCAGGTGGATAGAGTTGTTAGCTTTCATTAATAGAGGGATTGAGTTCAAGAGCCGTGAAATTATGCTCCAGCTATACAAAAGCCTGGTTCGGCCACATCTGGAGTATTGTGTCCAGTTCTGGTCGCCTCATTACAGGAAAGATGTGGAAGCGTTGGAAAAGGTGCAGAGGATGTTGCCTGGAATGGAGGGAAGGTCTTACGAGGAAAGGTTGAGAGAGCTAGGGCTTTTCTCCTTAGAACAACGAAGGATGAGAGGTGACTTGATAGAGGTGTACAAAATGACCACAGATATAGATAGAGTAGACAGCCAGAGACGTTTTCCTAGGGCGGAGGTAGCTATTACGAGGGGGCATAGTTTTAAAGTGAGTGGAGGTAGATATAGGGGAGACGTCAGAGGTAGATTCTTTACTCAGAGAGTGGTCGGGGCGTGGAATGCATTGCCAGAGAGGGTAGTGGAGTCGGCCTCATTAGGGGCATTTAAGCGGCTATTAGATAGGCATATGGATGATAGTATAAGGTAGGGGTGGAGGTTAGATAGACCTTAGGTTTAGCGTAAAAGTTCGGCACAACATCATGGGCCAAAGGGCCTGTACTGTGCTGTACTGTTCTATGTTCTAATCCAACTGAAATTGAACTTAGCACATGAACACCACTTAGGAAAACACTGCCACAATTTTTGATTCTCTTGGTTGCTGTTACAAAACTTGGCCTGGGCTTCAGTAAGGCTCTGGGATAAATCAGACAGAAACTCACAGAATCTGCACAAATACAATTAAACACAGAAACTGAAGGTTGCTCTCAGTGACCCCACAGTCACACATGTAGTGCTCGAGCGATAACTTGCTGATAGATTTGGCATCGTAGAAATACGTAAGGTTTCTACATGTACGCATGCCTTAACCAATGGGCATGACTGAAACATTTTGGGATGGCGTGCACACAGAGTGAATGAGTTTTAATGGTGTGATAAATCATAATTACTCTGCTAACTAACCTGATTATGAATATTAAGCTTTACAATTATGCAGAATTTAGTGTAAGAAATTCTAGAAAAAATCTTTTTGAATTCTTCATAATGTTGTACACTCATCTTTATTTCCTTCACTTTATTTCACTCTCTATACATGATTCAAATCTAATGTATATTTCCCCGTGTTGCCTCCGTGGCTTGAAAGTTTGCAAAGGCCAAATAACAGATGTGGACAGCGCGACATCCAATTAAACCAAATAAAAACCAAAAGAACTGCGGACGCTGTAAATCAGGAACAAAAACAAAGTTGCTGGAAAAGCTCAGCAGGTCTGGCAGCATCTGTGAAAGAGAAAACAGAATTAGCGTTTCGGGTCCGGTGACGCTTCCTCAGAACAATTAAACCAGCCTCCTGCTTCTGATGTAGACAAAGTTTTGTAATGCATATCATTTCAGTGTGCAACCACCACCAACACATGTGGGTCAGTGTTTTAAAACAACATTTCTTGAACTTGAACAAACTTCTAATAGCAAGTAAGTTTTTGGCACAAGCAGAATTTCAACAATACAGTCACATAAGCGCAACAGCCTACAGCGAATATTGCTCTCAAGAAAGCATACCTTGCGTATTGCTGTAAAAAGTGACGTGCCGACAAAGCTTTTTATCTTGCACTCATCAGGACAAATGCAAGAGTATTTAATTTCAAAAGCAATTACAATTTACACTGCATAAGAAATGGTATTCTGATTGGTTGGACTCTGAATAGGTGAGGCATTGCCATGGAGAAAGCACAAGAGAACCATTGTCCTCCAAACTATTGCTTAACTTCAAAAAAATGCAGTTCAACTTATGGCAGTACTATGGGGAATGCACCAAGAAGCAGTTGTCCTTTAAGATTTTGTTTCATTGTTTGTTTGTATAATTCATAGCATACTCAGGATTACTCAATAAATGTTTCTAATCACAGAATCATATGCAATATGAGTTTTGTAAGTACGAGCAGGTTTAATTTGCTGATTACCCTGCATTTAATTTGCTGATTAGCCTGCATATATGGACAGCCAATGTGAGATGCTATTTGATATAATCGATCAGTTGTTGAGAATTAGAGGGTAGCATCTGGCATCACAGTGGCTCTGAAGCTCCTGTATCATTTTACCCATTTGTTTGAAGGGCAGAAGGTATTTTTGGTTGGATAGCAGCATCTAATTGCTGAAAAATACCAATCATGAAGCTTTGCATAGTAGCAGCCTGAAACTTCATCTGTTGCTTAAGCTGGTATCTGGAGTAGCATGGCTACAGAGTGGTTAGCACTGCTGCCTCACAGCACCAGGAACCCAGGTTCAAATCCAGCCTCAGGTGACTGTCTGTGTGGTATTTGCACATTCTCCCTGTGTCTATGTGGGTTTCTGCCAGGTCCAATGATCTTCATGTTACATGGATTGGCCATGCTTAAATTGTCCATAGTGTGCAGGTTAGGTGGACTAGCCATGGTAAATATGGGGTTACATGGTGTGGGCAAGATGGTCTTTGGAGGGTCAGTGCAGAATTGATGGGCTGAAGGCCTCTTTCCACTGTAGGGATCTATGATTCTTTTCACTAAGAAGAGCAGCACCAGTTTCTCCCATCAATTCACGGAGCTGAAATTTCACATACCTGGGAATGTTCTTGCGAATTTTATCTATACTCTCTCTACTGAGTTCACATGCTTCCTAAAGTTTGCACCTAGAACTATACAATATTATTTAGCAGCTAGTTACTTTACATCTGATGTACATGATAATCTGTTGTGAGACTATCTTTGTGAGACTATCAGGCTCAACATAGGTGAAATACACTTTAACGCCATGCTGTTAATACCAAGAATACTCATTGAAGCACAATATGCCTTCTGGTAAATGAAGTGGTTTTTCTTGGGTCAAACAATACTGCCGGTATGACATGGTCTAAGTGTTCCCAATGTGTAAATCCATGTAACATGTTCTACGAAGTCTGAGTCCTCATTGAGAAAGATGTCTTGAAGTTTATTAACAATATTTATATTGTTTTAAGATCTCAGACTTTCATGTAGTCTGGGTTCCATATTAGTGAAGGAAAGAAGTAAGATGCAGGATACCCACTTACCTGCACATCTTGGAAGGGTGCATTAGTGTACATTGGATGCAGTTTTTGAGGAACACTGCACATTCAGAAAATGATGGACATTGTATCAACAACCATTGTACTGGTGGTGTCTTTGATTTTTTAGATAACAGGCACCTTAGTGAAATAGTCAGTCACCAAAATGTAATTATGTCCTTGAATATGGAAAAAGTCAGTGGCAATTTTGCACCACAGCTTAGAAGGAATCTCATGTCAAACGAGGGATTCCATCAGTTTATAAAATTGATGTTTCACACAACTTGATCAGTTGATCAAAGTTTTTATTCTATTGGTTTTACAGATGGATTCAAATGCCAAACTCTTGTTCATTTCTGCACCAATGTGACCTACATGTACATGGTCTAACATGTCTTGTACAACTTATTGAATTATCACTTGTTTGCCTTTGAAAATTACATTCTGGGGAGTCCTAGTTCATCTTTAAATGGCCAGAAAGAACATTCTTGTTCAGGGACTTTGAATGCATTCAAACTACCCATTGGCGCTGGCCTTTTTGACCTATTGCAACTGATCATCATTGTTCAATCTGTTCTGCTTGTCTGTAACCAAAATATAAGAAATCAATGTTGGGACTATCTTCTAATTCTAATAATATCCACTTACAGGATACAGAATCCTAGGCAATATTCTGAGCACATGGTTGAAATGCCACCATGACAAAATGCAAAAATTGAATTTAGTAAAAATCTGGAATAAAAAGCTGGACTGATGGCATCCACGTAATCACTTGATTGGCAATAACAATGCATCTGGTTCATTAATACTCTTTAGGGAAGGAAATCTGCCAATCTTACCTGGTCTGGCCTACCTATGATTCCAGATACACAGCAATACGGTTGACTCTTAACTGCCCCCTGGGCAATTAGGGATGGGCAATAAAGTCTTACCTTACCAGAAATGCCCACTTCCCGAACAAATATCATTAATGAATAAAGGAATTTTTTGTTCTTAGTGGGATTTGGAAGTTGATGAAAAGCATCATAAATAGTCACTTGGGCTCCTGAAGTGCATCATATTTCTAAATTGTACCTTGAGTCTTCGCAGGGAGCTGTTGGCATCATGGACATGGCTGGTTTACAATAGTGTATTCTTAATTGCTTGTGTTTGATGAACAATGCCAAAAAGGTACCTGTAGAACCACTAATTTCTGAAAATGAGAGCAAGGGTTTCTTTTTCAATGGTACAGTAGTTTGCCAGAGGTTTCATGAAGACTATAGAATCAAATGCAAAATTATTATCATCCTTTAATAAACATGCTCTGAGTTCTTTCTAGTTCCTGCATGGTGAACTTGGAGGTATCGTAACATGGAAGAACACACTTGCGGATGATAAAGCATTTTTTTAACAGATTGAAAGATGTGCTGTTGATCTACCTCTCACATATATAATGCTGCAAAGAGGGGAGAGTTTGATCATAAAATTGAAATATCTAGAGTCATAGAGTCATACAGAGCAGAAATAGACACTTTGGTACACTTTTCCATGTTGACCAAGTTTCCCAAACTAAACCACCCCCACTTGCCTTCATTTGGCCCATATCACCCTCAACCTTTCTTGTTCATGTACCCAAATGTCTTCTAAATGTTGTAACTGTATCTGCATCTACCACTTCCTCTCCTAGTTCATTCCACACACGAACCACCCTCTGAGTGAAAAGGTTGCCCCGCAGGTCCCTTTTCAATCTTTCTCCTCTCACCTTAAAAATATTTCCCCTAGTTTTGAACTCACCCAGCCTAAGGAAAAGGCCAATGCTATTCATCTTATCTATGCCCCTCATGATTTTATAAACCTCTATAAGGTCATCCCCGTAACCACCTATTCTCTAATGAAAAAGTCCCAGCCTATCCTTTTAAATCAAACTCTCCATTCCCCACAACATCCTGGCAAATATATTGTGAACCCTCTGCAATTTAATAGTGTCCTTCCTTATAGCAGGACAACGAGAACTGTACACAGTACACCCAAAGTGGCCTTACCAATGTCCTGTACAACCTCAGCAATATGTCCCAACTCCTATACTCAATGGTCAGAGCCATGAAGGCAAGCATGCTAAATGCCTTCCCAACCACTCTGTTCACCTGTGATGCAACTTTCAAAGAACTATATACCTGAACTCCTCAGTCTCACTGTTTGGCAACACTACCCAGAGCTCTACCATTAATTGTATACTCCTGTCCTTATTTGTTTTACCAAAATGCAATACCTCACATTTATCCAAATTAAACTCCATCTGCCACTCCTCAGCACATTGGCCCAATTGATCAGGAACTCTCTATTATCTTAGATAACCTTCTTCACTGCCAACTATGCCATCAATGTTGGTGTCATCTTCAAACTTACTAACCATGCCTCCTAAATTCTCATCCAAATCATTTGTTTAAATTACAAACAGAAGTGGACCCAGCACGGATCCCTGTGAAATACTGGTGGTCACAGGCCTCCAGTCTGAAAAACAACCCTCCACCATCACCCTCTGTCTCCTACTGTCAAGCCAATTTTGTATCCAATTGGCAAGCTCTCCCTGAATTCCATGTGATCTAACTTTACTAATTAGTCTACCACGCAGAACCTTGTCAAAGACTTTACTAAAGTCCATGGAGACAGCATCTACAGCTTTACCCTCATCAACCATTTTGGTTACATCCTCAAAAAACTCAATCAAGTTTGTGAGATGTGATTTCCATGCTGACTATCACTAATCAGTCCATAAGTCTCTAAATGCATGTAAGTTCTATTTCTCAGAATCCCCTCCAACAACTTTCCCATCCCTGATGTCAAACTCACTGGTCTATAGTTCCCAGGCTTCTCCTTACAGCCTTTCTTCAATAAAAGCGCAACGTTGGACAATTTCCAGTCCTCTGGCACCTCACTTGTGGCCTTAGATGATTTGGATGTGAACATAGGAGGAATAGTTAGTATGTTTGCAGATGACACCAAAATTGGAGCTGAAGTGGACAGTGAAGAAGATTACCTCACAGCACAATGGGTCCTTGATCAGATGGGCCAATGGGCCAAGAAGAGGTAAATGGAATTTAATATAAATAAATGTGAAGTGCTGCATTTTGGAAAGGTGAATCAGGGCAGGATTTATACACTTAGTGGTAAGGTCCTAGGGAGTGTTGCTGAAAAAAGAGACCTTGGCGTGCAGTTCCTTGAAAATGGAGTCACAGGTAGATAGGATGGTGATGAAGGTGTTTGATATGCTCACCTTTATTATTCAGTGTGTTGAGCAAAGGAGTTGGGACGTTATGTTGAGGCTGTACAGGACATTGGGTAGGCCATTGTTGGAATACTGCATGCAATTCTGGTCTCCCTGTTATAGGAAGGATATTGTCAAACTTGAAGCGGTTCAGAAAAGATTTATAAGGATGTTGCCAGGGTTGGAAGGTTGAGCTATAGGAGGAGGCTGAATAGGCTGGGGCTATTTTCCTTGGATTGTCAGAGGCTGAGCGGTGACCTTATAGAGGTTTATAAAATCATGAGAGGCCTTATAGGCTTTATAAAATTATGAGGGGCATGGATAGGGTAAATAGACAAGATCTTTTCCCCTAGAGGGTATAGGTTTGGGGTGAGAGGGGAAATATTTAAAAGGGATCTAAGAGGCAACTTTTCACGCAGAGTGTATGGAATCAGTTGCCGGAGGAAATGGTGGAGGCTGATATAATTACAACGTTTAAAAGGCATTTGAATGGGTAGATGAATAAGATGTGTTTAAACGGATATAGGCCAAATGCTGGCACATGGGACTAGACTTATTCAGAATATCTGATTGGCATGGACGAGTTGAACTGAAGGGTTTGTTTCCATGCTGGATGTCTCTATATAAATATCCCTGCTCGGGATCCTGCAATTTCTTACCTAACTTCCCACAATGTCCTGAGAAACACTTGATCAGGTTCTGGAGATTTATCCACCTCTATGTTTTTTAAGATCTCCAGCACTTCTTCTGCAATGTGGACTATTTCCAAGACATCAATACTTATTTCCCTGAGTTTCCTCGCCTTTGTGTCTCTCTCCACAGTAAGAATTGATATGAAATGTTCATTTAGTATCTCTCCCATCTCCTGTGGTTCCACATACAGATAATTTCATTGATCTTTAAGGGATCCTATACTGTCCCTAGTTGCTCTTTTGCTGTTAATGTATTTATAGAATCTCTTTGGATTATCCTTAACCTTATTTGCCAAGGCTATCTCATATCTCCCTTTTGCTCTCCTGACTTGACTCTTAAGAATGCCTCCACACCCCTTATACTCTTCAAGGGATTCACTTGATCCCAATTGTCAATACCTAATATATGACTCCTGCTTATTCTTGACCAGAGCCTCAATATCTTTATTCATCCATTGTTCCCTACTCTTACCAGGCTTACCCTTCATTCTAACAGGAACATAATGCCTCTGAACTCTCGTAATTTCACTTTTGAAAGCCTCCCACTTGCCAGTTGTCCTTTTACCTGTGAAAAGTCTACTCCAATTAACTCTTGAAAGTTCCTGTCTCATACCATCAAAATTTGCCTGACTAACCAATTAAGAACTTTAATTTTTATACAAAGTTTATCCTTTTCCATAACTATTTTGAAACTAACAGAATTATTATCTGTAGTCCCAAAGTGCTCCCCCATTAACACTTCAGTAACTTGCCCTGCCTTATTTCCCAAACGAAGGTCAAGTTTTGCTCCTTCTCTCGTAGGTACATCTACATATTGATAAAGAAAATTTTCTGATATATGGACAAAAATTTGAAGAAACTCTTGTAAGTAATCTCTACTGTGTGATATAGACATCTTACGCATGTTTTCTGTTTTGGTAGGATTAGTTCTCATTTCATTTTGACAAATAGGTTGATCCAAAGAAATTGTTTTGACTCGTATTGATTTTACTTTTTCTTCTGTTGGAACTGTAAGAACTTTGTCTTTTTATTTTTGCATCATTAAAAACTGTGGACTGCGATGAGAAATAACTGTTTTTAAAGTCAGGGATTTACCAGAATGGCTGCATAACTTCACAGGAAGGAATCTGATACCTGTTTTTGTGACTATGGTTCCTGAAATATGCAGACAAAAAGGAGCAGAGGAGTTGTTCACAAAAGAAGCTGGTTATGAGCTAAATGAGCTGGTTGGAACTGGAACCAAGTTACAGGGACACAGTCACACAGGGAGAGAAAAAAACAGAAAAGTGTATTGTGGTTTTTCTAAGCAGAACCTACTTGCTCTCTGCAGCAAAATAAAATATTTAAACAAAAATATTACATTTCCTGACGTAGTTGCTCTGAGCTGTAACTTTTGATCCAATAATTCAGAGACATTTTCCAAGTGAATGAGTCACTCAGTACTTCTTACAAACCAGTGGAAACTTCCAGAGAAATACAACTGAACATCAATGGCCTGGCTAGCCAAAGTAGGATCTTTCCAACGTTGGAATCAGGGTGCAAAGATCACTGAATTGACTTTCCAGCTTTTTTCAACCTCTGCCAATAATCTATTTTCCCAATTTGATGTAAGGGGAACACGTAGTGAATTTGGTCCAGGCGTTTAGGCACAGTTGGATGGACAGTTGGGAGGTTATGGTCAGTGTAATGCGTACCACTTCAGTCCAGGAGTGGGTTGCAGTCTGTGCGACCAGTCAGAAGAGCGGCTGGTGCTGCCTTTCATTGTTCTGTAATGATGTGCATAATGTGGATGATAATTATGTGACCTCACCCAGAGCAGGTAGGCTAAGTGCCTCATTCTGTGGTTGGCAGGGAGGGTGGCTTCAAATTCAGGGAATGTGAGACACTTTAAAGGGCAACTCCATTACACAGACTCCCATACACTGAAGATGAAACACATCTTTGAGTGCTACATTTCTTGTGAGCCTTTGGCATTAGCCTCCTGTCTTTGAACCAACTCCTTGTCCCAAGCACCCCTGACAATAACAATGATTATCTATCTGGAAAGATGGAGCCTGGTTGCCAAAGTAGCAAGCATCTCTGATTTACCCATTTACTTGCATCTTCTGTAGGAACTGCTCACTACACATCTTGGACAAAGAAACATTGTGTAACAATAAGGATGGGTGGGTTCTATACCCACAATGCTGCAGTTGTAACTAGTTTAGAGGCTCACACATACAGGCGCTGGTGATAAGAGAAAATATATTTAAAAATGTGAGAATTCTCCAGCCGATCAAGGAGTAGGTGATTGACCTTCTCCCCTCTGCCAGGTACATGCCATCATTTTCTCTCTGCTATATTTCACTCTATTTCTTCTACTGCACCTACCTGCCACCAAGGCTCATGCTCTACCACTTTCACAATTGCATATAACATCTTCTCTCACCCACTCCACCTCCCCACACAACGAACCCTGCTTGTCTTCTGTAATGCTTACTAACTCGCAATGCATTCCTTACCACCTTCCCCCACCAGCACCAGCACTAACATTTGTGCCACCCACTCAATCACTCCCATTCTCCAGCTCAGTAGAAAACAGCCCATAATAGGGCAGAAAGAGCCAATACAGGTGGTGGGGTAGCTGACATTCAGCTCCTCTCCCCCTGTGAGAAGATCTGACCCTGACTGTAATAGTCACTTGACTGGACCCAAGCTCCTGGACTAATATCAGAGGCTGCCCTTGACTTACTGTGTCAAGACCCCCTGACTGATGGGTGTTGACCTTAACGTGACTGAGCACTATTGCTCGTTGATTTCAAGGCGAAGCTATTTGGTTGAAGCATGTGTGTGTCACATCAACTGCTGGCATATGCTGTAGGTGTAACACTGACCTAGCATGGTGACAGCTAGCCCCTTGACTGGTGACAGCTGGCAGCCATCGCAAGCTGCCTGCTTTGTGTCTGCGCCAAAAGGCAAAGCACAGCAAGGTAGGGATGCTGCAAGTAGGTGCAAGGTAAGTGAGCGCTAGGAGAGCAAGCGAACTGCTCGGAGATGCTGCCTGGTCCAATTTATGAGATATGTACTTGTCCTTCATGCAAAGTGTCCTGACAGCAGCATTGTGATGAGAGTGTTGGTGCACTCCAAATTACAGCACAACACTATATACGTGGACTGGGGATATGCCATGAGAGTGCACAGAGGCTGGAATGTGTTGAATACTAATATTCTGGATCTGGATGCGTATGATTTCTAAAGCAGTAATATCCCTATTATTCTACACCAAGCAATGAGGGACATTCTAACTGATTTATGAAATGTTAACCTTTCTGTGGTAGAAGATATTCATGTCTATCAAATATGCAGATTATTCACCTAACCAAACTCCCCAATTCCCTAAAAGATCCATATGTGCATAAACAGCCAGAAGACTAAACTAATGTATTTTCCAAAACTTTCGAGTTGATAATCACAAATGAATGCTGTTTATGCCATAAAATTCAAAACGATGGACCTTCACTGACATTAATAAACAAGGTATGTATGCTTAAGCAACAACAAATAAGACCGAACTACACACAAATTTAAAAAGAAATCTATTTATTAACATATCACACACAAAATAAAAGAAAACAGAAACCATCAGATAGTCATGCAAGTAGCAAAGAGTAAGTAAAATGCACAGAAACTCTATAATTCTAATTATTTAAAATTGTACTAGCCAACATATTTCCTCAAATTCTAGTGGACAGCTCATAGAATTAATCAGACGACCTATCGCCTGTCCTTTTGAGAGGAGGAATATACTGTAAAAACTAGACATTATTTAAAATACTAGTGAGTGTAATAGCACCAGGCTGAAATAACCATTTCATCTGCCTACATTACTCTAAAATTAATGAATAATGAAGCAATGCCCTTCACATCTCTTTCCTTTTCATTTGAAGATATATTGATCAGATGACATTTATTTAAGTTTGGTATAATGTATTAATTTCAAGATAATTATTCAATATACTTTTGTCACTGTTGATATGCTTCAAAGTCATCCAGGGCCAAGAATGAATAAACTGTTATCTGACATTCCTGGACAGGGTGCAGGAAATAAATGCATTTTTTCTCCTTGAGAATTGCTACTTAGTGTGGGGTGAGGGGGAACTGGGAATTTGTGTGTGTGGGGGCTGGTAAGTTGTGGGAGGAAAGACTGAGTGTGCCACTGTGAAGTGACTTGCTATTCTGGTGTCACTGGGAACGGAATGACACTCAGCAAATCTGACAGAGCCAATCCTGAGTGTATGCAGTTGTAATATTAACACTCATTTGGAGCAGATGTGTCTCAAAGCATGAAACATTGACTCAACAGCTGCCGTGGATCCAGTGCCATTGTGCAAGCAATAATGGTCTATTAATGCACAAAGGTTTGTCGCTTGAAGGACGGCCCTTAATCTCATGATGGTCCCGTAAGCTTAGATCAAGTACTTCTGGTTAAAGGGAACAGGGTTTGAAAAAATGTTTTTTCCTGTCCATGGTATCGCTGTATAAACATCATTATGTGGAGTGCTGATAACTCATCCCCCCGAAACCCCCGACTTTCCAATGCAAATCTATGAAATACATTGGAAAGCTGCTGTTAGAGCTTCTGTCAGAATAATTAACGTACACACCAAATGGTGCCAGCGTTTCAGGCACTTTTAAGTCATGTTAATCTTGAAATTAGCCGAGGTAAATACTTTACACAATTTGCATTTAATACTAATAGTTAGAACTTAAAAGGGCCAAAAAGCCGATGGATCTGTGCCTGATAGGCCAGAATTTAACTTGACATCTGTATTTCCCAGGCTCCAGTCTTAAATTCAGGATAGTGCAGGCCTCAAGGGGGCAGGAAAGGACGGACACTCCAAAAGTGGAGTGCATCCATGTCCTTGGCTCTTTGTCACCCAGTTTACCATTATCAGTGATACGGCTATATTTTGGCCTACTCAATAGCTCCTTGAGATGGGATTAGAATTTGAAAGTTTCATGTTCTATAGATCTGATTGGAAAATTTCAGACGTTCCCTCCATCATGGTAAAAAGAAAGTGATGCATGAGCAACAATATACTATACAATACCACCTGCAAAAAAAAAATTACCAAATCTTGTCATCTGTGCTTAGGGACTTTCTGTCCCTACCAACACTAAGTAATAGGTATCTCTGAAAGAGGAAATGTCAATAGGTTTACGTACTTCAAAATATACACCATTACATAATATTATACTATGACCCTATGCCACATAGGGCACAAATGCACAGCTACTGAATCATTAGCATGAAGCTATTGCAAATAAGTTTTAAGATATGTTATCATAGAATGATAGAATCCTTACAGTGTGGAAACAGGCCCTACGGCCCAACAAATCCACACCGACCCTTGCAGCATCCCACCCAGACCGATCCCCCTATAATCCACCTAATCTACACATCCCCGAACAATATGGGAAATTTGGCATGTCCAATCCACCTAGCCTGCACATCTTTGGACTGTGAGAGGAGGATGATTACAAGCCTTTTGGGCTGAATCTTGCAGCTTTTTGTCCAACTTACTTCACGTTTTTGGAGAATTTTACACTGCAAAACCTGGTGAGTCTTTTCACCCTGTCTTATCAAACTCATTAACATTTCATTAACTACCTTCCCTGCCTCGATGGTGTTTCTTATGTCCTATTTCCACCCAATCGTAACATGTACCTTCCCTGAACAACTCAACCCTCACCTCGTGCGTGTGCATCTTTAAAGGCCAGTTGTGCACCGGACAAGCACTGTCAGTCTGGAGCTGCCTCTCACTATTGCTGACATTTGCTCCAGACATGGCATACTGGGGAAATTGAGTGCCTAACGTTATTGGAAGTGTCCCAGAGCTCCTGCTTGACGACGCAGCACCGATGCAGGAATTCTTCCATTGCTGGGTCTAACAGTGAAAGCCACAACATCAGACCATGCCAGGGACCTGTGTTGCCAGCTGGGTTAAAGCAGTCTCAGTTGTCTCGAGGAATGCCCAGCTGTGTAGGAAGAACATCAATGTCCATTACCATTCTGCCAGCATAAGTGACACCATTTCATTTCCACGTTTACTCTATCTTTGCTACTGTACCCACCTCCTGTTAAGGCTGAAGCTCTATGATTCTCACTATCATCTGCAACATTTACCCTCACTCACTGTCACCCATCCCACATCTGATACCACTAAGCTGCATTTCTTCCGCGCTGCCTGCTCATCCACCTGCCCCAAAAGTAGCAGTTCTGCCACCCACTTTCATCTTCTGTAATACTTGCCTCTCTCTCAGTCCAGGAGGGTAAAAAAAAAACTATAACAGGGCAGTAGGAGTCAAGACAACTGTTATTTTCCCATCATTCAGCTCCTTACCATTAAAAGCAGTGGATCCTGACTCTGACTGTCCCAGGCAGGCCCTGCACTAGTATTGGAGGCTGCCCTTGACTTACTGTGCCAGTAACTTCTCAGCAAAGGCTATCTCCTTGTCTTGACTGAGGCCTGCTAACAGCCATGACAATCATCCTGGCTTTGATTTTGTCCATACAGCAAGGTAGGATAGCAGTAATATGTGTCTGATATCTCTGGTTGAGGGGGCAAAGTGTAAAAGGCAAGGCAATGTAGTGATGCAAACAAGCTCAGAATTGGTGAGTGACAGGGCAACAGGTGACCAGGTGGGAGATGTAGCCTGGTGCAGTCCATGAGCTGGGTGTATGTCCCCGAGCACAAACTGTCCTTGCTGTAGCATTAAAATGATAGTTATTGATGCCACCAAGGTGCAGCATTGTATTGCAGAAATGTCCTCTAAGCAGATTAGAGATGTAATGATTCTTAGATACTGGCACATGTCGAATGCCAATGTCTGTGAATGTTGATTTTGTGTGGCTGATGCCCACGCAGCATGCCCTGAGATGTTGGTGCCTGGTTTCCAACATACAGATTGTTCACAGCAAGGAATTAACTGAATCCGTCCAGTACACGCCCTAGTTTCCCTGGCAAATTTTCCCAATGTCTAAGTTCCTTTGTGAGTTTGGTAAGATGGCAATCTGAATATTACTGAGGTGATTTGGACCATTAGCAAAGAATTTAACATGCATTAAGCGCCATCAATTGGCATCTTGCCAGTGTCTAAAGAGAATCTCACAGAGTTGCTTGTGAAAAGCATAAAGATGGAGTGAGATGATCTTGATGTTGAGTCAGGCCATGCCAGGCTACTTGTCTGATTGTGCTGCATATTTCTCTATAGTCTATGTAACTCAGACCCCCGTAGAAGACTCTACTCTTATTTACCATGATAGACTTAGACTGACAGGCCTTTTACTGTCGAAAGCATAAATTTCAAGGAGATTTAGAAAAAGTCGCAAGATAATGGAATCCCAAAGGTTCTCAATGAAGCTTTTATGTGATATCACTACTCCATGTGAAACATTGAACAAACTTTGCTACAATTTGCCAAGACAGAAATGTTTACTACATTCTAGACTTTTAAAAATGGTTACTGACAAGTGACATTGGATGAAAGGAATGTTTTTGTAACTACCTTCTGGATGACATATGAGAGTTGCACATAGTTATGAATGACAATTGGAATTTCCACTGCTCTGGAAGAATATCAATGCAGCCACTGCACAATGGTCAATGATCTTCCTGAACTGAAACTGTTGTGGATGATCTGAAAGTCTATAGATGTGGAGACTCAATAAAAGGAGTCATTGTAAACCATGATCAGAATATGGTTGACTGTTACAGAAACCTTTGCCAGATGAGCCTGAAACTGAATAAGAAAAAGATGCAATTGTAGATGCCCCATGGTCAGGTATATAGGTTGGTTACTGAAGATAAAAGGAAGAAGGGTCTAGGCCTGAAACGTCAGCTTTCCTGCTCCTCTGATGCTGCTTGGCCTGCTGTGTTCATCCAGCTCTACACCTTGTTATCACAGTCCATATCCTGACAAGGTGAGAGCTGAGCAGAGATGCAATGACCAACAGATGAGAAAACAATGCAAATATTTCTTTGTTTGTGTACTATTTAGCAAACTCATTGCCTAATTTATCATCAAAGTGTGAACATCTATGCAAGCTCATTGCAAAGGATGTGCAGTGGTATTGGGGCATAGAATGAGATGCAGATTTCCTGAGAATTAAAAAAAAGTGATGATGCCAATGCAAAAGTATGAAGATGTCAATAAGAAAGTCACCTAGTAGTATGATGCCAGAAAAGCAGGTCTTGGAGCAACCAGTAGGCAACGAGGACAACCAAATGTGTTTGCATTCAAGACACTAATGCAAACTGAACTTGCTCAGAATGAGAAAAAGCGGCTTATTATTGTACTTGCTTGTGAACATTTATTTGTGAAAGATAAAGTGACAACAAAATACTTCAAAGCATCTTCCTCAAATATTTACTTCAACACATTGCAAAGAATGTTGGTTAATTTGTAAAGATATCATCTGGACATGACATATAAGAATGACATATAAGAACTGCAAACAGATGGGCATTGCTGATATGCTAAGCAGAGCAGCCTCTCCATATGAAGAATGTTGATGATGCTGAGACAGATTGTGAATTCTTCCAGTTTCAATGTCAAGTAACAGATCAAAATCGTCTGGAAGTCATTACTGAACAGAGATTTTGAATGTAAAAGACAATTATCTTGGTCAAATCAAGCAAACTATACAACAAAATGCAACTCTCCAAGTGCTACAGGGAGTAGTAATGAAGTTATGGCCTGAAAATATCAAGTACTCATTGGTTGTTACAAGAGAGTATTGGGCATACAGAGATGTGGTGATAGCCCAAGATGGTAACTAAAATAGTGTCATTATCCCTACAGAGATGAGGAATGGAATGCTAAATCACATCCATGCAAGCCATCAAAGAATTGAGTTTAGTGTCTGGAAGGCAAGGAAAGTGCCCAACTGGCTAAGAATGCGCAATAAGGTAAAGGATTACATCAACCAGTTCAGTGCTTGCAATGACTACCAAGCTAAGCAACTAAAGAGCCACGTAGGTCCATGACATTCCAGACAGACCATGGCTAAAGATGGCACAGACCTCTTCACTATCAAAGAAAACGGTTATTTTGTCAATGTCAACCACTATTCTGAGTATTGGGAGTTAGTATCCAGCTGAGATCAATGACTACCAGTGAGGGTGTGGAAGAAATTATGATAAGTGACAAGGGCTCTCAATTCATGTGTGAAGATTTCAGCCACTTCATAAAGGACTGGAAAGTTTAAGACCATACATCATCTCCACACTATCCTCTGCAGACTATCCCCATTTAAATGGAAAGGCTCAGGCATCAGTGAAACCCACCTAAGGAATCATGACAAAATGGAACAACTCCAGTACTGACTTCTCCAAAGCAATCCTCAAGTGAAGAAATACAACACCTGAAGGTATGGAATGGAGTCATGCTGCACACAAACTACTTTTCTAACAGTGAAAAAAACTATTGAAGCCAGAAGGCAACCATGAAATGACAGAAAGTCAAACTTTGCCTTAACAAAACTATCAAATCATTGCCAGACATAATACTATAAAGGCAGTCAGAGTTGCAAGACTCAATGCTTTCAACATAAGTCCACTCTGTGGCAACATAGGACCTCTACTGTGCAGCTGTCATCTCGAGCACATGTCGTGAACATAAATCATCAGATATATCAGCACACTGCAGACATCTACACACAACTCACAAAGCTGATCCTTCACTGCAGTTAGCTGATCAGGAAGATGAAATTGCACCATGCACACAGAATATATAATGACCATTATTGCAATATAGTAGCACACCTCAGAGAAGGAACGTCACCCTAGGAATGGGCCGATGCCAGATAAACAACCAACAATGGCATGTATGCATACCAATAGGAAACCTGCATAATTTAACATCAATGTACACAGTGCATTGATATTTGTGGAACTGATTAAAGTTAGTACAGTCAATGAATGATAATTTTCATAGTGCTCGTACATATTGGGCAATTTGAGTAATTTATACCGGCAAATGAGTGTGCACGTAACTTGTTTTTGATTTTTATGTCAAGAGGGATGTTTAGAGAAATAGAATTGTACCTAGTATACTGGATATACCTAGTGTATTAGGTGGATTGCCAACCTCATGTGATCTCTGCCTCTGTTGTTAGTCCCTTTGGGTGCAAGTTGCAACCACCATTAAATACAAATTGCTTGAAGGGTCACTGGACCTGAAACATTACCTCTCTTTATTCTCCACAGATGCTGCCAGACCTGCTGAGTTTTTCCAGCAATTTCTGTTTTTGTCATTGCTTGAAGCTAGTATGTTCCTGTTCAGTGGCTATGAAGACATATGATAGGGGCAATGAGACCAAGATTTATTAGATTTATGTCAGTAAGGCTAAGTATAACCTACAGAATGAATTCTTAGGGCTGGGTATGACTTAATGTCATCATGCAAATTGGGTGTTAATAAGTCAACAGTTAATTTTAAAATTCCTGATATTTATCTCTGTTATAGTCAATCAGGAGAGATGTACATCAGATATGTTTATAACTGGCAGCTAATCCACAACATCAGTTTTATGCGTGGCAACAAGTTTAAAATTGACCTTTCAATTGTAAAAAACAGAAAATATCCCAATGATTGCATATGGGATTTGACAGTGGGGAACAGGATTTCAAATTAAAAACTGAAAGAACTGCAGATGCTGCAAATCTGAAATAAAAACAGAAATTGCTGGAAAAGCTCAGCAAGTCTGGCAGCATCTATGGAGAGAAATCAAAGTTAGCGTTTCAGGTCAAGGATTTCATATTAAGCTGGTTCATGGTATACAAAATTTGAATAAGCAAAATTTTAATTTGTATTAATTATTCAGATACATGTGAGAATGGCAACCCTATAGATTCCATAATGTGTCTCCCAAGAAATTAAACACCTGCCTTATTTTTGATTCCAACAGTTGGAGTTCCTTTTGCTTGCAATAGCTGAGAACTGTCTGTGTATAAAAACCAAAAGAACTGCGGATGCTGTAAATCAGAAACACAAACAAAAATTGTTGGAAAAGCTCAGCAGATTTGTCAGCATCTGTGAAGAGAAATCAGAGTTAACGTTTCGGGGTCTGGTGACCCTTCCTCAGAACATGGATAGTTTCAATTTTAGAAAAGTGTTAGAATATGGGACTGTTAACCAATCAACTAACCGTTGATTTTCCAAAAGGACATACTGAACCACTTCTCTATTTTTGAAGATTGTCATAGCAAAGACAAAGCAATTTGTGTCTATCATCTGCAATCAGACATTTGCACATCATTGTACTGGTCTCTCTTCCTTTCTTGCTCTGAAAAGTTCAAAGGCTATTGAAATAAGCTATTAGCACATTTTTTGTGATGGTTATAAAAAGATTGAATATTCAACCACTTCTTCAGCAATGTCATGGATTGCTTTTTCAAACTGGATTGTCTTTGGCATTTTTCAAATTGTATGCATTGGTAAGCAGATAGGATCTCACACTAATAGAAGCCAACATATCAGGCTATTTCTGTTAAATGGAAATTAGGAACTGTTAACTGGCAAGGCATTTGGGAATAATTTCACAAATAGTCATCATCTTTAAGCTTTTAAAAAGCAAATTTGCACAGAACAGACACAAACTATAACCATTTCTGAAGTTACTCAATTAGAAGCTAAGCCACTATTTGTCATACCATTCTGCAAACATGTCGGAAACCAAATGATGGGTTGTACTTTCTAGTCTTGAATAAATTATTTGGGGAAAAGAAAAAGCAGACCATTGAAAGATCTCTTCTTGTGTCACATGTACACTTTTTCAACAACTAAATGAAGAAGACACACAAACAGATTGAATGGAGCTGTTCGTCACTGCAATCCACTCTCTGAACAGAGTACTATGAGGGCAAAGATTTGAAGAAATCTGCATATGTAAAATTACGTGTGTTTTAATATTTGGTACAACGAAGCATAATTAGCTCTTGTATAATGCAGTCACAAAAAGTGAAAAAGGTGTCTTAAAAGGAATTTGTAAATTTCTGAATCCCCACATACCACAGAAATAAACTGATTGTTTGTCCATTAGAATTTTATATAGCATTAATTCAACCTATCAGCCATTCTCCAGCTCTTCAGGGGGCCCCTGTTTGAAACTGAAAACAGAAATTATGTATTTGTAAAAGAAAATATATGTAAATAGGTTATTCCCCCTATTGGGCATCACAAGTGCATCTGCTTCTACATTGGGTTAGTGCCCACACTCATGAACATACATTTTCAGTCAGATTGGAATCAGGGGTGAAAACCCTAATTGATGTTCCCCTCACCAACTTAGAATTCAGAAACGATCTGCAGCATCAAAATTGTCAATTTGACAAAGAGATAAATTAGAACAGATGGCAACAGAACTTCTGAATAAGGGTCACTGGACTGGAGAAAACTCTGCTTTCTCTGGACAGATGCTGCGCAGATCTGCTGAGTTTTTCCAGCAATTTCTGCTTTAATTTGATTGTCAAATCAAAACTTCTGTACATAAGTATAGAGGTTAGTTTCATTGTTCGTTATCCGCACCTGCATGTTGTGGTTTATAAAGAAGCTGCAATCGGTGTAGATCTTCCTCTTCAATGCCACGAAGTAATTTGCAATCGCAGGTTACAGTAAAAAGTCTCAGGACAGGAATCTTGCACACTCCAGTACAATACCAGCTGCAGTGCGCCGAGGAGTGGTGCATCTCCTGGATTGTGTGTGGGTTTCCGGACACCCTGTCATGGTCAAATAAAGTCTAGCAACCCTGTAAACTAAAGTAAAAGTTGACAGGTCTGAAGGAAAAATGAGGAAGTCAACAGCATCGATTCCTCATAATTGGGATTGTCAGCATAAACTGTGACTATAATCCATGCTGTAGAAACTATTGACGATACAGCCACTTTAAAATTCTGCTCTACGGGCCGTCCCTGGGTTGCAAACGGGTTCTGTTCTTGAGTCCGTTTGCAAATCGATTTATATGCAAGTCAGAACAAAAGGTAGGACGATATTAAATAACCATCCGTGAGCACGTGAAAATTCAAATGTCAGATCTTTACAATTAACTCCCTGTATGGGATCGCATTCCTAAGTACGAGCTTTTGCAAATTAGGGGTCCCCTGTATACAGGTTCAGTCAATGCCATTGGCAAAACAATGCTTAGCTACTTTGTAGCATTCAACGTACAAAACGTAGCAAGCTCTCAAGTATGTTGTACAAATATCTCTAATCAACCTATTCAAACGCACTGCTGGAGTAAGTGGGACTTGAACCCTGGCCTCCTGCCTCAGAGGTCAGGACATTACGAAGGCACCAAATAAGTCCTTTATGTATGCACGTATGTGTATTATCACAAAGATATATTGAGGTCCAAATCAGTTTTGGCTGTCGGGTAAAATAGGAAATACTGGGGAAAAGAAAATCAGGCAGAGTATGAAACAGGTCCATGAATCATGAAACCCCCTTTACAATTCTGCAAGTACTAAAATTCACCCCCAATGAATCAATAGCCCCAAATTTCCAGGATTGCACTTACACAAAAAATGTATCAATATATACTTTATTTTTGCCCAAATCTAACTATAGGGAAATGACTTGAAATTTCCTGCAGAGTTCAGGAAATTTGAATTTTTGAATCATTAAATAATCAGTAAAAGTTGCACTATATACTACCTTTTGCAATAAAAGTATTAATGCTTATTTTCAGATGGTGTTTTGCTCTCAGGAAATAAAGAGAACCTATGTTGTAAAACTAGTTAAAAAAAATTTTACTTCTTTCTAAAATCATAATTCTTTCCTGTGTGGATTGTGCAATAGATCATTTTGTTATGTCACAACTGTTTGTTGCCCCATTTTGAAGTGTGAAAGACTCACTGAACTTGCACAATGAATAAACAGAAACAGATGGTAGATGGAGACTATGTAAATAAGCAGCAAGGCCATTAAGCAGACATTTAACAGAGATATCTGGGTATACAATGTGTTGCAGCTCTACATGTGGGGGCTGGTGGAAGCCAGCTTGATCAATGGTGCTCGCACCAGCAGCAAGTGTCAGTTGGTTGGAGAACTTTGGCTCAGATTTGGTGAGCTGAAGTCTGAGCTGTGGACACTGTGATACACCAGGGAGTGTCTATTTACCACTGTGTTTCAGGAGCTAGTCACATATTTTAGATAAATTACATCAAATTTCGTCCATAGTCAGGGTCAGGAGGGTGTGACCATGAATAAGACAGGTGTAGGGATCCAGAATTTAGCTTTGTACGTGCCTCAGAAAGTATTCTTGTTCAATAGGTATGAAGTACTTACCCCCAGTGTGGATGATAGCACAGACTGCAGGGAGGATTGGCAAGTTGACTCAGAACCATGGCCGAGTGCACCCTTCAAATGGAGGGGAGAAAAGATAAACGGAGTGGAAATAAGGGATAGTCTAATTAGAGGAATATAAACTATTCTCTACAGCAAAGACAGAGAGTCCTGAAAGCTCTGTTGACTTCAAGGTGTCATGGTGTTCTCTTTAGCCCTGAAGAGGAACTCTGTGTGGAATAGGAAGGATCTAGCTGTGAAGGCCTATTTATCAATGATGTAGGTAGGGCTAGGAAAGAGGTTCCAATGAGGAATTACAAGCAGTTGGGATCTAAATTAAGAAACAGAAGCACAAAGATAATAAGAGACAACA
>NC_063332.1:110171621-110173630 GCF_021869965.1 Rhincodon typus
CTCTCTCCCTATTTATTTCAGAACCCCCTTCCCCTCCCCCATTTCTGATGAAGGGTCTCGGCCCGAAACGTCAGCCTTCCTGCTCCTATGATGCTGCTTGGCCTGCTGTGTTCATCCAGCTCTGCACCTTGTTGTCTCTGCTTTATAATGACTTTTCTTTCAACATAAAGTTAGAAATAAAACTATTTCCTTAAAATTTTACCATATCTGATCATTTCACAACTTCTTTTCATCATGAAGCAGCCCATACCATTTTGCAGAAGGATCTGAACAATAATGTGGTTTATGGACTGGCAGCAATCATTATATTCAATATTTAACTTTTGCTTCTGTGCTCTTTGGTCTTATGAGCTGCTGTTCCTAATGAAGGTTACTACCACCTTCATCTGTGTGTTGGAGACTTCATGGCCTGCTTAGTTCTACTTCTTCATCTAACTGGAAGGATCTTTTGTGATTAAGAACGTTTAGTTTATTGCATTTTAGTGACTGGAAAATAATATAATACTCTTGAGTATCCACAGATGTATAGTACATCATCATGGGTGCTGTTGCTTACAATTGATTCCTGGCTGTTATGAAGGAGCTCCCACATTTTTCATAGCCTGAAGAAAGTCTCCCCTGTTAGACCAAGTCTGTTAGATTTTCAATCTGTACAATATTATCGCTTTAATTACTGGCGTCATGATGTCCCTGGTTCAATGACCTCAGTTTATTATTTTCTTCATGGTTTTTTTCCCTTTCATTTCTGTAAACATGTCACGTGTTGCCCACTCGCTATGGCAATGTCACTCAATCTGAGCTGTACGTAATTTTTTTGACTTCTTGATTTTCTAGCCTGGATTACTGCACCATTTTAAAGTTACCCTTGGCTAACTGGGGATTTTAAGCTTTACTCATGCAGGTTCCCATGTCTATCCATTCACTCCTGAACTCTTACTTGGGACCATTCCCACAGATTACCACCTCGTGGCGCACCCTGGGAAGATCCAACGAGCAGTCAAATAAAATATACGCCACTCCCACTATGTTGTAAGGGAATGCTGGCTGCCCATGATGAAGGTTACTACCACCATCTTCAAGGCCCTCCACTTCTTCCTGTCCCGCAGGCCCGACCAGTCTCCCTCCACTGACACCCTCATCCGCTTAGCTGAACTTGTCCTCACCCTCAACAACTTCTCTTTCAATTCCTCCCACTTCCTACAGACAAAGGGGGTGGCCATGGGTACTCGCATGGGCCCAAGCTATGCCAGCCTCTTTGTAGGTTACGTGGAACAATCCCTCTTCCATATCTACACTGGCCCTAAAACTCACCTCTTCCTCTGTTACATTAATGACTGTATCGGTGCCACCTCGTGCTCCCACGAGGAGCTCGAACAGTTCATCCACTTCACCAACACCTTCCACCCCAATCTTAAGTTCACCTGGACCATCTCTAATACCTCTATCTCCTTCCTGGAACTCTCTGTCTCCATCTCCGGCAACCACCTAGAAACCGATATCCATTTCAAGCCCACCAACTCCCACAGCTATCTAGAATACACCTCCTCCCACCCACCTTCCTGCAAAAATGCAATCCCCTATTCCCAATTCCTTCGCCTCCGCCGCATTTGCTCCCAGAATGAGGCATTCCGCTCCTGTACATCTCAGATGTCCTCGTTTTTCAAGGACCGCAACTTCCCCCGCTCAGTGGTCGAGAACGCCCTCGACCGTGTATCCCGCGTTTCCCGCAACTCATCCCTCACATCCCCCCCCGCAATAACAACCGAAAAAGAGTTCCCCTCGTCCTCACGTACCACCCCACCAACCTCCAGATCCAACTCATCATCCTCCGACACTTCCGCCATCTACAATCCGACCCCACCACCAAAGACATTTTTCCCTCCCCACCCTTATCTGCTTTCCGGAGGGACCACTCTCTCTGGGACTCCCTTGTCGGCTCCACACTCCCCTCCAGCCCCACCTCACCCGGCACTTTTCCCTGCAACCACAGGAAGTGCTACACCTGCCCC
>NC_063332.1:110173730-110212303 GCF_021869965.1 Rhincodon typus
CCACAACGATGCTACCCGAAGGTTGCAGGAACAGCAACTCATATTCCTCTTGGGAACCCTGCAGCCAATGGTATCAATGTGGACTTCACAAGCTTCAAAATCTCTCCTCCCCCTACCCCATCCCAAAACCAGCCCAGCTCGTCCCCACCTCCCTAACCTGTCCTTCCTCCCACCTGTCCCCTCCTCCCACCTCAAGCCCCATCGCCATCTCCTTGACCTGTC
The DNA here is from genome assembly GCF_021869965.1 of Rhincodon typus. NCBI lineage: Eukaryota > Metazoa > Chordata > Chondrichthyes > Orectolobiformes > Rhincodontidae > Rhincodon > Rhincodon typus. The sequence continues at coordinate 110,173,953 of NC_063332.1, forward strand.
CGTCCTCTCTGGACTGACCTATCCCCTCCCTAACTCCCCACCTACACTCACCTTTACTGGCTCCATCCCCGCCTCTTTGACCTGTCTGTCTCCTCTCCACCTATCTTCTCCTCTTTCCATCTTCTATCCACATCCCCGTCTCTCCCTATTTATTTCAGAACCCCCTTCCCCTCCCCCATTTCTGAAGAAGGGTCTAGGCCTGAAACGTCAGCCTTCCTGCTCCTCTGATGCTGCTTGGCCTGCTGTGTTCATCCAGCTGTACACCTTGTTATCTCAGATTCTCCAGCATCTGCAGTTCCTACTATCTTGGAAACTGCACAGCCTGCTTTGTCCAGTGTGGTAGAGGCAAACCACTTCCTTTCCTAACTATGAGAGTCACTTGTAGTTAAGAAGAAATAGTTCATTGCATTGTTAGCAACTAGTTATGGGCTACATTGATACGATAGACATTGTTAGGTCTTACTCCTTCGCGATGCTAAGCTATTCTGTTCACAAGTCCATGTGACATCATCACAGTAGATGGTGCTTATAACACTTTTTTATTAACTCTTTCAGACCTATACACAACAGCTGCTAGAACAAATGCTGAAACCCTCTCGACAATATTGTGAGAATAACATCGGTGCATTTACTACAGTCATTAAGGATAATAGTGAATATACATTAAATGCAACTTTATCAGCATTGTCATACCCGAGGACAACAGGAGAAAGCTCACCATGGGCAGAATTTTCTAAAACCCTGCTCTATTAGTAAAATCTTGAAAGCAGCAGACAGCTTATGGAGAGTCACATTTGATGGACTGGGATAGAAATTGACTATGTAACATGAATTAGTAAATGTCAGAACATTAATTCATTATAATACTTAGCTTTTTTTTTCTTGTTTTATAGGATAAGTTGTCAAAAATTATTCTCCCAGTTCGTAGTTATGTTTTTGCCAGCAGCACATATCAGCAGATTTCCTCAATTACCCAATATGACAAGATCTAGGTTTTGGCATTTGTAATATCAGCATTTTGCCTCAGATATGTGTGTATAATTCAGCCCAATTAGTAGCTTTATGTTTAACTAAGCTCCAGTGATTATGGATGTTTTGGGTAAAACAGGAGAATATTACAATCCTTCCCAAAAGGGTACATCAGAAACAATAGTTCTTGCAAAATTTAAAAGAGCCAAGTATCCACATCCAAATCCAAAACTTAGTCTAAATCCAGATCCAAGGTGTGGCATAGTGGTTCAGTGTTGGCATTGCAGCCTCACAGTGCCAGGGACCTAGGTTCAATTCCACCCTTGGGTTACTGTCTGTGTGGAGTTTACACATTCTCTCTGTGTCTGTGTGGGTTTTTGCTTGGTTCTCCAGTTTCCTCCCACAGTACAATAATGTGCAATTTAGGTGGATTGGCCATGCTAAGTTGTCCAAGAATATGCAGGCCAAGTTGATTAGCCATGGGAAATGCAGGGTTACAGGGAAAGGTTGGAGTGGGTGGGATGTTGTTTAGAGGGCTGGTGTGGACTTGATGGGCTGAAAGGCCTTCTTTCGCATAGGGATTGTATGAAGTAATATAACAGAAAATACAGCTCTTGAATACATGCAATATATTTTCATTTCTTTGCCAGAAATTCTATTCAAATTTCAGTTTTGAATGGAAGAGAAACAGTATCAGTGGAAAATGGAGGGAAAATTGGCCTTGAAATTGCAAAAATCTTAGTATCAGTTGTTCGAAATTATTGTATTTTGTTCCCATTTCTGATGATAATAATTTACCCAATGGCTAATTTCACCTTTGTTCACAGATACTGATGTGGAACTAACTGTGGAACATGTAGCACCTAATGATCTGATTGGTCTCCCTCTATACATCCTCCTCTTTCAATTATGTCAGTTCAGAGAAATGCCATTGGGTAAATTATTACTGTTCGAAATGGGAACAAAATACAATAATTGAGAACAACTGGCGCAAAGATTATTTGCAAGTTCAAGCACCATTTTACTTCCATTTCTTCAATGATACTACTTTTCTCTTCCATTCAAAACAGTTGTTTGATACAAGTGAGCAGTATTAGTGCCCAGGACAGTAATCAACCTGAAGGAGAGCAGTCCTTGAAGCAGTTAATTGTGGAACATTTCTTGAAAGGGAATTTCAGGGTGTGATTAACAGAACTGAAGAATTGAAATCTCTTGTAAAGTTGAATGATATTTGATGACCCATTGTGTCATTAACAACTGGGAGAGTGCTGAGAAATCTGAGGGATCTGTCTTGAGGGTATTGGCTATTTGATGTGCGTTGTGGGATGTTTGATCACGACATATTCCCCTGCTTACTACATGTTTACTCTGGGTGTTATGAATAAGTTATACATTATTATAGATCATGTTAATGTTCTAACTTTTCAAAACTGTGGGATATTGTGGCCTTAGTCTCTTAGTAAGCCACCTGGGACTCAATTCTGCCTACTTAAAAAAAGGATGACTGGTTCCTAACAACATTATGACATAATGTAACAAAGTCTGGTTCAGGATCAAAACATTAGGAATGTACAATTTGGATAAGATCCACAGTTCTGTAAACCACATCCATACAATATCTTGTTCAGAATAGATGAAGAAAACTGAAGAGGGGTTGGGGAGTAGTTGCTGTCTGTCATTTCTGTGTCCGTTGTTAATATCTTGCCTTTTCCACTCAACACTTCAACAGATGTCCAGTCCCATCAATTTGAAAAGACTCCTGCTCGTGAACTTCCAGTTCCTCTATCTGTCATTTTACAGCCTCTTTCAGTGAGAATGCTATACTTGTGAGCATCACTGGCAATGCCAGCATTTATTGCCAACCGCAACTGCCCTGGGAATGGTAGTGTTGCCTGTGGGCAGAGGCAACCTGAAGGTCAGAGCAACAGTATGCATAAAAGAGAACCTCAGTCAGCTAAATCAAAGCTTCCTGGATTCCAGAGTGAATCCCATGCATCTGCCAGTGGATGAAACCAGGTGAATATACAATTGATCCCCATGTCCAGAGGTAGTAGCTAAGTCTTTGAGAAACCTATTCTGTGAGGCTGCACACTAAACGTGTAATTTACAATCCGGCCGTATGATTGGATGGGTTACCAATCTCTAGCATTGCCTAAAAATCCTTGTGGCAGTACAAACAATTGAAGAGGAGCCTCCTGCCTCAGAGCTCTGCACATAAACCATCATTGTTTGAAAGCTACGAGAAAGATCCAGTGTGAGCTGAGAAGACACAGGATGACATTTTGATGAATTAAAGTATAATATGCAGCCTAAATTGTTTTTAAGAGGTGCATTCATTGCTGACAACACTCTTCAAGATTGTTGCAGGTAATTAATCTAATGCCAAAGTAATTTTGAGTTGTCTTAATCACTAACAAATGCACACCTTCACATACTTTATGGGTTTGAGTTACATAATAAATCAAGTTATCCAACATCAGCTTATTATGAATACAAATTCAATTTGTTCCATGAAGTTTAATATAAAACCCATTACTGCAATGTCTTTAAGCCAATGGCCTTCTACTGGTTCAAAATACTTAACACAATACACAGTGAGTGCTTCAACCCATTTATTACCAGAGTTTGCGTGTGTGTGTGTGTGTGTGTGTGTGCGCGCGTGTGTGTGTGTGTTATCTATCTATCTATCGATCTATTATTTATTTGGAAGGGTAAAACTGAGCTTGGTGAATGAAATTAAAATTTTCTCTTGAATCGCAGCCTGTTTTATACTGCACCCCATTTTTCAATCCAGATGGCAAACACTAGAGTTTGGGCAGAATGACATCAAAAATATCAATTATAAGAGCGAGGGTTTTGCATTCTGTGGCTTCCCCATATGAGGCACTGTGCATATGAGACACAGTTATAGCTAACAAATGGAACTTGCTTGATCTTTTATTTTCTGGAGGAATTCTCACAATAATAATGTTCCCCAATAAGTTCAATCAGCAAACGAATCTGAACATTCATCACTCCAATCCATGGCTTTCTGCGAGCTATGATGTCATTGCAAGGCCATTAAATGATCTCCAGATTATTTATTTTATCTTCAAAGTCAATTTTGAATGCTCAGGAAATCTTAACCTTGCTTTTATAAGTGTCAAAGTTCAAGTGTTGACAGCAGGCCAGCTATTTAATGATTTCTTCTTGAAAGGAATCATTACTTATAGCAAAAAAGAAAGAAAATTCAAAGTGCTGAAATAGCTAACAACATTCATTAGCATTTTGCAATAATTAAGATTGTCCTTGTCCTTAATCAATGTTCTTCATATGTTTTATAACTTTTAGATATTTAACAATAAATATCTTAAATATTTGCCTCAGGTAGTTTGAAATGGTGGGAAGCATGATAATAGTAAGCAATTGTGCTTTAGGGTTTGTGTTATTGCTCATGATGCACATGATATCATCACTATATCATAGTATGTGACCTGAGTGTAGAAAGGCCTCATACTCTACCGTACTGCAGGTTACTTGAATCATGGCATGTTATTGAATGTGTGCTCCTCTGTTGTAAAATAATAGCTCAATGCTAGACCAGGCACCTGTGTACTTGAAGAATGACATGTTTGTATATTCTAATTAGTTGCAAAAAATGACTGTTGGAGTCTCAATATCAGAGTATCCATGCCTGGTTTCTTTGTTACAGGAGAGAAAATAAGCATTGTTTTATTGGGTAACAACCTGTTGGAGGCACACTCACACATTCATAGCAGTGATGACTATTTACAAATGTCTCCAGTATCTTGGTAGCAGTATTTTCAAAACTAATTGTTGACCAGCCACACAGCAACTTTGGAAAACAGAGAATTCAGATAAAGGGAGAGTTCCTCTCACTTAAACAGCATTGGTTTTTGTGAGTTCATGGCATTAACTATGAAGAAAACAGAGCTAATTTATTTTTGATTAGTTATTTAAGCTCTTTTAAGACAAAATAAATATCGAAGGTTGTCTTGAAGATTGCATTCAAGTGGTTCTTTTCAAATTTGGTTAAATGTAGTTAAGAGAAGGCTTGACAACAGCAATTTGCTTAAATATGAATGTTTATTAAGTAATAATAATGATTATAGTGGTAACAGTAAATGGAAGAGAAAAGTGAAAAAGCAACAAGTCTCACGCCCCTCTGCCCGTCAGGGACCCCTCGATTGATGGCTGGTCTGGAGGTTTAAGTTCATTCCTGGCACCGTTCACGATTCCGAGCTGAGACGAAGTCCAGCAACTTGGAACGAAACTCTTTCTCTTTTATAGAGGGTAACAAACAGCCAGCACAAAGAAAACGGATACAGCAAACAAAACTACTGTCTAGTACAGATAACAAAGCTACAGAAAAAACAAGCTGCTTGTGCCATCTTCGGCCCATAAAGGAATGTTCACAGGACTCATCCAAGGTCATGCAGCTTGTCGAGTATCATCAATAATTTTAGCCCTTCAGCCCATCCTACACAATCTATTTGCTCATGTAGCTGTCAAATATCATCATTAACCTTTAGCCCTTCAGCCCATCCTACACATTCCACCCCGATGATATTTGACAGCACATGTTACAAATGCAGATGCAGATGCAAATCAGCGAAAGCCGTGCATAAACATATAATAAGAATATGTAAGCTACACTAGAAGATTAATGAAACAATGAAAGTAACGGGCATCAATACAAAGAAAACAACAATAGGGTGTATCATCAAATTAATGATCGCAGTGACCTTTTGGGGATGTCATCCGACAGGCCCTTTCACTCAGTCCACCATTACTTCTCCCAGAATCCATACTCTTTCATTTCTTCAACATTTTGACATAATAACCAATCACACTTTATATTTTGGTTGTAATTCTTTCTCCATCTCTTTCACTAATATTCCTTTCATTATTTTAAAGTCAGTTTCACGATGGATTTTGTGTCAGTGTCTTATTGTTTAAACTATGTTTTCATGCTCTTCCAAGCCATTCCTTTTGCCAAGTAGGTGTACATGTCTGAGACCCGTTCTTCAGTGCATGCTTTTTACCATCTCATGTTTGTCACCTCCAAGGTAACATTCACTTTTGCACACTTACATCAGTATCCCGATACCGTGTTACACATTCTAGACTCCCACATGATCTTATCAAATGATGTGTGGGGTTTTACTTATCTCTCCACATATGGTCCCGATGCCTCGGGTAGTGGCTTGATCACCAAATCAGTTCTCTTAAAAGGAAAGACAAGGACACAAACATCACCAAGAGAAAGCGATCAATTTGGTACTCTCATCTAAAATTCCTTTTCACTAAAACACATTTTAACCTTAATTGCTATTTCTACCCATTATTCTAATTTTTTTTGTCTTCTAACACCTGTCACCAACCCTAATTTCTTCTTCCCACCCAGTTTTGCAATTTAACTATCACCATGATATCTAATTCCAGAGATTTGATAGTCCATGGAACATAATCTTATAATATTTTAAAACAGAAGTCAAACTTTTCTGTTTGATTCAGGCGCAACATACTTTGTTCTTTCTCTAAGATAACCTTTTGTTTTAAGTTATTTGATGACTCATTCTAGACATTTGATATATCTCAATGTAAATTTGTCCACAGATTCAATATTCTGCATATTCCCTTAAAGTCACTACTTTTTGTTTATTGAAACCATTGAGACTGTGTGCATGCACTTTATCATTTCCCAGAATCCCTTTACATTTTCAGGTAACTATCCTATTTAAATGTTTTAGAGTACCAGGGCATGTGAGTCTTAATATAGTTTTTGCCATGATATGCTTAAGTATACCCAGGCTCGGTGGTTTTGAGATTCCTGACACTCACTACAATTAATGTATCCACAGTACTTCCCCAACATTGAAATGTGTCATTGATGAATGGCTTGATGGATTGACGGTGCCTCATCCATCACTGTATTGCGATGTTGAAATCCTGCAAACAGGTTCAGCCTTCAGTGTCTCCAATTTCTAAAAAAAACAAACAAGCTCCATCCATTCCACGTCAAGCAGAATGAGTTAATTAGTGTTAATCTACTACAGATTCAAAAAGAAGGGGGCGGGGCATAAACTCATGCTGGTAATTACATTTTACATCTCTCCTCCTCCTTGAATGAAGGAAAAGGCCACCCCTTTGTTAAATTTGCCTTTCTGAAACTCCTTGCACATAAGGAGTTGCATTTTCAACATTCCAAAGTCCCTACCATTTGGATATTAACAATGAGTCAGTCTTATCATCAGGAATTAAAGATTCACTCATGTTAAAACAGTATCTGGAAGTTCAATCTGACCTGAAAATGAAATTCCAAACATGGAACAATAGAAATTTATAAAATACTGAGAGGTATAGATAGAGTTGATGATAATTGTCTTTTCCCTAAAATGGAGGATTTCAAGACTGGGGGCACGTTTTTAAGGTAAAAGGAGAGAGATTTAAAAAAGACATAAGACAATTTTTTTACACAGAGCGTGTTTTGTGTGTGGGATGAACTTTCTGAGGAATTGGTGGATGCAGGTATAATTACAACATTTAAAAGATATTTGGATGGATACATGAATAGGAAAGATTTGGAGGGATATGGGTCAGGAGCAGACAGGCAGGACTAGTTCAGTTTGAGATTATGTTGGGCATGGACTGGTTGGACCGAATGCTCTGTTTTCATGCTGTATGACTCTATAAAAGGCTGAAAGGCACCCTTGATGTAAGACACCCTCGATGTTGGGAAATACAGAAGCTGGAGGCTAGAATGCTCTGTTTTTAGAAATTGATGCACAACAGTTACTTAGAACAGCAGCTGCAAGGTCTGTGTTCTTAAAGAAAGCACAGTTTTAACTTATATTGACACCAAGTCAGGGACACACAGTTTAAGGTGACACATTCCAACATTTTAAGGCAGAACCATGTCTAGCAAAAACTTCAAGAGGGATTGGCTATCTGGTGACAATCTTACTGAATTGCAGGTGCTTAAACCCTCTATTTTACAGGTCAAACAATAGACGATCCCCAGGAAAGAGTTCTGCAAATCTTAGTTGCAATTCGTAAGGAGAGGCTTCATAGAATTAACACATCCTGTCTTTCCATGGATGACCAGAAAGATCTGGAATGCTCTCAAAGAACCAAAAATTATCATAGGATTAACAGGCTCCAGCTCACGTCACACAGACTACAACCAGAGAGTCAATTGACCAGTTTGCCAATATATGCTGCAGTAAGGGGCTGTGGGTATCATTTTTCCAAAGACAAACTGATCAGAAAGGCTTGTTGAGTCAGTCACCATCTCTACACCATTTAAATTTTTTAGGAGGATCTTTCGAGTCAGACGAAGAGCCATACCATTGACATGTTGCTTGAAGATGGATGCAAGCAAAAAGGATCACTATTCCTAAAATATTCCCTCATTAACACTTGACCCACCACATTGAACAGAACCAGATACAGCAGTAATTGTTTTGTCATTGGACTGGAGACATATGGATACCCAGAACTCGATTTGCTGCAGCTGGTGACATTTCTGCAGATGTTGTTATCCAGTTTAGGAGATGTATCCTAGACTTCTCATAAGATGGAACTGAACTCATGTCTCTGTATTATCTGTCCAGGCCTCTGGATTATATAAGCACTATATTGCTGCACTCTACATCCAGTCAAATCTGTCCTAAACACAACATTTCAACACAACCAAAGAACTTTGCTGGAGGGACCTGATGGAAGTCTGCAAACTATCACCACCCCCCAATCCCTATTTACAGACTTGTCCCTGGAAGCCATGATTTAAGCAATAAAAGCATGAAAATGACCCCTGAGATGGCTAGAAAAGGCCAGCCAACATGCCCAAAAAAGGGTGCTTCATATTTTTGAGAGAGTGGACAGCAGGATTGTGGGTGCAGACCTGGATGCAGTACCCAAAAGGTTTTAATGGCCTCATGGTCATCCTCACACCCCACTTCCTGTAAAGACTCCATCCCATTCTCTCAGTTTCTCCGTCTCCATCGTATATGTTCAGCTGAGGCCACCTTCGACAAGGGAGCCTCCGAAATGTCCACTTTCTTCCTCAACCGAGGATTCCCCAGCTCCGTGGTCGACAGGGCCCTCAATCAGGTCCGACCTATCTCCTGTACTTCTGCCCTCATCCCTTCTCTTCCCTCCCGCAACAGCGATAGAGTTCCCCTTATCCTCACCTACTATCCCACCAGCATCCACATCCAGAAGATCATCAGGCGCCATTTCCACCACCTCCAGCAAGATGCCACCACCAGACACATATTCCCCTCCCCTCCCCTCCCTTATTTGCTTTCTACGGGGACCGTTCTCTCCAGGACACCCTGGTCCACACTTCCTTCACCCCCAATACCCCCCAACAGCCCTATGGCACCTTCCCCTGTAACCGGCAAAGGTGCAACACCTGCCCATTTACCTCCTCCCTCCCCAGTATCCAAGGGCCCAAACATACCTTCCAGGTGAAGCAACACTTCACCTGCACTTCCCAGAATCTAGTCTACTGGATTCACTGCACACAATGTGGTCTCCTCTACATTGGGGAAACAAAGTGTAGACTAGGTGACTGCTTCGCAGAACATCTACATTCTGCTTGCAATAAAGACCCTGAACTACCTGTTGCCTGCCACTTTAATGCACCACCCTGTTCCCTGATCAACATCTCTGTCTCTGACTTGTTGCAGTGTTCCAGTGAAACTCAACGCTAGCTGGAGGAACCACACCTGATTTTCTGCTTGGGAACCCTGCAGCCCTCCGGACTGAATATCGGGTTCAATAATTTTATGGCCTAAAATCTCCCATGTCCCAGCCCCCTACCCCACACACCAGGCCTTGTTACCACATAGCCTGCCATTACACACTACCTATTGTTAGTCACTAACAGTCCCCATTAACAACTATTCACCCTCCCAGCCTGATCGTTAGCAACTCTTTGTCTGTCTAACAGCTCTTCTCTCTCTTTAGGCTCTATCTTATCGTTTACTCCCTACCCCATCCCCCTCCCCTTTTTTCTGCATATAAACTGACGTTTCCCCAGCCACCATCAGTTCTGAGGAAGGGTCAACGGACCCGAAACATTAACTCTGATTTTTTCTTCACAGATGCTGCCAGAACTGATGAGTGTTAATAACCTTACCAGAAACATTAAAGCAAATTCAGACCCTTATAAATATTTTCCCTCTCCTTTTTTTTTTAACCATGTTGATAGATCTGGCATCTTTTACTTTCAAATTTACAGCAGGATCCATGCCATTTTAACCATATCTGCAGTGTGTTTCTACAAGTCTTCCACTTTCTGAAATATTGCCAAACCAAGGAATACGTATTACATTCTCAGCCAGTGGAGCTTCTTGTAGCCTTTCAGGTAGCTGTGAGTAAATAGAAGTACTGTTTGTCCTGCATAATTACAAATGTCAGGTTAACACCCATGTTATGGAAGAACTGCTGTAGTCTGCACACCACTTAAGCTCTCACTGAACAAAATGTACTACAGAAGAACCTGATAACCTTAACTATGGTTCTAAAATCAACTAAGTAATCTGTCTTAAAGCCTGTTACATGTGTTCAGGTACTTTGTGTTTCTTTTTAGCAATTTAGGAATAAAAATTGAACTATAATTTGATGATGCACTATCAAATCCAACAATATTATAATGTTTGCTCAAACTCTTACGTTACTGGATAAAAATATGATGTTATGACAATGCTAAAAAGCTTCCTAAAATCCTCATGCTCCAGTGTAAAATGGTTTGTCCATCGCAGTTTTTTCCCCCTTTATGTTTAATTTAGAATTCTATTGTTTGGTTTCAGATTAAATGGACATTTTCCTGAATAATTAAAATTATGACTGGAATAGTACCTGAGAGTTTGGTTTCATTTAGTACTTTTCACCCAGAGTTCTATTGATCTTGAACTTTAATCCAATTTTTGAACAAAATATCACCTTCATTAATGTTGGTTTAGCTTCAGCATTAAATCTGCGCTGCTTGTTATAAACCTGCAACATAAGCCAGCACAACAGAGCCTTTAATTTACCAAATAAGATTTCTTTCTCTTAGTCACATTTCCCCTGCTGAAAGCAGAAAGTTGATGACCTATGAACACAGTAAACTCACAAAGTGTCAGCTGTGTTTGTTTGTATAGTTGAGCCACATATTAATATTTCAACATGGATCACAACAACACATGCTGCTTTTAAAGCTTGTCAAATATGATTGTAGCATTCATTTTGGGAATAATGCTGCCAATTTGTATTCTTGAACTAACCACAAAGACCTGATTAAATGGCCATTTACTTCATTGCTATTTGTGGGATCTTCCCCTGCACAAAGTAACTGTCAGCTTTGCACACAAAACACTTCAAAAGTAAATCGTCAGTTGAAAAGTATTTGTGGTGTATCCTGGAGAGCTTAAAAGTATTATGCGAATCCATGTTCGTTTTTTCCTTAAAGAGGGAACTTATGTCTTGTCTGAAGTCATATATAAATGGGAAAGTGTTGAATAATTCTGGTGATGAGTCACAATTTGTTCTCTAACTTTCCACAACATACTGAGTAAAGCCATTTACATCCCTTGTGTTTGATCCTTCTTCAAGTATATCTTTAGTATAACGTCAAGCCAGGCTTAGAAATGGGAACTAAATGCATTTTTAGAAACTTGTTGTAATGTTAAGAAGAAGTAGACTCTTCCTAACATTGACAAATATTTATTGCAGTGAGATGGAGTCATACTCCACATAAACATATCTGAATAAGATTCTTCAAGGAGGAACAGTCTGATGTCTAATTTGCAGGTGTCAGCTGCACTTGGAATTACCCAGCAAAGAGTTCCAAATAAAAATGAAATTACCAATACATCATTGCCAATACAGCAAACTTCAGAGTTAAAATGAAAATTAAAAATAACATTTAACACAAGATATTGTTCACCATTTCCCCTTCTTTTGGGTTTCTGAGTGCAACCCTTTTCATTGCTGTGACAAAGAAAGGTTTTATTACTCAAACATTAACAAATACTCCAAGGCAGAACATCAAACTTGAAGTTATTTTTGATTAATAAATTGGATAACAACATATAACCAATCAAATATGCTCCATGGACAATCCCAGAAGATTGTTGAATGACTGTTACACAAGGATGACTTTTGAACCTCTCTTGGGGAAGTCTGAATGGAGAAGGAGGTTCCTTTCTTTAATGAAGAGCGGAAACATGCTTTTAAACTCAACTGCTAAAATAGGTCGCATTTATATCTTTAAATGCGGTTAGCCTTTTTCATCCTGACATATCCACTGCTGAGAAGTGCAGGATCGTAAAGGGATGGAGCTTCTTGTGTTGCAAATTTTAACAAAAGAAAAACCAGCAAGAGCACATTAATACATAAATGAAATAGATGAAAATGTGTGTGTGTGTGTGGTTGGGGTGGGGAGGTAACTGTTAAAGCAAATTTGCAGACAACACCAAGATTAGTAGAGATAGTAGGAACTGCAGATGCTGGAGAATCTGAGATAACAAGGTGTAGAGCTGGATGAACACAGCAGACCAAGCAGCATCAGAGGAGCAGGAAAGCTGACATTTTTGTCAGCTGACAAGATTAGTAGAGTGGTTAATAGTGAAGAAGATGGTTGTAGGGTTACAGAAAGATATGGATGGGTTGGTCAGATGGGCAGACCAGCAGCAGATGGTATTTCAGCCTAATAAATGTGAGGTGATATATTTTAGAAGGAGAAACAATTTGAGGGAGTATTTAATGAATGGCAGGGCGCTGGGTAGCTTAGAGAAACATGGGGATCTTGGGGTAATTGTTCACAGATCCTTGAAGTTGGCAGAGCACATGAATAGGATAGTGAAGAAGGCCTACGGGACGCTTGCTTTCATCAGAGCGGTACAGAGGAAGTTCACTGGGATGATGCCTGGGATGGAGAAATTGAACTGTAAGGAGAAACTAAATAGGCTTGGGTTGTTTTCTTTAGAGTAGAGAAGATTGAGGGGAGACATGATTGATGTGAAGATTATGAGGGGTATGGACAGGGTGAATAGAGAGCAGCTGTTTCCCTTGGTTGAAGTGTCAATCACGAGAAGGCATAGTTTTAGGGTAAGGGGTAGGAGATTCAGAGGGGTTTGTAAAAAACTCTCCTCATTCAGCAGGTGGTGGGAATTTGGAATGCACTGCCTAGAAAGGTAGTGGAGGCTAGAAACCTTATAAACTTTTAAAAAGAAATTGGATGAGTACTTAAAATATCATTAAATTCAAGGATATGGGACAAGCACAGGAAATTGAATATAGTTATTTTGGTACAGACTCAATGGGTCACAGGACCTTTTCTACATGGTATGAGTGAAAAGCATTTTATATTGAAGGTCAGAAGTAGCTTGAAATAAAAAGCAGAAAATGCTGGAGAAACTCACCCAGTCTGGAAGCATCTGACGCAATAGGAACAGGGTTAATTCTTTGAGTTTGAAGACTCTTCTTCAGATCTGGAAATGTTAACTCTGTATCGCTCTCCCCAGATGCTGTCAAACCTGCTGAGTTTCTTCAGCATTTTCTGCTTTTATTTCAGATCCCCAGCATCTGCAGTATTTTGCTTTCATTTCAACCAAGTGGTGGAGGAATGATCTCCACATGAGAAAGGGACAAATCCAGGAAACAAAACATTGAAAAAGAACACACATAATGACAAGTTATTGCCAGTGGCTCTGTACAATCAAAATGTATATGTTTTTCATTCTTTCAGAGAATGTGGGCATCACGGTTAGGCGAGCAGTCATTCCTTGTTCCTAATGTCCTGGACAATATGGAATATTATAGGAATGCGGAATCCTGGACCTGTCCTGTCACTCAGTGAAATTATGGGTGGTTGTTCTCTGAGCTCCATCCACCTGCCCTGGCACCACATACTTTCAGATGGTCACCTTCAATTTAAAATGATTAGCTGCGCTAATGTCGACTGCTTTTTAAGGGACAGAATTCTACACTTGGGCCACATTTTTTTTATGAAGAAGAGTATCCGAACTTTTTCCCTGCATAACTTTTCTCTCCTTTTAAGGTTGTGACCCTTGTTCAAGATACCCCTACCAGCAGAAAACAAGTTCTCTCCATCAAACTGATCAAATACTTACAAAATCTGAAAAAGATCCCACTAGCAAATTACACCATACCTTACTATATTAAAGAGAGGACAAACTCAGTTTGTTGAATTTTGTCTCGCAATCTAATCCTTGGAGCACTGGTAATATTCTGGTGAATCTGGGCTACATTGCTAGGCCAAAACAACCTTTCTAAAGCATATTGCCCAGAACTGCACACAGTACAGCTCATGTGTTTGTACAGCTGTAGCAATTTTTTTTCTTTTATATATTGTAGCACTCTAGTTATAAAGGCTAGCGTTTTGTCAGCTGAGACTGCTACATTTTTCGTGATCTCTGCCAATGGACCCTTAAATCTTTTTGGCAACTCCATTTTTGTTGACTTTTCACATTTAAATAATGTTCTTCTTTATTATTTTGTGGTCCAGTCTGAATGAGCTCACACTTACCAAGAAATCAAAGAATGTTAAAAATATCATGGAACATACTACAACAGGAAATGATTGAAGTGCATAGTATAGTTGCATTTATGGGAAAGTTAGACAAGTATTTGAGGAAGAAAGAAGTAGATGGTTACGATGGTAAATTTAGCTGAGAGAAGTTGAGAGAAGGCTTGAGTGGAGAAGTGCACTGATATAGGTTTGCTATTCCAAATGGCCTGTTTATGTGGCATGTGATTCTTTTTAACCTACATTGTGAGCCATTGCCAGTTTCACACACTTTATCACTCAAGGCTTTTTTTGTAATTTTCTGCTCCCATAGCTACATGGGACGTAGGGGCAGGAGTATGAAACTTGGAAAAATGTCTCTTTATTGTGTGAAATAAGTCACTAAAATATAGTGAACAGCTGTTGAAGCACCAACACAGTTCCTTGTGGTACATCACAAATCACATCTAATGCAAGTACAGACCTATTATCCTTACTCTCTGTCTTTTACCAACTAACTAATCTCCTAACCAGCTAACGAATCTGCCTTCAATTCCATTAGCTCTAATTTTAGTTAACTGTATTTTATTTGAAATTTTACCAAGTGCCTTCTGGAGACCCAAAGAAATCACATCCTTAGACATTCCCATGTCCTCTGCTTTAATTAGTTTCTCAAAATTTTCAATTATGTTTGTTAGGCATGATCTATCCTTTACAATCCATGTTGTCTCTCTCTAAATATATTCTGTGCTGCTTTAAAATCCCTAGCTCTCATAAAATTGCTGAATTTATACAATGTCCACACAGCATTTAACATTTCAATATTTGGATAATTCTTTTCTGACATGTATTACTTTATACTTTTCATTTAGGAAACTGATTTACATCCACTCACACATGCCAGTTGCAAATGGCACAAACAATATTGCTGTAACCACAATGGATTGCGAAAGTGAGACTTGACAAGCCACCAGAAGACTCAGCGACAAGTGACGATCATTTATTCAAGTACATGTGGGAGCCCCAGTACATCGTAAAGACACAGGTTCTTATCTTACATACTGAAGTCCCTCTGTTAACTACTGTGGCAACATCGTTAACCAGACATTATGTCAATTGACCTAAATAGGGAGTGTATCACTGGCCACCCTCCATTGCGAGACCAAACTGCCTGTGCCATCACTTCGTTTACCAAAGCTACATACAGAGCTCAGGTCTGAATGGAATGCTACTCGGGTGGGCCATTATTGAAAAGGTGTAGAATGACAGTACAAGATTATGGTGTATATTGTCATATAAAACATTATTACCAACACTAGTCCATTTTCAAGTCCTGGGTTTAGAGCTGGATGAGGTGGGTCAGTTATCTGCCATCTTGGTGTTGATCTTTTACCTGTTAATGATTTTGTGGTGGTGGGCGTTGTTTAATGTTCTCATGGGGAAAGCTGCCAAGGCCCTTGTCCAGGATACTGGGATATCTCCCTATCAGTACTTAGTAGCTGAAATATAGGGCCATCTTTTCCTTGGGAACTTCTGCTTCTCAATGAATGCTAGTCAACACCTTCCTACTTGCCATCCCTGGCAACCTGCCATTGCTCCCATTGGGTACGTAACATGCTGTGGGCTAAAAACAAACAACGTCTCAACTGCCATTGGTTAGTCATGGTTAATTCTGTAAAACAGGATCAGGTAATAATATGTTACAATGACCAATGCTTCTAATGACCTTTTCCTTTCATATCTACACAGGCGCATATATTGTCATAACTTCCTAAGTTTCTATACACTTTAGCACAAATTCTGGCTTCTCTGGTGTAACTTTCAACATGATCTTATCTCCTACAATGGGTACTGCATCCTGTTCAGTTCTTGCATATAGGCTATTCCTCTCTCAGTCCATGAAGCTGCTTGCACAGCTCTCTCACAAACACCCCCTCCGTAATCTCATTGCATTAGCATATTAGACAATGGTTAGGCATGTAGAATTGCATGCACCTACAAATTAAAAGGATAAATGTCAGTCAATGATGAGTGTTATGATACAAATTTCTGAGAGGCTAATTTAGAAAGGTTTAACAAATATTTCAATGCATCATTACCTTTAGTCAAACTGGAAGGGAGACGAGATCAAGGGAAGTCAATGACAGCATAAAAACAAAAGAAAAAGCTTGCATTGTGATGAAGATTAGTGCAAAACCAGAAGACTGGGAAGCCTGTAAAAATCAGCAGAGGATAACTGAAAAAGCAATAAGGAAGGAAAAGATGAAATACGAGAGTAAGCTAGCTATTAACATAAAAAGAGATTGCAAGAATTTTTTTTTAGATATCCAAAAGGTAAGAGAGATGTAAGAGAGAACACTAGACAACTGGAAAACGAGGCTGAGGAAGTAGTAATGGGGAATAAAGAAATAGTGGGGGAACTGGTAGTTACTTCGCATCAGTTTTCACAGTGAAAGATACCAGCAACATAACAGAACTTCAAGAGGGTCAGGGGCCAAAGGTGAATGAAGTGGCGGTCACAAAGGAGAAGGTGTTGGGAATCTGAAAGGTTTGAAGGTGGATAAATTTCCAAGACCAGATGGACTATAACCCAGGGTTCTGAAGGAGATGGCTGAGGAGATTGGGGAGGCATTGGTCGTGATCTTTCAGGAATCAGTGGAGTCATGGAGGGTGCTAGAGTACTGGAAAATGGTTAATGTAACACCCCTGTTTAAAAGTGAAGGGAGGTAGAAGACAGGAAGTTATAGGTTTGTTAGCCTGACCTCAATCATTGGTAAGATTTTAGGGTCCATTATTAAGAATGAGATTACAGAGTGCTTGGAAGTGCATGGTAAAATAGAGCTGAATCAGCACAGCTTCAACAAGAGGAGATCATACCTGACAAATCTGTTAGAATTCTTTGAGAAAGTAATGAGCAAGTCAGACAAAGGAGAGCCAATTGACGTGACCTATTTGGATTTCCAGGAAGTTTTTGACAATGTGCCACACAGGAGGCTGATAAATAAGACAAGAGCCCATGGTATTTGGGATAAAGTACTGGCATAGATAAAGAGTTGGCTGATTGGCAGAAAGCAGACAGTAGGGATAAAAAGGTCTCTTTCAGGATAGCAGTTGATGACTTGTGGAGATCCACAGAGGTCAGTGTTGGGTCCACAACTATTCATATCATACATTAATGATCTGGATAAAGGAACTGAGGGCATTGTTGCTCAGTTTGCAGGTGGCACAAAGAGTAGTGGAGGGATAGGTAGTGTTGAGGAAGCAGGGAGGCTGCAGAAGGACTCGGATAAGCTAGGAGATTGGGCAAAGAAGTAACAGATGGAATATAAATCCTTCTTGCCCTATAATCTGTTAGAAGAAGTGGTATAACCTGCTTCTCACCCCCAATCTGTTATAAAGGAGTGGTTAAATGAACTAAACTCCTGATAATCACTCTATAATCAACAAGTAACAATTTATTTATCTAACCCTAACAGTGAACAAATTAACTGAACTATTAACAAACCGAATAATTACTCTCTAACTACTAACTATTCCTGAATAAAACAAAATTCTAATGGTATGCTGTTCTAATAGATTTAAGGCCCATTTATATAATCCAAAATTTTTTTAGAAATTAGAAATTAGTCTCTTGAAATTACAACCAGGTTAGATTTTTCGGAATGTTCTGTGCTTTCTCCATTGATCTTCTGTCAGGAATATTAATTAAGAATGCCTCAGTACCTTTATTTAGATGATGCTTTCTCTAAGAGCTAAGAAAGCTGATATCTTTGCCGATAGTAGTTTGCCCTGTACCGATTTTGCAACTGTCCCCATCTTTTGTACCCTTGATGACATATCGATTTCTTACAACAGGATTGGTCCCATGTTGTCAAAACCATCAGATTTAAATTTAATTTGTTTTTAGTATATAAGTTCCTGTTTTAAATTAATTGGCTAAATTCAAACTTGTTGTCTTGGTAACAAAACAAAACTATGGTTTGGACTGCTAACTGTACAACCTTTGACACAAATGTTACAATTCAAATGCTCTGTGCACCTGCAAACCCATAAGCTGACAACAGACTGTTTTTTCTCTCCAAGTCTAGACAAAGCACATCATCTTTTAAAGGGACCACACACTGCCTTTCCCCCTATCTTCTTACAAACATCAATATTTTAAAAACATCAAATTTTAATGTCCTGTCTTCCAATCCACAAGTAATCTACCCAATTTCACAACAATAGTCTATTTTCTAAATGGGGAAAGACTTTGGAAATCTGAATCACAACAGCACATGAAAGTCCTGGTTCAGAATTCTCTTAAGGGTAAAGTGCAGGTTCAGGTGGCAGTTAGCAAGGCAAATGCAATGTTAACATTCATTTCAATTCAGGTAGAATTACAAGAGCAGAGATATCTTACTGAGGCTGTATAAGGTACTGGTCAGACCTCATTTGGAATATCGTCAGCACTTTTGGGCCCTATGTCTAACGAAGGATCCCCTGGCATTGGAGGGCCTCCAGAGGAGGTTTACAACAATGATCCTGGAGATGAAGGGATTGTCATATGAGGAGTGTTTGAGGACTCTGTGTCCGTACCCGACGGAGTTTAGAAGGATGAGGGGGAGCATCTCATTGAAATTTACAGAATATTGAGAGGCCTGGATAGAGTGGATATGGAGAAGAAGTTTCCACTAGCAGTAGAGACTAGTACCCGAGAGCACAGCCACAGGGTGAAGGGATGACCCTTTAGTACTGAGATGATGAGGAATTTCTTCAGCGAGAGGGTGGTGAATTTGTGAAACTCATCACCGCAGCAGGCTGTAGAGGCCAAGTCATTGAGCGTACTTGACTCTGAGATAGATAGGTTCTTGTATGGCAAGCAAATCAAGGGTGACGGGGAGAAGGCAGGAGAATGGGTTTGAGAAACTTTTCAGCCATGATTGATTGGCAGAGCAGACTCAATAGGCCAAATGACCAAATTCTGTTCCTATATCTTATCATTAGGTCTAAGAAGCAAAAGGAAAGAAAATTCAGCGTGCCTCCAGTCCGGTGCACTGAAAATGTGCATTGGGAACGAAAGAAATGAAGGCCTACATAGGCAACTCAAAGGTGATAATTGGCCTCAGTTAAATGGCTCAGCTATTTAACCCAATTAATTTTTAAATTGCTCCTGACTATCCTCATCTTCACTTGTTCTCCTAAGAGGTAAAAATGGGCTTCAAATCTCATATGCTACTGTCAATATCGTTTCCCTGCAATGTACGTTAGAAATGCCAATTTTCTTTGACCCTTTTTAAACCTATTTTTCCTAATCAATCTGTTTAGAGATGTTATTACACACATCTGGAGCAGGTGGGACATGAACCTGACCCTCCTAGTCATTGGGCATTACCACTGCACCACAAGAGGGCCTCCCTTCATCATTTTTTAATACTTTTTGTACCACGTGATATTTCATTCAGTGATCAATCTGTGAATTGGCCATTGAAGATGAAAAGTAACAGAGAGTGGATTAAAATTCACTCCCTGACATCAGAAGTTAAATGTTCTACCTGACAGAAACTAGGAAATAGGATCAGGTGTAGGCCATTCAGCCCATCAAGCTTACTCTGCCATTCTAAATGATTATGGCTGATCCTCTATCTCAATATCATGCTCCTGTTCTCTCTCCATGCCCTTAAAACATTTAGGGTCTATATATCTATCTATTCCTTTCTAAATATGTTCAGGGACATACTTTCTGCAGCCTTCTGTGTCAGAGAGTTCCATATGTTCACCACTCTCTGAGTGAGGAAATTTCTCCTCATCTCAATCTGAAATGGCTTACCTCTGTATCTCATGACCATAATCCCTTGTCTGGACACTCTGGCCAGGGCACCATTATCCCTGCATCCAGTCTGTCCAGCCTTGTCAGAGTTTTTTTATTAGGCTAACCAATCTGTAGTTCCCCGTTTTCTCCCTCCCTCCTTTTTTTAAACATTGTGGTTATATCTGTCGCCCTAAAATCTGTAGGACTGTTTCAGAATTTACAGAATTTTTGAAAATGATGACCAGCATATTCATTATTTCCATGGCAACATCCTTTAGTATGCAGGGATGTAGATTATCTGACTCTGGGGATGTATTAGCCTCCAATCCCATCAATGCATCCAACACCATTTCCTTACTAATACAGATTTGTTTCAGTTCCTCCCTCTCACTAAACCCTGTGTCACATTGATTTCTCCAAAACTATTTTTTACCTGTACTAATTTGCTTCAATTTCTCCTTCCCAAAAGACCCTTGGTTTTCTAACACTCCGGAAAGTTTATTATATCTACTTCTTTGAAGACAGAACAAGAGTAGTTGTTTAATTCCTTGCCTTTTCCTTGTCCACCATTATCAACTCTCCTGTTTCAGACTGTGAGAGGCCTAAATTTGACTTCACTGATCATCTTATTGTTACATACTTAAAGTAGGAGAGTAAGCCTGCAAGGAACATAAACGTGGAATGTATCAGCTTCCATAAGTACATAAGTTCATAGGTAATTTCTCCCTCTTAATCAACTTCTTGATTCTCCTTTCCTGAATTGTAAACTGCTCCCAGTTTTCAGACTTGCTACTTAATTTTTAGCAATTAGATAAAACTCTTCTTTGCATCTAACACATCCCTAAAATCTGTTGCTAAACATGGTCAGGCTACTATTCCTCCTGTGTTCTTTCACTCAAAAGGAATGCACGACTGTGGAAATTCATGCATTTGTTCCTTAAATATTAACCACTACCTATCTATTGTCATGCTGATGAAGGTGACCATTCAATCACATATTGCCAATTCATCCCTATACCTTGTAGGGGAGGTGATGGCCTAGTGGTATTATTGCTGGACTGTTAATCTAGGGACCCAGATAGCAATCTGGGAACCTGAGTTCAAATCCCACCATGGCAGATGGTGGAATTTTAATTCAATAAAAATATCTGGAATTAAAAATCTAATGATGACCATAAACCCCATTGCTGATTGTTGGACAAACCCATCTGGGTCACTAATGTCCGTAAGGGAAGGAAACTGCCATCCTTACCTGGACTGGCCTATGTGTGACTCCAGACCCACAGCAGTGTGGTTGACTCTAAACTGCCCTCTGGGCAGTTAGGGATGGGCAATAAATGCTGCCTAGCCAGTAACACCCTCATCCCATGAATGAAGAAAAAAAACCTTCATAATGTCAAATTAAAACCAAAAGAACCGGAGATGCTGTAAATCAGGAACAAAAACAGAAGTTGCTGGAAAAGCTTAGTGGGTCTGGCAGCTTCTCTGAAGAAAAAAATCAGAGTTAACATTTCAGGTCTGGTGACCCTCAGAATTGAGGAAGGGTCTCCAGGCCCAAAACATTAACTTTGATTTTTTTTCTTCGCAGATGCTGCCAGACCTGCTGTGCTTTTCCAGCAACATCTGTTTTTGTCCCTTCATAATGTCCTCTGTTTAGGTTTAGGATATTAGTTTTGGATTGGGCTACTTCATTTTCTATCACAATGAAGAATTCTATCATATTATGGTCATCTTTTCTGAAAGGATCTCTGAAAACAAAATTATTGCTTAACCCCTTTTCATTGCACAAAAGTCAAACCTACGATAGCCTGCCTCTAAGTTTGTTCCTAAACATACCGGTTGAACACTCTATCTTGAATACTGGCATTTATTACTCACCTCAACTGCCCAGATGACATGTGAGATTTCTGTGGGTCTGGAATCAGATTTCCTTCCCTGAAGGATGTTACTGAATCAGACATTTTTTAAAAGACAATAGTTAAATGGTCACCATTAGGCAAGCTTCTTATTTTAAACATCAGATTGTTTTTATTGAATTCAAACTTCATCATTCGCCATGATTTTAACCCATGACACCCAAACATCAGCCTGGGGCTTGAATTACTATTGCAGTGACATTACCATTATGCCACCACCTACGGCTCTACCGAGATGACTTACACAGCTAGATTTCTTACATCGGTATCCTTTCTCACTATTACACTGATTTCTTCTTTCACTACCTCTGCCACCACTCTTTCTTTTCCATTTTCCCCGTCCTACCTAAAAATTGACACCTTTTAATGTTCAATTCCAAACTTAGTCGCCAGAATATGCCATTGAGTCATAGAGTCATAGAATCATACAGTGTAGAAATATAATCTTCGGCTCACCATATCTATGCTTACCAACAAACATAAAGCCACATCAATCCCATTTACCTGCACTTGGCCCATAGCCTACTATGCCTCAGAACTTTAAGTGCTCAAACGTTGTCAACAATACAATGTCCCCACTTCTCTTAAATACCCCACTCCTACCTCCAATTATGCCTGAAGCTTCAATACTTTCAAATGTTGAGCTGCCAGTCCTGTCCTTCCTTCAACCATGTCCCAGGGATTGCAAGAATGTCATATTCCCATGTGCTGATCAATCTTCTAAGGTCATCTGCCTTACCAGTTAGGGTCCTTGCATTAAAATAGGGACAATTTAGCTTTCTGGACCTCCCATGAGACTTATCCAGGCCATGTCTTCTCTACCTGCTGAACTGCCCTAACATTTGTTCTATATTTGATTGGACCACACTCCTGTCTTTATATCTGCTCTGTGCCCCATTTCCCTGGCAAATTAGTTTAAGACCTCCCCAACATCATGAGCGAACATCCCAGCAGGGATACTGGACTCATTCTTGTTCAGGAGTAACCTACCCAACCTACAGGTCCCAGCTATCCCTGACACTGTCCCAAAAATCTAAAGCCCTATCTCCTACACCATCCCTTTAGCCACACGTTCATCTGACTTAACTTCCTATTCCTATACTCAGCAGCATGTGGTGGTGGAAGTAATCTGGAAATCACAACATTTGTCATCTTCCTCTTTAATCTACTACTTAATTCTCTAAATTCCTGTTGCAGGACTTCATTTCACTTTTTTTTAACCCGTGTCGTTTGTACCAATATGCGCCACAACTGCTGGCTGTTCACCCTCCCATTTCAGAATACCCTGCAACCTACCTCAGACATTCCTGTACTAGCAAACGCCCATGTGAACATATTGATCCTGGTCCTGCTTGTGTGCAACCCATCCAGCTAGTACAGGTCCCATGTTTTCCAAAACTGTCCTACCATCCCACCAGCATCCACAGCCAGAAGATCATCAGATGCCATTTCCACCACCTCCAGCAAGATGCCACCACCAGACACATATTCCCCTCCCCTCTCCTGTCAGCCTTCTGCAGGGACCGTTCCCTCTGGGACACCCTGGTCCACACTTCCTTCACCCCCAACAATCCCCCACAACCCTACGGCACCTTCCCCTGTAACCGATGAAGGTGCAACACCTGCCCATTTACCTCCTCCCTCCCCAGTATCCAGTTGCCCAAACATACCTTCCACTTCACTTGCACTTCCCAGAATCTAGTCTACTGTATTCGCTGCTCACAATGTGGCCTCCTCTACTTTGGGGAAATGAAGTGTAGACTGGGTAACGGCTTCGCAGAATATCTACGTTCTGCTGGCAAAAAAGACCCTGAGTTACCTGTTGCCTGCCACTTTAACGCACCACCCTGCTCCCTGGCCAACATCTCTGTCAATGGCTTGCTGCAGTGTTCCAGTGAAGCTCAACGCAAGCTGGAGGAACAACACCTCATTTTCCACTTGGGGACTCTACAGCCCGCCAGACTCAATGTCGAGTTCAATAATTTTAGGGCCTAACTCTCCCATGTCCCAGCCCCCCACCCCACACCCCAGGCCTTGTAATCACATAGCCTGCCATTACACACCCCCTGTTGTTAGTCACTAACAGTCCCCATTAACAGCTATTCACCCTCCCAGCCTGATCATTATCAACTCCTTTGTCTGTCCAACTGCCTTTCTCTCTCTTTGGGCTCTATCCTATCATTTACTCCCTACCCCATCCACCTCCCTATTTTCTGCATATAAACTGACGTTTTCCCAGCCACCATCAGTTCTGAGGAAGGGTCAACGGACCCAAAACATTAACTCTGATTTTTCCTTCACAGATGCTGCCAGACCTGCTGAGCTTTTCCAGCAACTTTGTTTTTGTTCCTGATTTACAGCATCCGCAGGTCTTTTGGTTTTTATTCAATGTGTCTTGTTTTATCTCTGACTTTCGGTTTGAGGGTCTTCACCTCGCTAGCTCCTCTCTGTGATGCTGACTGCCTGCCATGGGTGTTGACCTCCCCCACTCCTCTGTGATGCTGACTTATTGTTTCAGGGTCCTCACCTGCCCCCACCCCGACAACTCCTCTCTGTGATGCTGATTGTTTTATTTCAAAAATATACTTTATTCATTAAAAAATCTCTTTGTATATATACGTTGTCATAAATGCAGTTTGGTTCTGTACAGTACCATAAACAAACAAACATTTGTGTTTCACTCTATCCCAACAAACCAAAGGCATCTCTTATACATACATGACCATATTTACACGCATTGAGGCACTAGGAGGGTCCGATAACTGAATGGGTTCCCATTTAACTTCAGCACAAAGACCTCAGACAATGGTCTTTCCCCAACTGCATCATGGCAGTAGCTGCCCCAAGCTTTAGCATGTCCCTCAGCATGTCTGTGATGCTAACTGCCTGTTTCAGAGCGTTTCCTTTCCCACTTCACCTGGAGACATTGACTACCTGCCACAGGGTCTTCATCTTGCCTCTTCTCTCCAAATTGTAGTAATGTTATACTTTCTCGCCTAAAGTATTCCTTCAATGGGTGTAACTTCTTTAGTAACGAGATTAATACTTACCTCAAAACAATTACAAGAACAAAACTTCGTAAATTTATGATGACGAACAAGTTAAAAATTAGCTTCATCAGAGAGGGCTGAAGTCCCTCATACCCATGTGTACTAATTTACTCCATACACTGTTATACTGGGATGACAGTCCAACAGTGAATTAACATCTATGCAACCTGACAGGCACATTTGACCTACAAGTTGGAAGTTTACATGTCAAAGGGTGGACCGATTATTATTACTGACCTTGTCTTTTTGAACTCAAAGTTTCTTTAGATGCTGGTACCTCCAATTTGGCGATATTAAAAATGATTCAATCACATGTCCAAGTATACATCATATGAGATTTCTTCTGTCACAGCTGGAGCAGTTTTCCTGAATGCAAATGTATTAGAGCAAATCACATTAGAGTTTAAAAAGCTGAATCGACAGTCCAGTCTCTTGTGGCACAGCTGACTCCCGAACATATATATGCAGCACAACACGAGTCAAAATCTTTTATTGTACCTGCTACATCATAACATGAGAACTTAATTAAAAACTAAACTTCTAGATGCCGAGATCCCACCAAATTTAACTTCCTCATCACTGTAATATTTTGGATTCTTACCTTATGCAATACCTACATATCCCTATTGGATTCAAAAAGTATTAAATAATTGCAATAGTAACTCTGATTTAGATTAATGTGCATATTTTCTGAGTGCAAAACAGGCTTAGAGCCATATAGGATGGAAATAGGCCCTTCAATCCAACTAGTCCACACTGACCAAGTTTCCCAAGCTAAACTAGTCCAACTTGCCTGCATTTGGCCCATATCTGTCCAAACCTTTCTTATTCATGTACTTATCCAAATGTCTTTTAAATGTTGTGACTGTACCTGCATCCACCACTTCCGTTGCCAGTTCATTCCACACATAAACCACTCTCTACGTAAAAGAGATTTTGAAGCTTGTGAAATCCACATTGATACCATTGGGCTGCAGGGTTCCCAAGCGAAATATGAGGTGCTGTTCCTGCAACCTTCGGGTGGCATCGTTGTGGCACTGCAGGAGGCCCAGGATGGACATGTCGTCTGAGGAATGGGAGGGGGAGTTGAAATGGTTCGCGACTGGGAGGTGCAGTTGTTTAGTGCGAACCGAGCATAGGTGTTCGGCAAAGCAGTCCCCAAGCCTCTGCTTGGTTCACAAGCTTCAAAATCTCCCCTCCCCCAACCGCATCCCAAAACCAGCCCAGCTTGTCCCCGTCTCCCTAACCTGTCCTTCCTCCCGCCTATCCCCACCTCCCACCTCAAGACCCACCCCCATCTCCTACTTACTAGCCTCATCCCGCCCCCTTGACCTGTCCTTCCTCCCTGGACTGACCTATCCCCTCCCTAACTCCCCACCTACACTCACCTTTACTGGCTCCAGCCCCGCCTCTTTGA
This sequence comes from Rhincodon typus, assembly GCF_021869965.1. Classification (NCBI taxonomy): domain Eukaryota; kingdom Metazoa; phylum Chordata; class Chondrichthyes; order Orectolobiformes; family Rhincodontidae; genus Rhincodon; species Rhincodon typus. The sequence continues at coordinate 110,200,618 of NC_063332.1, forward strand.
CCTGTCTGTCTCCTCTCCACCTATCTCCTCCTTTATCCATCTTCTATCTGCCTCCCCCTCTCTCCCTATTTATTTCAGAACCCTGTTCCCTTCCCCCATTTCTGAAGAAGGGTCTAAGCCGGAAATGTCAGCCTTCCTGCTCCTATGATGCTGCTTGGCCTGCTGTGTTCATCCAGCTCTACACCTTGTTATCTCAGATTCTCCAGCATCTGCAGTTCCTATTATCTCTGGTATTTGACTGAGTATGGTGATAAGAAGCTCTACCAAAACTAAAGTCAATGGAAATCAATGGGTAGACTATCTGATTGAAGTCATACCTAACAAAATGGAAGATAATTGTGCTTGTTGGAGGTCAATCAGCTCAGTCCCAGGACATCAGTCATCAAAGTAGTGTTCTACACTCTAGACTATCCCTCAATCCTTCCGTCAGAAGTGAGATGTTCACTGGTGATTGTACACTGTTCAATAACATTCATAATTGCTCAGACACTGAAGCAGTCTGTGTTCATATACATCAAGTCTTGGACAAAACTAGGCTGTGGAAAGTATGCCACAACAAGTGCCAGGCAATGACTGTCTCAACCAAATGGAAATCTGACCATCTTCCTTCGATGTTGAACAGCATCCCTTTGCAGACTTTTCCAGTATTAATATCCTGAGGATTAAAAATTGACAAGAAACTGAATTAGATCAATCATATGGATACTGTGGCTATGAGAACTGGTCAGAGGCTGAGAATTCTATGGTGAGTAATTCATCTCCTGTCTCCCTAAGCCTGTCCATCTACAAGGCACAAGTCATGCGTATGATGGAGCACACTTCATTTTCCTGGATGAGTACAGCTCCAATAACACTCAAAAACACATGACACCATCGAGGAAAGCAACTTGCTTGATTGCACCCCATTCGCCGCCTTGAACTTTTACCCCCTTTGCCACCAGGGCACTGTGAAAACAGCATGCACTATGTACAATTTGCACAACAGCAACCTTGTAACACTCCTTCTACATCACCTGGCAAACCTGTAACCTCTACAATCTAAGTGGATAAGGGCAACAGATGCATAGGAACACCACCACTTGCAAGTTCCCTTCCAAGCAACACTGCATTTGGAACTAAATCAACAATCCTTCACTGTCGCTGGGTCAAAATCATGGAACTTACTTCCTAAACAGCACAGTGTTTATCCCTAATCCCAAGGACTGCAGTGGCTCCAGAAGCTGATTACCACATTCTCTGGAATAATTAAGGATGGGCAATAAATACTTGCCTAGCTAATGATGCCTACTTCCCTGAGCAAATAAAAAGAAACACCAACTCAAAGGCAACTGATCCTTCAATAACCCCCTATGAGCTTTCAATCAAACTGTAAACTTAGGACATACCTCTGCTGAAAGGATTCGACCTTTTGAAAATCAAGCAAGCATTTATAAAGAGTCTTCAGAAATGCAACCAAACAGTTAACAGTAACTGTACAGCTGTACAAACTATATATAACCATAGAACAGTTTTTTATTTACTTCTCACTGACACCAAGAGGTTTATTTTTAAAGTTAAAATGGCTGTGAGTTTAAATAACTTCACATCATGACAGTGATGCAGACCTTATCTTCCCTTCGAGTGTTGTAATATTTATTCCATAAATTTGTGACTCTGGCACTTTGTGTTACAACCCTTGCCACAATCAAATTAGGATCTGTTTCTGTGTTCAACTGGCCCTAAAGAGTTTGTGTTTCTCTTATTCTGAATCACGCCCCCTCTATATTCTCCTACAGACAAAAATTGTGTCTGTCGGAAGGGCTGGGGTGGGGGTGGCGGTGGTGGAGGCAGGACATCCAGCTCCTGCCTGCTATTTCAAAAGCACTGCAGTGTCTCCATGACTGCGCACATCTCTGTTCTTCAGTCTCTGTCAATGAATCTCTGTTACCCATGATTAAGAGGGACAGAAGTGCTATTGAAATTTGTGATTCTGCTGCAGCTTTGCTTGGTATATTCCTGGTTGGAAATGTTAAGACATGCACTACATGCTGTGAGTGTTTCAAAATCTACACGATATTATGTTATGCATGTTGTGACTGTGGACTACCTGCAAATGGAGACTTTTCACAATGTATAACAGGGAAATTGGATGTTTTTTTTTCTGACAATGCACTGTGATAGTTGGAACATTCTCATTCTGTGATGTAGAGTTCTGTGATACTGATTAAGCAAAAGGAATCTTCAATAATGAATTTTGCAAACTTCAGAAAATGTTCCATGCAAAATGTGTACACATCTTGGCAGCTATTTCTAGTATTGGCATTAAAAATATAAGCAATGGGACGTTATGAGCTAATTTCAACAAGCTGTGTTTTCACAAAGCATGAGCATTGCTGAAGAAAAGGCATAGTTTGTCCAAATGTTTTGTCTTGCTGTCATCATAGCATTCACCAGAAACATCAATATAGAAAGGAATTTCATTTCATACTGTATGAACAGAGAGAGCTGATTGGTTGTCAGGTTGATTGGTATGATTGGTAGAGGCATTGCCATGGTGAAATATCAGTTATGGCCATTATGTGAATCAGTTTCCTTGAACTTAACAACTTAGCAACTCCCGTAGTTGAGTTCAGTTTAACAACACCATTTACGTCCAAATTGATGCTGCTGCCATGGGATCCCCTCTAGGTATAGCTGTTGCAAACATCTTGTGAAATGTGTTTTCAATAGAATGACAGATTACCTCGTGGCCCTTCTGTATTTCCAGTACATGTTTGCATGTCCATAAATGATATATTTGTTGTATTTGAATCCACTGCTACATGTGAAATTCCCTTTCAAGTCTTGCTAGGCTTCCTTTCTGCACTCAAATTCATCTCAAATGGAGCAGCCATGCGAACTCCCTTTCCTAGATGTGTTAGCTGAGAAACTTTTCAGTGGGTTCCCTGCTACTGTATACTGCAAACTTACCTTCATTGCTCAATACACGTATTCCTAAGGTTACATGTTCTCTAAGATTGGCCATGTTCATAAACTTGCAAATAGAGCATGAGCTATTTGCTTACCATGCAGCCCTGATGCTGAAATAGACTGCTTCAAAGCCATCCTGTGAGATAATGGCTATTCCGATTAGGTTATTTTAAACTGGAAACAACATACAATTGTGAACAGGATTAAGGCTGCCACTTTTAGTCCTGAAATGTGCCCAAATCACACTGGAATGGTATTGTAACTCAAAGATTTCAGCAAGATGTGAAGTTAGCTGTTTCATGCAAATAAAATGTATTGACAAGCTGAGTTGTGTTCGCACTAACACAATGTTGCCATCAAACCAAAAATGTATTCTGCCTATCACTCAAATAATTTCGATCAGAATTTCAGAATTGGTGTGATATCAGGTATGTAGGTTGTACATTACAAATACTAGTGAATCGCATCAAACAGTACGTCCTTTTGTCTGTTTGCAACAGAGAAAACTGACCATACCACCCATACTTGCAAAGTTCTCAAAAGAATGTCCAATTAGGGTGTGTTTCTGCAATTGGACAACAGTTGCTAAATAATCTGGACTGTGTGAAGAATAACGATGAAGTTAGGGTTATCAGTTGTCCTCGCCTTGTGTGTACTGAAAGCTAGTATGTATATATTAATATATTGGCCCCTACACTGCACGTAGAAAGACCATGTACACATGCTGTTTTAACTCAACAAAATAGAAGATAGCCATTTTTTGGTCAATTCCTCAAGGAACCTTAACTAAAGTCAACCTGTCTGCTTTAAATTTAAATAAAGCTTGGCCATTATTGTCATTCATCATATAATTGGTGCTTTTAACATGGAAATGTCTCTACCAATCAGAGTTTACTCACCAGCCAATCAGCACTTTCCTCTCATGCAGTGTAAAATAATAATCGCTCTTACATGGGTATTTTTGCAAACACTCTGATGAGAGTAAGACAAAAAAAAGTTTAGACATATTGTGTGTTTCTTCAGCAATACTCAAGATTCCAATCAATCATCCTTAACCATTGAATTTCCATAGACAAACATTCCTGTATTTTAATCTTAGATAGGAATCCTTCTCTGCTAGTGATTCAGCGAATATTCTTTTTAGCATACTTACACAAAATGATCAATGGCAGTTTTATTAAATAGTCATGAATGTCAAAAACTACACGCTGTGAGAATCATTTTGTCCAAGTCTGTATTATTTGTGATTAGGGGCATCAATCGCACATTGTATCACGTTGTGGATAGACAAATTTCAATCCAACGTCATAATCATAGCATCAAACTCAAGGACAAAGAGCCAGAAGTTGCTTTGAGTATGTTTTTGCTTTCGAAATGGATATAATGCTGAGAGTTTGTGTCTGAGCACATGTTCACAACAAAAATGCCAAATTAGTGCAGTGAATTAATTGCTCGTGCTGCTCACACTGTTTATTAGCAGGTGGCTAATTAATGCATTTATAAGGTAATTGTGGTGCAGAGATAGTCCCAATCTTGGGACAGAGTTCCACTTGTCCTGTGTGTCTATAATAACATGTCTGGGTATGTTGATTAGTAATACTTTACTGTGTTGTGCTGTGTTGTGCTGTGCTGTGCTGTGCTGTGCTGTGTTGTGTTGTGTTGTGTTGTTTGTGTTGACGAGGAGCTTTGGGTTCAAGTTCCACGTACCACAGAGGTATGTCTAAGTATGTCTGAACAGATGGATTAAAAATAACAATACTGTGATTTTAAGGCTGCCTGAATCTCTTAAAAGGAAGGTGCACTTTGATTACAGCCAATTATTTGTGGAAAAAAACTGCAAGGATGCCTCAATTTTTGCACACTGCTTTTGTGGCTTTAGTGGAAGAAGTCAGCAAGAGAAGGGAGATATATTGTATCTACCTGATGCTTGGTCAATTTCTAAGCAAGTTACCTGGCTCAAGTGGGCTCTGCTGGTAGAGTGTGATGAGTATTTGCCAAAGCACATGGCTATAATGGCTACAATGTTCAATAACATCAGGGAAATAGTTAAAGTAAACTTCAGCTCATGTCTATCATTTCAATCACTTTAGCTTTGCACTGCCTGTAGCCTTAGAATTCACTGTTCCATTTTGACCCAATTGACAACATTCTTTTCCAATCACAGTACAATACTCTATGTTATTCTGTGGCCTTTCCGTTTGATAACACCTTCATGATTGCCTCCTTTGTAACCACACATCTTTGCCATTTTTCATATATCAGTGACAGTATTCTTCCCTGATACACATATCCTCAAAATGTACTATTTCTTTAACACTGGCAGAATTCCTTCTTTCTCGCATTGCAAGCTCAGAGCAAAACAAGGAGCAGGCAGCTGGAGGAGGAAACAAAACCAGAAATTGCTAGAGAAAGCAGAATGTGACCCCCCCTCATCAGGTTTTGGAAGAAGGATCACTGGTCTCAATGTTAATTCTGTTTTCTGTCCACAGATGCTGCCAGACTTGCTGAGTTTCTCCAGCAATTTGTGTTTTTGTTTCTGATTTCCTGCATTTTCAGTTCTTTTACTTTGTCTGTCAGAGGATGGATACACTACACTCACTTCACAAACAGGTTTCAAATGGGCAAGATGGACAAAACTAGTAAAACTGGTGAATGAAACATACTGATCTGACTCATTTTCCATACTTCAAGCTGGAGGACCAGTTTGACCAGTGTGTTCATTTCTAGGTAGCGGTGGTATCCAACTGTTTTGTTTTCTCCTATGGTAAGGCTGAAAAATGACTCCTGCTGTTCCCCTTCTTTTTGACCCCTAAATATTTTGCAAACTGGACTTCAGCTGCCTCCATTAATTGCTCATTTGTTTCTCCTTATGCATATCACAAACTGATAGCCTGTGACCTTTCTTTCCATTTTAGCGGCAGCGTGCCTCTCAGGCCTCAGGGACCACCCAACAAGAAGAGCACAGCACTTGTTAACAAGAAAGATTATCTCTTTGTGCACAGCATCAGGACTACATGATCCAGTTTAAAGTGACTGGTCAGCTCCATGGTCTCTGCAGGGAGACTGACACAAGTGAATCTCTGCTGATTGGTCTGACTACGTTGATGGAAGGTCGGACTATTCTTGGCATCTAGTGTTCCTCTTGTTTTAGAAATCATAAAGGAGACCGTGAATAGGTTGCATTAAGAGCCTCCCAGAAAACCTGCACTATTTCTCACACAATGAGGGAGCAACAAAGCTCAGGTTTCTGAGTGGTATTGGCTTCATAGTTATGACACCCATTGTCTTATCTCCGCTGGACAGCATTCTTGCTCCTGTACCAACCTTTCAAACCATGCTGCCAAAATGCCAATAAGGACAGACAGCTCTCAATGAAGCTGACACCTAGCCTGAGTTCCTCCACATTTCCCAGCAGAGCCAACCTTTGTTCCCTCTGTAAAACTGTAGCAACCTTTCACCTGCTAAGCTAAAAAATAGTGTGGAATCAACTCCGTGGAATGATAGACTAATTAATCCTGCACGTAGGAGAGGAGTAGGGGACTGCAGTAGGATGATTAAGAGATATCAGAGAAGAAAACTTTTGTTAAAACAAGAATGGAGTCCACTAACAGGTTTTGTTTTGGCAGAGCTCCATTGTTGAATGTTGTTTCAAGCTCCATTGTTATTGGGCAGCAAGTAGTACAGGATAGTTAAATAACTTGAAACTGAGACAAGTATTACTGACCATTTTCCTTTAGTTTCTGTGTATGATTTGCCATGACCCAGGTACCTGTAATCCTGTCTATACCAGGAACTAATGTATCCTTTTACGTGGAATGGTAGACATAATAAACTTGCACATCAAGAGTGAAGCTTGCCTTTCAGGGAGAACACTGGGAATTGGGGTTCAGAGATCAGCAGGATTTACAGGATTGTCAGTCCCTTTCCACAGGGGATCCTGAGAGGCCTGATATTGAGCTTTTGTACAAGTTTGTAATTTGAGCTGCTGGAGTGTGAATCTCTGCAATATGAATTCAAATTAACAAAAAAATCTATCCTTCAGAAGGTTTCGTTAATTGTAACGATTTCTATCTGATATTTTTGCCCCCTGCAGCTAACAGTGTTATGAAAATGAAGAACAGTTTTCTTTATTCATTCATGGGATGAGGGTGTCACTGGCTAGGCAGCATTCATTGCCCATCCCCAATTACCCAGAGGGCAGTTAAGAGTCAACCACATTGCTATGGATCTGGAGTCATACGTAGGCCAGACCAGGTAAGGATGGCAGTTTCCTTCCCTAAATGACATTAGTGAACCAGATGGGCTTTTCCCCTGACAATTGATTCATGGTCATCATTAGATTCTTAATTCCAGATTATTTTTGTTGAATTCAAATTCCACCCTCTGCCACGGAGGGATTCAAACCTGGGTCCCCAGAACATTATCTGGGTCTCTGGATTAACGGTCCAGCAATAATACCACTAGGCCATTGCCTCCCCATAATGGTTTGCAATACATCACCAGTAAAGTTTTCGTGAATCTCAAATTAAACATTTTTCATTTAGCACTCATCCCTTTGTGATTATTAGCTTAATAGATTTTCCGATTGAAAATATGAAAAAAAAATCAAGAATTTCCATTAATTTCAACCTTCCTGCATTTATTTCTTGTAAATTTAATCAGAAAACATGTATATGTATATATTTGCATCGAACAAGACAGTGTGGATTTTATCTTCGGAATTGTTTCGAAGGAGTCTGTCAAGCAATGTGTAGTTCATGATTCAACCTCCATTGGGAGAACCAGATTTTGGCAGCTCTTATTATGACTTTGTAATTATATCACATGTGATGTAATACTCGCATGTCAATTCTCCTGATTTTGATGTCAGCAAACCAAAACAAAATTAAATTACTGGTCATCCTCCAGGATTATTCAAAGTACCATTGATAATAATACTGTCTAGCTTACTTCTGGGGGTCAGTTAGGTCAATAGACTGGATAACAGATTTGTGATGCACTGTAATGCTAATAGTGTGGGTTAAATTCCTGCACTGGCTGAGGTTACCATGAAGGATTCTCCTTCTCACCTCTCCCCTCCCCTAAGGAATGTTGACCTACAGGTTAAACCCACCACCAATGGTCTCTTTCTAATGAGATAGCAGCTCTAAGGTCGGATGGGATTATAACAGCCTTACCTTTAACTCTTTAAGGTTCACAATACCCTTTTACAAACCATCTTACATGAGAGACAACCATAAATAAGTAATGGGGCATCACATTATCAACATACAAATATAATTTATAACTCAATGAAATGTTTGTAACTCAATGAAATGTTTGAACAGTTGGCATTTTACAGAATAAAAATGTATTCTGTAATAAACCAAAGACAGAATATTTATTTATTATGCTTAAAAGTAAATGAAGTTGCAATACTATTTGTCACAGCTCAAACAACTTTGCTAATAAACTTAGCATACATAATTTGGAAAATAAGAATTTATTTTATATCTGCAGAACTGCTTCTTTATGCAGTTACTTTAAAATAAATTCTGTGTGTACATTGAACTGGGCAAAATTAATTATACCTTAGTTAATTAAATCTTAGAGGAGGTTTTGAAATGTTCCTCCAGTCAATTCACTCAGTTAAACTCTCAGATTTTCATTCCTGTTATTTAATATTTTGCTACATTTAAAAAAAAAGACCAATTTTTCCCATTTTTGATATCATTCAAAACTGTTTCTGAATGTTAAGCAAACTTTGAACAGTCAGTTTGTTTGCTTAGAAGAAACTAGACCAATGTCAGTGGGCAAATTGTGCTTCCAGGCTAACCAATGAAGGGGCACGCTCACTCATTAGTAATGTGAAATATGATTTATTAAATCAGCTTGTTTTATTTCTTAAAAATAAACAGTTTTATTTTTTCTTCACGTATTTCATCTTTTATTTTGGAGAAAATGTTTTCAGTTTTATTCCTCTTGAGATACATGGACCATACAAATTTTGAGGTCTTTATGTCAGATCCGTAATTTAAATTGAGTGGAAGGACAGAGTGTTTCTAACAATTATGTTGGAAAGCAAATGGTGGAGTTTGCAGCTTATGAGCTTCTCAAGAATGTGAGTAGCTTTAGTGTCCATTAGCAAAGTGAGTTTGTATATTTTTTAATATGAATTGAGGCATTATGCAAAGGAAAGAAGTGGAGATTCCTTTAGTAAGATTATACAAAAATGCATGACCTGATTTTGTTAAGTTCCATCAACCAAATTTTCAGATGTTTTGTAGCCAGCTCAATGCAATTCATGCGTAGATCCAGTGCTACCATCTGAATTGTAATATTTCTCAGACTGTGTCATGCAATAACCTTTCTTTGACAACAGATAGTGTTGATGTGCTGCAATTTTTATATTGGATTAATACACAGTATGCAGTACAATCGATTTTGAACTTGTCACTTTGAGGCTGGTTCCATTTTTCTCAAATTGCCACATCATCCTGATGAAGGCAATCTCACACTGCTTTATCCTTCCATTAGTTGCAGGATAACTTCAACAGAAGCAAAGGCACACATGTTTTCAGTGCTCACAAGGATTCAGTACCAAAACAAACACTTAAGTTAGCTTTAAAAGTTCATTGGTAAGTACACTGACAGCAGCAATCTGTCCCTGTATTTAAACACATGAACTCTATTGACAGTTGGCAGAATACAAAATAATACAGAAGTCAATTCAACTCAGCGCTGTTGGCTCACGGCTATCTAAACAGTGTTAAAACACTAAATTTCTTCAAAGATATATTTTGGAATTACATTTTTATAACGATGTATCTTAAATTTTTTTTGAAGTACCAACATAGCTCAGTTTAAAATGTTGGAAAGCGTGTATGCTAATATATAATCACTTGGTCGTACAGAAGTTGAGTATATGCAGTGCACATGTCTGTGTGTAATATTGTTTCCCTCCCAAGGACATTACATCTGTGGGTCTTGCAGACCTTCCCTCACAGGTTGAGACAGTTACCTACCCACTCGAGATGTGCTTGCAGCCATTTTCTTCCCCATTGCACTGTTGATTTCCAGCTCAATAGAAAGCAGTAGAGAACACTCCTTGGCCAGAGGTTTCCAGCCTCTGCCTCAACTTGTTGGATCCCCTTCCTGGCTGCCATTTCTACAAACCCCAGAGGCTTCACACCATGTCCCCACACAATCCATCTCCATGAGCCTTCACCTGCCCATCTTTCACTCAGACTGAAATATGTGAGGTGACCATTCCACGTTCTCCCCTTGAAACCAGGGTGTTCCTGAATGTAGATAAATCTTTGACCTGCAAGATGCCCTCCACCTCTATGCATCTATCATATCTCCCACAACAAGTACTGTTATTCTGCTTCACAATTTGACTGTGTTAGCCCTGCTCCCCAGACTGTCTGCTATGCAGCCAAAGGACTGACCATGATCTACGCCCTGCAATAAAGAAGTAAGGACCCCTGACTGAGGACACCCCAACCAGATGCCTGACTGTGGCCAATTTTTGGGATTGGTATGGAAGGGTGCCCATAACTTCCTGTGCCAGGACCACCTGACTGATGGTACGTCCGTGGGCTTTGGTGAAGACTACTGTCCTCAGATTTTGCAAGATGGCTGCCTGCTTGCCTTGCATGCAGTATGTTTGCCACGTAAGCTTGCTTGTTTTTGTATTCATTTGTAGGAAGTGAGCATCACTGGCTGGACCAGCATTCATTGCCCATCCATAGTTGCCCCTGAGAAGGTGGTGCTGAATGCCTGCCTCCTTGAACTGTTGCAATGTTCTGTAGGTTGTCTCTCAATGCCCTCAGAGATAGAATTCCAGGATATTGACCCAGTGATGGTGAAGGAATAGCAATGCATTTCCAAGTCAGGACAGTAAGCGGCTTGGAGGGGAACTTGCAGTTGGTGTTCCCATGTATCTGCTGCCTTTGTCCTTCTGGATGGAAATGATTGTGGGTTTGGATGGTGGTTGGTGAATTTCTGCATTATATCTTGTACATAGTACACGCTGCTGATACTGAACATTGATGGTGGAGGGAGTGGATGTTTGTGGATGTGGTGCCAATCAAACGGGCTGCTTTGTCCTGGATGGTGTCAAGCTTCTTGAGTATTGTTGGAGCTGCACTCATCCAGGCAAGTGGGGAGTCCTCCACTACACTACTGATTTGTGCCTTATAGGTGATGGACAGGCTATAGGGAGTCAGGAGGTGAATTACTTGCTGCAGTATTTCTATCAAGGGGCAATGGATAGATTGTCTCTTGTTGGAGATGATCATTGCCTGGCACTTTTGTAGCACAGATGTCACTTGCCACTTGTCAGCCCAAGCCTGGATATTCTCCAAATCTTGTTGCATTTGAACATGGACTGCTTCAGTAACTGAGGAGTCATGATTGGTGCTGAACAACTGTGATGCTGGGGACCACTGGAGGAGACTGAGATGGATCATGAACTCAGCACTTTTGGCAGAAGATTGCTATGTAAGCTTCAGCCTCATCTTTTGAGACAACAAGGTGCAGGGCTGGATGAACACAGCAGGCCAAGCAGCATCATAGGAGCAGAGAGGCTGACGTTTCGGGCCTAGAACCTTCATCAGAAAAGGGGGAGGGGAAGGGGGTTCCGAAATAAATAGGGAGAGAGTGGGAGGATAGGTGGAGAGGAAACAAACAGGTCGAAGAGGCGGGGATGGAGCCAGTAAAGGTGAGTGTAGGTAGGGAGTTAGGAAGGGGATAG
>NC_063332.1:110212703-110292604 GCF_021869965.1 Rhincodon typus
CTCATCCCGCCCCCTTGACATGTCCGTCCTCCCTGGACTGACCTATCCCCTTCCTAACTCCCTACCTGCACTCACCTTTACTGGCTCCATCCCCGCCTCTTCGACCTGTTTGTTTCCTCTCCACCTATCCTCTCCTCTATCCCTCTTCTATCCGCCTCCCACTCTCTCCCTATTTATTTCAAAACCCCCTTCCCCTCCCCCTTTTCTGATGAAGGGTCTAGGCCCGAAACGTCAGCCTCTCTGCTCCTATGATGCTGCTTGGCCTGCTGTGTTCATCCAGCCCTGCACCTTGTTGTCTCGGATTCTCCAGCATCTGCAGTTCCTACTATCTCAGCCTCATCTTTTGCACTGATATGCTTGCTCTTCCGTAATTGAGGATGGGAAACATGTGGAGCCTCCTCCTTCAGTGAGTTGTTTAATTATTCATCACCAATCACAACTGGATGTGGCAGGACTGCAGAGCTTAGATCTGATAAGTTAGCTGTGGGATCACTTGGCTCTGTCTATCACTTGCTGCTAATGCTGTATGGCACACAGAGAATCCTGCTGCCAGGTACCTGCTCAGACTTCCATTCTCGACTTGGCTTGTTTGGTAAGATAGGAATTTGAATATTAATGAAGGAAGTTGCATAATTGAGGCATTTAACAAGCTACAATCCATTTTAATTTGCAACTTACCGATGCCTACCGAGGAAAAATTGCCTTGCCAGCTGGCAAATTAATCAAAGAAACAACAGGTTACTCTGATGTTAATATAGACCTCACCGAACTTCTTATCTGATTGTGCCATGGATATCATCATAACCCACTTTGCTTAAGCCCCTATGAGGTTCCAGCTTTTAATTGTGTTTGCAGAGGTCAGGGCGCTGAGTCTAGAAAATGTAAGTGAGTCACGTTGTGAGAATGACTATTATTCTTAAATCAGTTGTTAGTGTAATTTTATGCACACTTGGATTTATTAAGTGCTATTTGATCATAGAATCATATCTAAAGTCAGACCGTAACTCCTGCTTTTAGCAAGCAAAAGCTGGTTGAATAGATCAGTTCTGTCTGTTGTAAACAGCACAAAGGAATGGTGCTTTGTATAATTCTTTTCTCATGCAGTGTAAATTGTTATTCCACTTGAGATCTGCTTTTCTTATGGCTGTCCTGATGAGTGCAAGATGAAAATTATCAACTGCATATCTGTTCTTTTTCAGGGATGCTAAAACATCTGTTGCTTTGGAGCTGGAAAAATTGGAAGAAATATTCAATGCTTGAGAAAAAAAATCTGAATCTTGAGCAAATGCAAGACATCACCTGGGATGCTTGAATATTGTTGAGGCAAAAAAATCACATTAGGTGTGTCTCGGGTGATCTTAGGGCTCAGAGCATATATCCGCAATAGTCACAAAATTTTTACTCATTTTCTACCTCAGAAATGGGTGAAGCAGATTCCAATTTCTTGATCATTGTACAGTAAATTTGTTATCAAATCTTTAACAAGAACTTTGCAAGTGCATAAGTGACATTAAAAAGAAATGTGGTAGCATTTGCCAAGTACATACAAGTACTAGATTGAGACTGCTAGTTACACTATTACAGCAGACAACTGATGCAGAGTATTTTATCATTGACATTGGTGCCATACTAACCATTTTGATAAGTAGTGCCAAATGGCATTGACAGTTCATGCACAACATCAATATGAACAAAAACAGAAATCGCTGGAAAAACTCTGCAGGCTTGGCACTAGAAACTTAAATGGCCCAGTAAGTTCTCTTCAGTTTGTTTTGATTAATGCTGTCATTGAAGTAAATTAGTTCATTAGGAAAAGACAGCAATATAGCAGGCTTCTACTGAGGTGGCAAGCAACTATACCCTAACAAATACAAAGTGAGACAGCTCCAAAGCACAGACTCTTTGTAATATGACGTAAGCTGGTGATAAATGGAAACAAAATGGATAGGAGAAGAATCAGTTTAAGGCTGAAATCTAATCAAGGAAATCGAAAGACATTAAAACTGTGAAAATGAAGCTTGAGCGGTTTATAACCAGCATCAGATTAGAGCACAACTTCGAATTTATCCTCTTTTTTCTCTATTTTATACATTTCAATATATACAGTTTCATTTGTTTGAGGGCTTTTTATCCCAGTTTTGAGTAGTAGTTTTACTGGAGATGCCTGATATGGCACATTATGTCCGTGATGAATGAGGATGTTTGCAAAAGAGTATTAAGGCCTAGAGATGACTACAAAAGGGTATTAACGATTTTTAATCTGCTGTGGATTACCAGGATTTTCCATAGTTTGATAACTTGCACAAAGGATTTTTTTAATAGTCATTTGAATCTTGCAATTTCAATAGATGTAGTTGCTTTCTAAACTCTTCCTTTCTGTTTTTGTTTGACTTGGAGAGAACCAAACAGCCTGTGGCTGCCATTAAAGTAACATTTTTATGGCCATGAATTGTGTTCTCTGTTACAGATTGGCTTGAATCTTATTAGAAATTGGCTAAATGTAATTTGTGGTCGGTTCCATGGAGGATTTCTTTCTTTGAGCCCTAATAAATTTTCATGTACTATGCTATCAATCTTGCCTCAGTAATTGTTTTTCCACATTCTTATGGCGCCTTGTTCAATATTTTCTCCCACTTACCATGGGGGTATTTATTAGCCTCCATGGGGCCTCCTGGGTTTCCTGATGCCACTGTCATCTTTAAGGCTCAGCTGCACACAGGTGAAGTGATGGCAGTTGTTTATTTGCCCTGGACATGTCAGACTGAGGGCAATTGGCACACGACTTTGCCAACAGGGACCTAGAGATCATGCCGGATGTGGGGAGAAGTGTGTGGCCACTGCCCATGAAGCTTGCCCTGAGATGTTAGAGACTGATGGAGTTACACCTATCGACTTCTCAGTGACAGGATAACTTGGGAGCCTAGTCTTTATCCAGCTGCCATTGCCCTGAAGTCAGAGATGAGAGAACCCCAGCATATTGTATAGTGGGTAGTTTATAATTCCAGCCTGGTTCCAAGCTATGTTTCAAAGGTTCCCAGTTGGAATCTTTCTAATATCTTAGATGGCAATGGCAATATTATCACTCATGGACTTCCAGAACTAAAACATATCCCTGCAACCAAGGGGTTTCTTTGTCACTGAGTGAAGTCTAGCTTTTTGCAACTGTCTGGATGCCAAGTCCGTACAAGTATCAGATTAAGGCTGGTAGTTACATTATTACAGTAGCCAACTGTTGCTGAGTATTTTACCATTTGATTCAAAAGGACTGCGGATGCTGTAAATCGGGAACTAAAACAGAAGTTGTGGGAAAGTTCAGCAGGTCTGGCAGCATCTGTGATGAAAAAAAAATCAGTTAACGTTTCGGGTCTGGTAACCCTTTCTCAGAACTTTTCCAGCAACTTCTGTTTTTGTTCCCAATTTTACGATTTGAGGTTGGTGCCATACTAGATATTTTGACAGTAGTGCCAAATGGCATTGATAATACAAGTCCAACATCAATATGAAGACGATTACCCTGAATAAATGGGTTTGCATCATCCTGCTTTCATTTGTTGCTCAACATGTGAAGTCTGTTCTTTTTAAGTTTATGAAAATTTGGCATGGTTAGACAAAACAAATAGAAAGAGATCTTCCTGGGATTATAAATGGTTGAACAATAAGATAATACGCACTCTTCCTTTTTTTAATAGAAAATAATTCAATCATACAGAGACCTTATTCAACAAATCTGGTAATCTATGGTATGGAAAATGATAACAAAAGTGACTATTTGTTTTAAAAATACAACTACTTCATCAATGTCCTTTACAAATGAAAGTCAGTTGGAAAAGTGTGAGATAATACATATAAAAGGTTTTGGGGTGTGAACAAAGCTAGGAAATAGAGAGTAAATGTGAGGATATTAACAAGGTTAGAGGTAGTGACAGACCTTTGAAGTGCATGTCCATAGATCCGTGAGGGTGGCAGGCTGGGAGGAGAATGTGGTAAAGAAGCATATGGAATGCTTTATTTTACGGATGAGGTATAGATTGTAAAGGCAGAGATGTAATGCTGGAAGTGTATGAAATACTGGTTAGGTGACAGCTAGAATTTTGTGCACAGTTCTGTGCACAGGAATAGGTCTGGACAGAAGAGTTACAAGAACGGTACCAACACTTGACAATTGCAGCATTGCGGAAAGATTGGATGAATCAAGGTTTCTTTCCTTCGAAAAGAGGAGGCTGAGGGCTGACTTATTTCTGGGGTTGGAGGATTTGGGTTCTCGGGAGAAGCTGAATAGGTCTGGGCTATTTTCCCTGGAGTAACAGATGCTGAGGGGTGACCTTACAGGGGTTTATAAAATCATGACGGGCATGGATAGAGTGAACAGCCAAGATCTTTTTCCCAGGGTAGGGGAGTGCAAAACTAGAGGGAATAGGCTTAAGGTGAGAGTGGTAATATTTAAAAGGGACCTAAGGGGTGACCTTTTTCATGCAGAGGAAGTGGTGGAGGCTGGTACAAGAACAATATCCCCATGGAAAGGGCAGTATTCGGTGTCTGGAATTTGCTGCCCATTTGGTTGTGAAGGCAGAAACTCTCAGCTCACTGTCAAGGAAAATGGATCACCACCTGAAGCACTGAAATCAACAAGGCCACGGACCAGGGCTGGACAGTGAGGTTAGAATGGGTGGATAGTTATTTTCTTTGCCAATGCAGACATAGGAGTCTGAATGGACTGTCTGTGCTGTATCCTTTCTATGAATCTACAGTCCTGCCCCAAAGGGGCTCTGTGCCCCGCACAGTAATACAACAATACAACATGTGTGACACAGTGGCTCAATGGTTAGCACTGCTGCCTCTCAGCGCCAGGGAGCCGGGTACGATTCCACCCCTGGGTGACTGTTTGTGTGGAGTTTGCACATTTTCCCTATGTCTGTATGGACCTCCTCCAGGTGCTTCGGTTTCCTCTCACAGCCCAAATGTGTGCAGGTTAGGTGGTTTGGCTACACTAAGCTGCCCATAGTATCTGGGGATGTGCAGACTCGGTGGATTAGCAATGGGAGATGTGGCATTACAAGGATGTGGGTGTGGATCTGGGTGGGATGCTCTTTAGAGGGTCAATGTGGACTCAATGGGCCAAACAGCCTGCTTCCATACTGTAGGGATTCTATGAATAACATGCACTAATGTGTGGGCAACAGATAGGGAATACAAAACACTTAAAAATCCATGTATCAACATCTCTGCAGAAGCCTAACTGCTATGTTCTCTGGGTAACCTGGGAGGGCACAGGACCCTCTTTTGCAGACCACAAAAATGTCATCATTCTAAAACAAGCACGTGCTTCAACCACCCAGTTGTAGACCATTGTAAAAGTGACTGTGGGCAGAATTTTGGTATTAATGAGGTGCTAAATCTGCCAAAATGATTTCAGATCAGTTAATTTAAAATTTACGCTACTGTCCCTCACTCAGGTCCAGCTAAGTGCAATGTCAAAGTGGATATTAGTGAGGCCTGAAAGACCCTTTCCGAGAGGCCATGAATTTCCTACACAATGGTAGCCTGGTGTTTCTGCTCATCTACTTTTAAAATAGCTTGCATTGAGATCCTTATTGCACTATCCATGCAGCGTGGTCCTCTGAAAGATTCTTTTAGAAAGTTTATCGAATTCTAATCATCACTGGAACTCAGCTAACACCCTCAGCTTGAAATGAGAAATATTTACTGGATATGAGAAGGTGAATAAGTTTATATGATACAAGATCACTGTTGCTTAACAATCAATTAAGAAGTAAAATAAAAGTGTTACCTGTGCGTTAAAATGTATCAGAAATATTTATTCTCAGAAGATTGGCAAGACTAGTCAATTGACATTAATTCACAAAATTTCAACACCTTAACGTACAAATTAACATGGGTGTTAACTCCAGAGTACAGAACGTATCAAACTCATGAATAAACACAGCAGCCTGCAAATTACATACATTTCAAGGAAGTACTAATGGAATAAATATTGTGATGATCTATGCTCCCAGTATAGCCTTGGCAATACTTACCTTTAACAAATCCAGGGAGCAATTACTTGAAAGAAAATAACGTGTATGGAAAATGAAAGTGATTTGGAGGACTAGATGAACAACAAATTGTGGTTATTACAACAATGCTCAACAGCAGTAAAGCAAATCATCACAGAGATGTCGTAAAAGCTTGATATTGTACTGAAATAGTGATATAATCCTCCTATTTTATAAATCAATCGTGCAACTGCATTTAAATTATTGTGTGTGCTTCTGGTTGCCACAGTCCATGAAGGATAATGCAGCTATTGAAGGGAAACAGAACAAAGTAACCAGAATTATTGAGAGGATGCAAAAATTACATTATAAGGAGTGATGTGTAAAGTTTGCACATTGTCACTGGAAAAGAAAATGTTGAGAGGTATTTTTGGTTGTTATTTTTAGGATGCTAAAAGGTCTGAATAATGTAAACCACAGCTAACTCATCCACCATGTTTAGAACAGAGAACACAAGCTTCACTTGAAGGGGTGCAATTATAAACTAATCTGCATAAAGAATATTTCAGTGAGTGCGTGGTACATCTATGGAACAAGCTCCATTGTCCAATAGAATGTATTATAGCACTCACGTGAAGCAAAAGGTGACTTTTAGACCTTTGATCCTCAAACTACACCAGTCACTAAGCCTGCGATTGTGTCATTTTCTGGTTAGATAATGCCATTAGAAAATGGAGCAGAAGTAGGCCATTCAGCCCATTGAATATGCTCCACCACTTAATGAGATCATAACGGATCTGATAATTCTCAACTGTATTTTCCTGCCTTTTCCTCAAAACCTTTGATTCCCTTTACTGCTTAAAAATCTGTTTCACTCAGCTTTGAACATACTTAATGACCTAGTATCAACAGTCTTCTGTGGTAAAAAATTCCACAGATTCACAACTCTCTGAGAGGGGAAGTTCCTCCTCATCTCTGTTCTTGAATGTGCAACTCCTTACTTGGAGATTACATCATTTGGTCATAGACTACCCCTCCAGATGTAAGAAAACCTTTCTGCATCTACCCTGACAAGTCCTCTAGGAAACTTGTATGTTTCACTGACAGGTCATCTCTCATTCCTCTGTATTACAATTGAATACAGGCCCAATCTCCTCAACCTTTGATCATAAAACAGTCCCTCCATACATGGTATCAGCCTAGTGAACCTGCTCTGGACTACTTCCCCTATCAGTACATCTTTCCTTTGATAAAAGGCCCAGAACAGTCCACAGTATTCCAACTGTGGTCTGTCTAGTGCTTTGTAGAGTTTTGCTAAACCCCGTACTTTTATTTCCATTTTCTTTGAAATAAAGGCCAACATTGCATTTGCCTTCCCTACTACCCATTGAACTTGGATTGTAGATTTTTGTGATTCATGGATGAGAACTCCCAAATCCCTCTGTTCCGTAGCTTTCTGCAAATGTTCTACATTTAAATAATATTCAGTTCCTCTATTCTTCCTACCAGAGTGCATGATCTAATATTTCTCCACACTCGCTCGACCAAAATTTTGCCCACTCACTTTACCTGACCATGTTCACCCACAGACCTTTTGTCACGCTCCTTACTTGCCTTCCACTTATTTTTGTGTCATCTGCAAATTCGGTTATAGTACATTCACTTTCCTCAACCAAGTCATTCATATGCACTATTTATATGCACTATAAATAATGCACCAGTTGTGTATTTGGCAAACACACTACATGTGCTTCAACAAATGAAATGTCTCAAAGTCTAAGGGCAGTGGTTCTCAATCAAGCCAAGGAACACAGCATTCAGTCAGGGGTTCTCAGTACTGTAAGACAAGGGCAGAAACAAAACAAAATGCTGGAGAAACTCAATAGGTCTGGCGGCATCTGTGGAAGGAAAGCAGAGTTAATGTTTTGAGTCCAGTGACTCTTCATCAGAAGTCAAGGGCAGATCCTGCTACCAGTCAGAGCTTTGGACATGGCCATATGAGGCCGTCAGAGTCCAAGGTACATGTTACTACAGCCTGGGGAGTGTGTAACGTTCAGTCTTATAAGTCCAGTGCAACTAGCCTGGGGATTTGTGGTAAATCAGTCAGGGAGCTGCACACAGATCAGTCAGAAGCCCCAATCAACCCTCAGTCAGGACTGTCCATCCAGTCAGTCAGGGAATTGGACCACAGTCAGTCCTGTTCATCAGTACAATGAAAGTCAAGGGAATTTATCAGGGGACACTGCTGTGGGATTGGGAAGTTTTGGATGTCAACTGTGGGATTGGATGTGGAGGTGCCGGCGTTGGACTGGGGTGGATAAAGTCAAAAATCACACGACACCAGGTTATAGTCCAACAGGTTTACTTGTAATGAAACAGCTAACTGGGATCCAGAGGAGACAATAATTGTGATGGGAGGCAACTCAACAAATCGGGTATTTTGGAGGATATGGGTTATTGCGGGGGTGAGAATTATTGTTGGTGACAATCATGCTGGTTTTCACAGGAGTTAGTGCAGCACAATGGTGGTCATGACTAAGCTGTGGGGCTAGGGCTCAGGGTTAATGCTCAGATAAAATAGTGATTCAGAAGTGTGGAAGCTCAGTACTGACACTCAACAGGGAGTGCAAAGAAGAAAGGAACATGGAGGTTTAGAGGATCTACAATTACCAGGCTGAGACTGTGACTTACTTGGTCAAGAGTGATCAGTGTTCTCTTCTATATACTCCTGTGAATTGTGTCTATGACCACACCGAGAATGGGCAGAGTAAGTGTTCTTTTTTCTGACTGAGCAGTTTGGCCTGAATTGTGAATAAT
This sequence comes from Rhincodon typus, assembly GCF_021869965.1. Lineage (NCBI taxonomy): Eukaryota > Metazoa > Chordata > Chondrichthyes > Orectolobiformes > Rhincodontidae > Rhincodon > Rhincodon typus. The sequence goes on from NC_063332.1 coordinate 110,221,514, forward strand.
GGGAGGTACTTTGAGGGGCAATTGCATTCACCAGGCACTTACACAGGATAAGAGGAATGAAAAAGAAACACATCTGAGGGCATTTACGTGATACATGGGTGACACTTTGTTGCAAATACAAGCTCACATTCATAAAGGTATTGCATCACCCCATCTTTGAAACTTGCCTAAGGGAGTGCTACTCTTTCCCCAATGCCTCATATAGCCTAACATCATTGCATTGCTCACTGTGTGACCATCACGTATGGGAAAGCCTTTACATGGTTGAAAACATTAACTTTTTGGAACCAGTGTCATTGAAATCTTGTGCTTGATGTTGCAGCCCTGTATTATGCAGAGGGTGTTGTCCCTCCTGCTCAAAATCCTCATCTTCCTACTCAGGAGACTGGTGTTGTTCTACCCACTCTTCAGAGTTTGTCTCATCTCCACTTCTCCTGCTACAATTGTGCCGAGTAGTGTATGTTAAGTCTATGCAACTCAGTTCCACTGTGGTTCACAAAGAAGACTCGTCTGTCTTGCTGTGACCAATGCTGCTGTGTGTAGGATGTTGAAGGTACTGTTCCATCTGAACGTCTTCATGTTGTTACTTGGTATTGATTCTCGTCACTCAAACATAGCCTCACAGTGTCCTCAAGGTGTCTGGAGCAGAAATTCCAAAGATTAAAGAAGCTTCCGAAATATACACAATACTAGAACAAACCCTTAGACATGACTTTAATGAAAACCTGATGCGGAGGGGCCATTCTATGGCCCTCAGTGGTCCCAGTGGAAGAAGGTATTACATTGTGGATAATGCTAGACAAAATGACAGTGCATTCTCACCTCCACCTCTGGACAACATACAGTTGCACTGCTCCTCTCTCTCTTATCTTCACAGCTTTCCATGGAAGTGAGTGACTGTGGCTCTCCTGCATCTTCAGTGCATCATGAGGGCACTGATGGCTGCAAGCTCCACAGCAGGGGATTGGCTCCAAATCTGCAGGAGGTTGATGCTGCTCCTGTGCTTCCACGCCCATGTGTTCCTCATCCATTCATGTAGTGGTCCTTTGTACAGCAGACACAGAGGTGACCACAGCTTCTGTGCCTAGATCCACTGGGTACAGTTACAGTGAGCCTGTGTGGGCAATATCAAAAACACAGCAGCTCCTCAGTAAAATGGTCATTCAGTAGTCACAGCACACACTAAGAACATTTTAATAGTGTCCTATAAACATTGGCACATTTGAAGCCCACTACAAGAAGACCAGTGAGACCCCTTCAGCATCATTGACAACAAAAACAGAAATTGCTGAAAAAACTCAGCAATTGGAAAACTGTTAACTCTGCTTTCTCTTCACAGATGCTGCCAGACCTGTGGTTTTTCTAGCAATTTGTACTTTTGTTTCTGGTTTCCAGCATCCACAGATGTTTGGTATTTTTTTGTTTTCCATATTATTGCCCTGATTAAGATGTGCGCTGCTGAAGCACTTTGATACACAATTCTGTTGCAGATTTTATCTGTGACAGCAATGATGAGAACATCTCTCCTCACCCCCAACCCTCTTAATACCCAAGAAAGGTAGCAAAAAGGTAACCATCTAGATGGTTTATCATCCAAGGTGTGGAATGAGCAGCCCCTCATCTTGTGTTAGCTGTGGAATCTTGGAAGGTAACAGCAACTTTGACAAATAACGTTTAATTTTACAGCTCATCTGACATCACTTTCACTTCACAACCATGAGTAGGATACATTGGTAATGTTGGATGATGTGGTCATACTTGCTTGTAGCCAGGATTTGAGTTGACACTTTAGGTCAATTCATGAGGTCCACAAACAGAATCATGTGATAACAGATTTCATTATTGGCTTTTTAAAGGGCCTCACATCACACTTAAGTAGGGCCCCTCCCTCAGAGAACAGCAATGTTTTTGAACGCTCTCCGCTCTGAGCATTGGTGGCAGCCATTTTCCATTTTGACTATGTAGTTGTGATCTGGATGAGAATTGAAGGCAACAAGTGCTTCACACAGTGAGTCACAGGCTCAATCTCTCCATAAAGGTGACCCCTCCAAACCCACATGTTCCTTTTCTGCTTTGTCCTCCCATCAGCTTTCATCTCCCCCACATTCCCACCAATTGCTCATATCCCCACTTGACCCCTAAGCCCAAGGCATTCGGATTATGCCAAACATAGTAATGCATGGTCTCCCCATTGAAGCTAGGTTGGTGGGTGACCATCAATGACACCCCTCCCGCAGTCCCTCTTGCTCTCCTATTCTCTACTGTCTCTCACTCTTACATGTTGAATTGAGGACTATTCCCCTTAGACTTTGAGACATGGCCATTGGTTGAAGCACATTCAGTTTGACATATAAGCTGCTAACACATGCAGTGTGGTGACATACATCAACATGCACACCCCCTTGACTGTTTGTTGTTGGCAAACCTGGCAGGCTGCCTGTCTTTGTCTGTGCTAAAAGCCAAAGCAATACAGAAGTACTGTGAGATTTAAATTCTGAATCATGGGGCAAAAAGGCAAGACAAGGCAAAGAGGTTACATGCACCAAAATGTTTGCGAAGTGAGTGAGAGGTAAGACAGCAAGTTAAAACTCTGAGCTGCATCCTGCTCCATCCATGAAATTGGAATTTATCTCTGCGTGCAGAAGTGCCTGGTAGTAAGGTGCTACTGTGCTCCAAAGGTCAGCATTGAAATGGAGAACTGTATTCTCAGTGAGTCAGAGATGTGCCATGATGATGTGATGAAGCTGCTGTGGTTCTGATGCCATCCTCCATGGAAGGGATATTGCAGGCAGGTGCTGCCATGGAGTGTTCCCTGAAATGTAAGGGATTGCTGGTCATAATGGAGGCTTGGAGGAGCAAACTGAGTGGAGGTACCCATTCAGACCTTCCTGACTATCAAGAATTGTCTTTCTGCTGTGTGAGAGAACAGGAAATCATATATCAAAGTGTTTGCTACTAATGAGATTTAAATGTATGCAAATTGGCCTCTTTCCACTCACTAGTGAGATTCTTATCTTAATCTTCAAACACTTGGGTGGATAATTGAGCTTTTTGCTCAATTTCGACAATCTCCTTTTTCCAACCTCACTGCATTTTTCTAACTGATTTACAATTGCTCACATTTTTAAGGGGCTGGGAATATTCAGCTAATTATTTGTAAGAGAGCATTCGGCCAACTGCCTGGCGGATATCTTTGGTCCTAATGGATGCAATGTTTATATTGTTAGATTTATGAAAGGCAGTGCAAACGAATCAGGTCATTAGTTCTGTTTTGACATCCGAGCAGAAGAATCAAGTCAGTTTGGGGACATTCGCTTCAGCAGAAACGGTTTCTAGTCTGCAGAGTTGCCTATCTAGAATAGCTTGTATTAGCAATCTTCAAGTTACTAAAATGAAGGAAGTTTAGGCCATCAGAATTGTAAATGTTTTATGTCAGCAGATTTGGAAAGAAATCACACGAAAAAGAACAGTCTCAGCAGTCCAAGGGAAATAAACTGGAAAGAGTCAAGTAAGGATTTAATAAGCTGAGATGGCAGTGATATATCTCTGTGATTGAGTCAATGTAGTGGAGCGTGTTGGGAAATTGGTTGAAACTTTGCCTTTGATATTTGTTTAAAGATCTTTCTAACTGTCTTCTTTTTTATATATAGCTTTATTTCTTCTATTATATAATAAACTTGCGTTCCATTGTTAAAGAACATCTGCAGCCTCATGTGAATATGTTTCAGTGACTAACTGCTGTGCTAACTGACTGTAAAAATTAACATATAATCTGACAAACCAGGATTCATTCTGGGATCTGACTTGTCCAGGATTTCTAAAAGCTGGGATCATAGCACATTAACTGAACTCACCTCATTTGTAGACAATCTTTACTTTTTCAGTCCTTCCCTGAGAAACTGAATGACACACCTCCTGACCTGAATGGGTACCTGGCACCTGCTTGTTCCACCACCATCCAACTGCTTCTTCACCATGACATCATTGCACGCTCCTGGGCCACCATCCTCCTCAACCCTTTGTTCAAGCAAGTCGATTTCAAAGAACCACCAGCCTTCCCACATCATTACACCTGTTCTCAGATGGTCTCACACGCCACTTCAGGCCTTCAACATGTTGCATTGGAGCTCAGTAACATCTATGACTTGCATATTTTTGCCAGGTCACTTTGCATACATGGTCACACACATCTCAGGCATCTGCAAAGGATGTGTCTTATGACTCTTAGTTTACTTCCTTAGGGCTCACTCACTTTGCCCTGAATTGAATGCTGCCAGACTCCTATGCTTAACATTGGTTTCTTAGCACACATGCACTGATTTCAGCACTGACTACAGGTTACCAGCCTCTGTATGGCTCACATTGCTGTCTTAGTGCAGAGGGAGAGGTAGGAGATGGTCATAGTTGAAAGCAGTCAAGGGAATGGATCAGTCGCTGTGTAGCACCAGACTACATCAATGTCAAACCTACAGCACTTTGTGTGTAGTTTATGTAGAAAACACAAGATGTGTGCTTCAAGCAGCTGGCCATGAGTGAAAGTGATGGTGGATGGGGTGCAATTCCTTAGCGGGTAAAAGGGCTTGACAAATTCCAGTTCAGGGAGTTGACTATAGTCAGTCACATGCATGGTCCTACCAGATTCAGGAAATCTGTGTCCTTGCATTGACTGGAGTGATCAGACCTGCAGGTCAAAAGCAAGGAGTCTGGGAGTAGGTCATTCAGGGTAATGTTGAGACATCAATCCAGGGGGTCGTCATCCAGGACTGACCAGTCAAGTCAGTGTAGAAGGTGTGTCAAGATCAGTCCTGGAGATTTGGTCACTAACAGTTAGGATCTCGTCGGGGCTAGTCGATGGAGTCCTTGGAAAACAGGAAACTCAAGCCTATGGATGGGCTTTTGAACTTCATCAGCAGGTCATTCTGTGTCCAAGTATGCACATTATGACTTAGAGCGTCAAGCAATCGTTCTTATTACTTTGTGTGCACAAAGGCACTTAAAAGCAGGACCTGAAGTTTCCATTTCTCAAATACATAACACAGTGAGCACTGGAAGACAACACTGCACAGCTGCCAGATAAATACACTTGTAAAGACCACATCTTTTTATTCTTCTTTATTGTCAGTTGTGGAACACAATGAGGAAACAATTTTAAACCAACGACAGATGTCGCACTTAAAAAAAAAGGAACTTGGACTTACTGTGAGTTTTGTTTGCATTGTTCCTTTGCTCGAGCATTGGCAGATGTTTGAGACTGGACAACACCATGGATGTGTGTTCAAGGAAAATTTTTGCCCTGGGAAAGGCTAATTGTGTTTTTCAACCAAGACCAGTTGAGTAGGGCAGGAGTCATTAACATGACGACAACATTCTGATTGGCTCCTGGGCAAGAGGCCAACCTGCATGTGAACAATACAGGGGCAGAAAGCCTCCAGACCATGCAAAAGACAGCGTCTCTTTCTCCGCAGTGAAGTAACCAAGAACTGAAAGATATTGCGCTATTAGGAGCTGAAGTAGGCAATTCAGGTCTTCAAGCCCACTGCACCAATTAAGATGATCATAGTTTACATATCTTTGTCTCAAATCCACTTTCCTGCCTGCTCCCCATAGCCCTTTATCCCACTTTTCATCAGAAACATATCAATTTTCTTTCTTGAATCTGTCAGTTGATTCTGCTTTCACTGCTCTCTGGGGCAGAGAGTTCCACGGATTCACAACCCTCAGAGAAGTAGTTTCTCCTCATCTCAATTATTCTTTCCCACTATATGTACAATAATCTGTTCCCTCTAATCAGTGACTAAGAGAGTGAACAATTAGAGTTCAATTGCCATGTGCCTGCAGCAGAGAACTGAAATAACTTAGAAAGAATAAGAAAATCAGAGATTAAGACTCGGAGGAAACAAAAAGGACACCTCATTGAATCCTGTGGACTGATGCTATGGAACTGTGTTTACCTAATATTTTTCCTTCATCCATAACATCTATATTTCTTTGTTTGTCTATTTTGCATAGTTTAATAAAGGGTTATAGTTTAAAATAGTAGAGTTATACATTAACAATTCATTTTACTTGCCTGCTTAGAGACAGAAACAAAAACAAATTGTTGGTGAAAGTCAGCAGGTTTGGCAGCATCTGTGGAGACAGAGAGAGAGAGAGAGACAGAGTCAATGTTTCAAGTCCTGAAGGACTCAAAAAGATAACTCAATTTCTCCTTCCACAGACTATGCCAGACCTGATGAGTTTCTTCAACAATTTCTGTTTTTGTTTCAGAATTCCAGCATCGGCTGTTCTTTGTTTTATCATTGTAATGCAGAAACCTGATCAGTGTTTTCTGCAAATGTAAGTCCACCAGAAAGGAAAATGGGGGACTTTTGGTCATTTGATTAAATATTGGCAGAATTGTACCTGTTCGATGGAGCATGAACACTTTGATTGTGCAATGTACATTTGGATAAGGTTAAATAACTCTGAGCTTCCTATGCAGGCATGCCATTAACCTCCTTGACACCATGTGCAAAGCCACAATATGAGGCTTCATTGTGATGAACTTGAGGGCTCAGGAGCTCCTTTAATAAAATTGCATGATGTTTTTGACTGTCCCACAGTTTATCTTTTCACACATGGACATCACTAGGATTGGAAATCTATGGTCTTGGTGCAAGTATGAAGACGGTATATAAGGAGACAACGAGTACTACAGTAAACTTTTTATTAACCGGCGCCTATGGAATGGTTCATCAAATATTCCAGATAATCAAGAGGTCCGCATAATCAATGTAAAAACACACACCAAGTGATAGTAATGTAGTGCAGGGCCTATACACATCACTGCTATACTTTATTTACAGCATAAATCATGGAAATAATAATGCAGTTTTGCCTTGAAAAAACACTGGCAGACAGCCTTCTCACTTGCACCCTCAACTGACTACTCAGACATCGTGGTAGAATATGGTGTTTGAAGAGAAATTGACTCGAAATTGAATCAACTGTTGATATTTCATGTGACCATTTGATGGAATGACAGTATTGAGGTAAATAACTTAAAAAATGTAATGACTGGACAGAATAATACAGTAAACTTCACTGTATTTGAGGTATATAATTTTTTGCTGGTTTGTTGGAAGTCCCAGTTCATAAGGTGCCAGTTAAAACAAAGTTTGCTGTTCTTCATGTGATCTGACTTTCAAGTATCTACACATTAGACATTGTACTAACCATTTTAGGGAAAAAGCAGCAGTCATTGCGACAGGACATTAACATCACATGGTGTGAAGGCAGCTCTGAAGACCTCAGTCAGGATCTCATATCTGAATGTTGTGCAGTGAAGTTGCTCATGATGTTCAGTAGGTTGAGAGGAACATGAGGAATTTCCTTTTGATCTTTCCATTGTCAGTAACTTCCAATATTTCAGAATGTACATAGATTGCCAAATTGCTTGAGCAGCCTGCAGAGGACTTGAGCTTGTGAGAGGCTGCATTTTGTGCACCTTTCTTTGCAGACCAATGCATTATGAGAGACAGTGGACATCTGAGCTAGTAATGCACTCCCTTGAAAAGCTCATAAATAGAGCGAATTGCCCTCCAGAGGTGTGTGGAATATTTGACAAAGACTTCAATAATTAAGTCTAAGGGGCTGTCTTCTGCCCAGGACTGAACAAGCGACTGACCTCTGGCAGCTTTCTGAGACCTGGGCTGTTCCTTCCTCAACCAACTGCAGACATGTTAGTGCGATGCTCATCAGACTGTGCTCCTGACTGTGATCTAGATAGAGTACCAACTCAGGTGAAAGGTTCTGAGCTGCTGGAGGCAACAGCTTTGCCTCTGAGGCTGAAATGGCCCCCTTTGCTTGGAGGTGGAGCTGAGAGTCTCTATCACTAGCTCCTCCTTGTTGGAGTTATTTACTCCCCTTAAGGAATGAAGAGCCTGATGTCCTCCACACCTCCAACACTGGTCTTGGACCCTCAGATTGGTTGTCAGCCAATATGTTTCTGCAATGGGACATAGGAAGGATTCTGTTGATAGAAGTTTTTGGAGAGCAGTTAATGGTGATGTATGAACAGGAGAATTGGTGAGATGTCCCTACTGAGTGAGTAGGAAGCTCAGGGTACAGGCAGGATGAATAATTTGGGAAGCTGAGGCGGGTGAGAGTCATTGAATGGACACGATGCGTGCAATAGTGAGAGTTATAGTCCATCAGCCTTGTCGGGAAGAGCGTGCAGTGGCCGAGTTAGTGAGCGGTGGCCCTGTGAGGTAGCAGAGAGGTGGCACTCAGTCTTGCAGTGTGCAAAGATTGCTGACCACCTTCCTATACTGCCAAGCACCCTGATTCACTTGGGATAATGCACTGACTCAGGAAGCATTTTGTTTCCAGGCTGGCCTGATGTGCTGGTGAGGCTGGCTATGGCATTAATAGGTAAAAGGGACTTCCCTCCTCTCCATCACCACATTCACCAGCACCTCTCAGTCTCAATCCATGAATCAGAGCATGAGCTTTCCTTTCCACTGGGCCATGTTCCCATTGATAATAGTTGAGCATCACAGTATGAGGGTGAGTTGCTGGTTTGTCATGTCTGAACTGGTAAACAGCCAGCCTTTAAATATCACACTGGAATGGCCCAGCAATGGGGAGCACTTCCCACTGCTCAATTCCTTGAGAAAGCCACCCAAGATTCTAGATACATAACTAAAGGGGCGCAGAGCAGAAGTCTGTGTGAAAGAAGTTGCTCTGAGCCATGGAGTCTGGTTATCATGAATCTCACTTGACAAAACACTTTAACTGAAAATGGGAAATTTCTGCCCAAATTCCGCTGTGAGATTATTCATGTGATAGAAGGGAAACTAGATGGATCTTGAACTTTTCTCATTCTTGTGTCCCTATACATGCATCTGACAGTATAAACTAAAGACACATTTCATAAGTCATTGCGTATTTTTCTTTGCTGTCTTTGTTATGTATCTATTTGATTAGCTTTATAATATTTTCTGCCTTAGCTTTAGATTTAAACCTGTACCCTTTACTTTCCTAAGCAATTACGTACAGGACGTTAGAATTTAAAATGTCCGAAATGAAACTATTGAAATATTTCGACTCCAGTACTCTCAGGATGAACTAATCAAGGAGCCAGAGAGTTAACAACTGCGCATGATGCAATGCTAATCCATCATGACAGTCCTGGCAGCTCCAGGCTCAGAGTTTGGTGTTGCATTTCTGATCCTAGTATTGTGGATTTGGCATTAGAATCTAAGTATAGGTATCGTGCAATTTGGGCTTCTGCAGTGCAATTCCTACTGGGCTTGAGTTCACAGTACAAAACTATGTGCAATTTGGGATTACATGATACCCAGAGAAAGCTATCCTTTGGGCAAAATGTGATTGTAGTATTGTACATTGCAGGATGATTCCTTTTTTCATAACAACTGCTAGCAAAATTGTAATGTTATAAAAACATTTTGGATGGATGTGTTTATGAATTTGCTAAATATAACAAACAGATGAAACCTTATACAAACTGTATGGGCACTCTTGTTCAGAGCACCACAAGGAAATGTTTGATGATCGAATGAGTGTGAAAGGGGCAAATGTTCCCCAGGATCGTAATCCTGAATGATCTCGAATCTGCCTTTCCATCTTCTTCAAGATGTAACAGATTAAAACAGTAAACCAAAAGTCAGTCTATACTATTCTCTCTGGCTCCACAAGTTTGAATGCTCTTTTAAGTCTCTGTAAATAAATTGAACATCTAAAAGCCAGGCATTTCTTTGAGTGTCTGTAGCCGATAATAATTTCATTTTGAATATTTATGATTTTGTGGGATAATTGAACAGTTAGTAAAGAGCATTAATACAACTTTCAAATGAAATATACAGCACTTATCTGAAGAAAATAAGGGAATAGCAATTTCAAATGAAGAACTAAGCCTGTACAGCACTGATTTCCTCTCGAGCTGCCAAGATACCAAGAGGCAAAAATGGTGCGTGTCACAGAATAGAATCCCTATAGTGTGGAAGCAGGCCATTTGGCCAATCGAGTCCACACTGACCCTCTGAAGAGCATCCCACCCTATCCTATCCTATCCTATACCTGCATTTCCCATCCTGGACACTATGGGCAATTTAGCATGACCAATCCACCTAACCTCCGTATCTTTGGACTGTGGGAGGAAACCAGAGTACCGAGAGGAAACCCACACAGACACTGGGAGAATGTGCAAACTCCACACAGACAGTCATCCGAGGCTGGAATCAAACCTGGGTCCCTGGCGCTGTGAGGCAGTAGTGCTAACCACTGAGTCACCGTGCCAACCTGTGTGTGTATCTCTCATTCGGTGAATTAAATATGAACATCTCGTCAGCTTTGATCTTTTGAGTCCTGCCACTGGCCATGATTTTAGTCAAGGTCACTCCAAAGGTGATGATAGGATACTATCAATCACCCATTGGTGAAGGTTAGTTACCTCTGGTTGTACACCACCATGTCCTGTGAGAGAAAACTGTGTGTCAATGAAGATCATACAATATGCCTGAGTTGTGTCGTTGTCATGGTTGAATTGCTGGAAGTGTATACCATCTGTGAGATGTGGAGATGAGCCCCGTAACAGTGCTAAGGTGAGGCTGATATAAAGCTATGAATATCAGGTCTGAGTTACAATTGGTAGAGATTGTAGGTGAGTGAGGCATGTGAAGAATTGAACAGTTGGATAGATGGCAACAGTCTTCCTTCAGACCCTCTCGACAAAGCATCCTGTGCAGTAATGGAAAATCTTGGAGTCTGTTCTCTGCCATTTAGCATCATTCGTGGCTCTTTCTTACATCAAACTAATTTTACATTTGATTGGAAGGTGTTAAAAATCATTGTATCTTCTCTTTCAAAGTGACAGGCTGATTTTATTCATTGCGGGCTAACTTGGCTAGTTTCTGTAAATTTATTTGTTATATTCAGAAATGCTGTCACACTCAATTGAATGGCTTTTCCCACCACCATTAAATCTCATGTGTTTCCAATTGTTCAACTTATGTGCAGACCCCATTCACGGCAGTGCAATAAATCCAAAGGTGGGGGAGAGATATGAATCTCTCTCAAGATATTTTCTAGCCAACCTGCTCAGAAACCTTGCTACACACCTCTAGAGTAGGTCAGCCTTGAACCAAGGCCCTCTGGCTCAGAAATAGGGACATAACCCCTGCAATACGAGAACCCTCCTAGTCTCTAAGATTTTTTCAATTTCTTTTTCATATTTAGCCTATTTTTCCCCTAATCAAGCTGCTGAGAGATATTACACATCTCTGGAATAGATGGGACCTGAACCCAGGTCTCTCTATTTCAGGGGCAGGGACACTAACACTGCACCACAAGAGGGCCTCCTCTAGGTCTGCTTTAAATGATTATTATTATTAACCTATTTTCCTAATTAACCTTTTCAGGAACATTATTACACACTTCTGGAGCAAATAGGACTTGAACCTAGGTCTCTCGGTCAAGGGGTAGGGACTCTAATACTGCACCATAAGAGGGCCCCAGGCTCACATCTAATTTTGTTTTCTGCACCACAAGAGAGCCCCTCATCTCTCTCAAGCTATTTTTCTAATCAACCTGTTCAGGGACATTATCACACTCCTCTGGAGCTTGAACCCAAGCATCTGTAGTCCAGGGGCAGGGACACTACCACAGTGCCACTAAAGGGCCCCTGTGTCTCTCTCAAGTTTTTATTGATCTACTCACAACTATACCATATCTGCCTTTAATATAAGATAGATAATCATGAAATAACCTGATGTTCAATTGGGAAAACGATTTTGGAATCGATGCCTTTAAAGATGGAAAATATCTCTAAGCTCTACAGTCTAACAGTCTCAGGCTTGTTTTCACAGCTTAGATCTCTACCCTACACTGCCCCCTGTTTAAAGCCCTGTCCCAATAAGATTTATGATTCTCTGATAACAAGGACATTGTTTAATCAAAGTCACAAATGTCTTTCTTACATGATGCATCAATCCTCCTCTGCTTCTTTGATCTCTCGACACAGCTCCTCATGCTAGCCTCCTCCTTTCTCCTTGTCCAATTCTCCTTTGTCTTTCTCCATCAGACAATCCTCACTTTTTTCCATTTATATATCCAACTGAAGGCAAAGCATTGCTGTAATGGTTTCCATTCCTACCCTGCACTGTGATCTCTGGAGTTCACCAATCATCTGTTCTTGTGATAATCGAACAAAATCAGCAGGATGGCCTCAATACCTGCTTGAATGAAGCCAGACGCCAGAGCCATTTTAAGATTCACTCCTGCTTTTTTTCCCTGGTCCCACAGGGCTAAATGAAAAGTGCGGAGAGGTAAGTATATTGCATCAACCTGTTTTGACATGTTGTGAGACATTTCCAGCACAGGTGGGACTTGTATTCAGGCCTCCTACCACTGCACTGCAGGAAGCCTCAAGTGGGCAGAAATGGACATTTTCTAATCAACTTGCTCAGGAATGCAATTACACACCCCTGGAACAGGTGGGACTTCAACCCAGGCCTCCTGGCTCAGGGGTAGGGACACTACAACTGTGCCACAAGAGGGTCCCCTACTCTCTCTCAGCTCTGTATTCCCTAATTAGGACTCAATAATGGGCTCAATTAGCACTGCTGCCTCACAGCGCCAGGGACCCAGGTTCGATTCTACCCTCGGGCGACTGTCTGTGTGGAGTTTGCACATTCTCCCCGTGTCTTTGTGGGTTTCCTCTGGGTGTTCCGGTTTCCTCCAACAGTCCAAAGATGTGGAGGGTAGGTGGATTGTCCATGCTAAATTGCCCGCAGTGTTCAGGGATGTGTAGATGAGGTGGGTTATAGGGGGATGGGTCCGTGTGGGATGCTCTGAGTGTCAGTGTGGATTTGTTGGGCCAAAGGACCTGTTTCCACACTATAGGAATTCTATGATTCCTGACGAGATTGAACATGCTGCAATCATGTAAATAGGCAGACACACAAAGTTTCCCTGTTGCTTGCAAGAGCAGTGAATTGTGTAGGTTAATCATACATCCTGCTCTGCGCATTTATTTTCAGGACCTTTAAATTTAAAAGTAAACTTAGAATTCAAGCCAAGTGATAGAATCTCTGCTAAATAATAAATGTTTGAATAAAAAGCTTAAACATAGCTGTACCATTCTTCAAGCTGCCAGCTGTCCCTATACACAGCTTTCCTAAGGTACTGCCAGAATTTGTCTTATTTTAATGTGCATTTTAAAATTTGTTACAGGTTTTTATTAACCCAGCCACTAGCTCAATGTCTTCTTCCAAAGTACAATTAATCTCTGTTCCTGCAGATTAGCCTGCATTATACATGACAAATGTATTGACAATAAGTAGAATTCATGAATTACTGCTCAGTATATAAAACAATTAATTAACATCCTCAAACAGAACATTTAAAGTACCCATCCAACATTTTAATTACATTAGTCAATTCGACATTCAGTGCTTAATTACAGCTACTAAATAAGTTTAAACTTCCAACAGACCAGTAAACTGTCATTTTGTTCTCTGTCCGTATGGGATGTGGGAGAGCACATGTAGATTTGATAATATCATATATGATATATTTTAGTGGGTAATGTGAAAGGCTCAGGGATCAGCCACTAGAATTATGTCACAATAACAGCACTCCTATTTCTTTGCATTTATGTCAGATATGTATCGCTTATAAATAATGTATGTAAATGGGCATCCAAAACCATCAGCCAGCTGCTGGATTTGAAAATGTTGATATAAAGAGATTGAAGCAATTAAATAATTGTTTTTGAGGTCCTAGAAATCCTGACAACGGTATTGTCTATGGAAATTTCACTGTAATCTGGAGGAGCAAGAGGAAGAGGAACAGAAGAATGCCCAAAAAACTGAAAGAACTGCGGATGCTTGAAATCTGAAACACAAACAAAAACAGGAATTGGTGGAAATGCTCAGCAAGTCTGGCAGCTTCTGTGGAGAGAAAGTAGAGTTGACATTCATGTCCAGTGTCCCTTCTTGAGAAAGTTCTGAGGAAGGGTCACCGGACCCTTCACAGATGCTGCCAGACCTGCTGAGCTTTTCCAGCAATTTTGTTTTTGTCCCTTCTTGAGAACCATTCTGAGGAAGAGTCACTGGACCTGAAACATTAATTCTGATTTCGCTGCAAAGATGCTGCTAGACCTGCTGAGCTTTTCCAGAAATTTCTGTTTTTGAGAAGAATGCTCAACGTGAGACTGCAACACGGGAAGGATAGGTCCATTTGCCGATTCTTTCCTGCCCACAAAAATCATCGTGTACATAACTGCGTTTGTGTCAGGAAGTCATATGATTTATCAGAGGGGCACAACAGCTGCAAATAAACTGCACCACAAGCACAGCACTCCAATAACTCCGAAGGTTACATTTAGTACTTGACAATTATGCCTCATGCTACACCAAATGTGTCAATTTGCAGAGGATGCTGTGGAACAGTACACAATACAACTGCCCTCCTATGCGATGTTGTCAATTATGTTATAGGAGGCCACCTGTCGGTTACTCAAAGTATATTATTTTTTCACAATCGTTTTCGTCACTTAATATTTTCATGCCACTTATTTTCACCTCTCCTCCCTCACCTTGGCTAAGTCTGCCAAAGAACTGAAATGCTTTTTGTGTCTTTCCAAAACTCTGAGAGGTTTTTGCCTTTTAAACTATATCCATACTACATGAAGCAGTTCCCTAATTAGGACAACTCCTAGCACACAACTTTCCAGGATGTTATGGGTAATTGTGTAAATAAACTAACCACAAAAATTAATGTGCACTCAATTTGTTGTACATCTGGCTAGCCTGCCCCACCACTATCAACTATTCCTGAACATGAAGGCCTGCTTTGTGATATTTTTAAAAGTCTCTCTCTGCTTTCCTCACTTGCGCTCAGAATTCTTAAGATGCATATCTCAACCTCTTTCTTTTAACATCTAGATAGTTATCATGCTCTGCCTATTCCAATCTCATTTGTATTTTTATTTGCTTTCTCTTCCAATTCTGGCACTAAAAGTGCTTCCCTCCTACAAATCTGGCTGTGCTCAATGCGGAATTAATTGTCGTGATTTTCCCAAAATGAGTTCATTGTGGACTTGGGATCAAGGATGACTGTTAACCTGTATAACTAGTAAACTGCTTTGTATAGCTTGCAAGAGCATATTAAGTTGTCTAAAATCAGGTTGCATATAGGTAGTAGTCCTGAGAATCATTGAAAGTGTTCAGATATTTTTCTAGATAACCCGCTCAGAGATGTCATTTCTCACTCTGGAGCAGATAGAACTTGAACTCAGGCCTCCTCCCTCAGAGGTAAGGACACTACCACTGCACCACAGGAGCCCTTATTGAAAGCATCTTTTTTGTGATAAACCCACTCCAGCTGTATAAATAAAACTTCACACAAATGAAACATAAATAAATAAAATTTAGAATAAAAGACTAACATCAAATGATTATGAAGTTACTGGTTTGTTGTAAAACCCCATTTGCTCACTGATGGGCATATACGGAAGGATGTCTGCTCTCCTTACCTGGTCAAATCCATAGCACTGTGCTTTTTTCTTTAAGTAGGCCTCTGAAAAGGCCAAGCAAGCCAGCGGTTTTATCAAACAACTGCTGAAATTTCAGAATAAGAAATCAACTGGACAAATCTCTTGTCACTAGTTCAGGTGCCAAAATGACAAAGACTAGCTCTGCCCGGTTAAACCTTCAAAGGTCATTTTCACTAGTATCTGGCAACTTGGGCTAAAACTGGGAGAACTATCATGCAGAGTCGTCACACAACAGCCGGTTATTGTCATATTCACAGAAACATTTCTTACAGCAATACCCCAGAGCCCTTCTTCATCAAACCTATTTATATTCTGTCCCACCTGCAAGACAGATCCACCAATGGCATACAATCAGGAAATAAAACCCACCATCCCATCTGGCAGCTGACAAATTTGGATCTCTAAGGACAGCAAAAACGCAGAAGGAATTGTGGTTGAGGGACACCATCACCAAGACTGTGTCACTAACTCCATTATTAACTGAGCTGGTCAAGTCTTGAAGATCTTTACTGTCAGACTGGGACTGAGGCCAATATTCCAGCAGCTGGGAATCCCCATGCATAACGCTGTAAGTCTTTGCTGAATAATGTCCGCTCTGCTTCACAAATTCTGTGCAAAGACCTCAGATGTCCACTCAGGAAGAAGGGGAATTAGGGGAAAATTTGCCTATGGTAGGTGGCAAGTTATAGAAAAAACTACTTGATCTTGTCGCCATCATTCTAGCTGGGGAACTATCTGTCTATGATAGTGTTGGTAAGAGTGAACACCTCAGCATTCTTGTCAATACAAAGGTTTGTCATCTTCACACTGTGGACAGGTTCCATCATGTTAAATAGCACCACCACTAAACTAAATGGAATAAGCTCAGAACACACTGAGCAGTTTGAAACTGGTCACCCATGAAGTGCTTGGAGGCACCAACAACAGCAGAATTGAATTCAAATGCCACACAGGAAGCTTCTAAATAAGATAAGAGCCCATGGTGTTAGGGGCAAGGTACTGGCATCCATAGACTGGCAGAAGGCAGAGAGTGGTGATAAAGGTGTCTTTTTCAGGATCGTAGCTGGTGACTAGTGGAGTTCCGCAGGGATCCGTGCTGGGACCACAACTGTTCACGTTATACATTAAAGATCTGGGTGAAGGGCATTGTTGCTAAGTTTGCAACTGAACAAAGGTAGGTGGAGGGACAGGTAATGCCGAGGAAGTGGGGTGACTGCAGAAGGACAAGGACAGGCTAGGTTAACATGCAGGTTTCGTTACGGGGGTCAGTTTAGCTCAGTTGGCTAGATGGTTGGTTTACGAAACAATGTGATGCCAGCAGTGTGGGTTCAATTCCCACAGTGGCTGAAGTACCTTCTCAACTCTCCCCTCACCTGAGGTATGGTGGCCGCAGGTCAAATCATCATCAGTCCTCTTTCTGTAATGCGAGAGCAGCCCTATGGTCTGGTAAGATGATGACTTGACTCGATCTATGGCAGGTTTAGCTGGCAGCTCAGAAGGAAGATGCAGTGTTAGCATTCATTTCATGAGGGCAAGAATACAGGGGCAGGAATATACTGCTGAAGTTGTAAAGGCTCTGGTCTGAACATGTTTGGAATATTGTGAGCAGTTTTGGACCCCACATCTAAGGAAGGATGTGCTGGCATTGGAGGGGACCCAGACAAGGTTTACAAGAATGATCCCAGGAATGAAGAGCTTGTCATGTGAGGAGTGGTTGAGAACTTTCGATCTGTACTCAAGGAATTTAGAAGGAATGCGATGGGTAGGTCTGATTGAAACTTACAGAACAGTATAGTATAGAGTGGACATGCAGAAGATGTTTCCACAATTAGGGGAGACTAAGACCTGAGGGCACAATCTCAGACTGAAGGAATGATATTTTAGAACTGAGATAAGGAGGAATTTCTTCAGCAATGAGTAATGAATCTGTGGAACTCAGAGAGCTGTGGGGGCCAAGTCACTGAGTATCAATCCTCTTTATTGACATTGTGTGTCTACCTACAGAAAATGATCTGCCTTGATTTAAAAAAAAACAGATCACTACTACCTTCCCAAGGGTAATTAGGGAAGGGCCATAAAAGCTGTCCCATTCTGTGATGCCCATATCCCATGAATGAATAGAAAATGTCCATCTAGTTCACAACCGCGCTATGGTGAAGTAAAAAGTGTCAGTGAGTAAGTTATTGCTGAGCAATTACCACTGAGGAGCACAAACAACAGGTCCTTCTATTGAGAGTAGACTGCTGGGATGGACGTTGGTTGAGTCAGACTTATCCTGCTTTCCGTGAACAAGACATTCCTGGGTAATATCCTAAGATTTTTTTTTCTCTCAATGTACCTTAAGCTTTGAAGGACTTTGTTAAAAAAAAACTAATTTGTTAATATATTTCCCACTGATTAAATAAACTAAAGCTGCTGAATGACTGCCTAAGCTGTTAGCTTCCCAGCCTAACTTTATGGGATTTTCCACCACAAAAGGATCAAATCTTTCTATGGGCACTCAGTCTGGATTTATCCTTTTTTATTGCTGTAACTGCTTTTTCATTTTCTTCAAAAATTTATTTCTCCTAATACTCGTCACAAAAAGCTTATATTGACTTGTAGTTTTTTTTTAGTGATTTCTGTACTGGAGCGTTCTGTTCAAAAGCTTTTCCTTCACAGCAGAAGTTCAGCTGTATGGTTTTTATGGTTGCTAACTGGTCTTAAAACTGTGGGAATGGTTTTTCTGGATTTTTTTTTGAGCTCCTCTCTTCAAACATTTTCTGGTCTCTTTCTTAAACTACTGTCAATATGTCCCAGACAGTTGATCCTATTGCTGCTGGTTTGGTTGGTTTGGTTTTAATATCCACACCTAAAAAATTGTTATCAAGACAGATTGATCAAAGAGAAGGTGAAATCAAGAACTGTCTTCATATTTAGGCTTCTATGGAGCTCTATTTATTGCATATTAACACTAAACATCAATATATTTGCTAAATTGACATAGACCAGGCACCAGTCTTAAGAGTTAGATTATTCCCTGAACGCTGTTGATCTTTAGAACATAGAACATTACAGCGCAGTACAGGCCCTTCGGCCCACGATGTTGCGCCGACCTGTGAAACCAATCTGAAGCCCATCTAACCTAAACTATTCCATTATCATCCATATGTTTATCCAATGACCATTTAAATGCCCTTAAAGTTGGCGAGTCTACTACTTTTGCAGGCAGGGCATCTTCAATCTATCTATCTGACTCCACCTACACTGTACTATTTATGGCCAGTGGAGAGCAGCTATGTGATACCATCATAAGTTTGCTCCAAGGTTCTAAAGCCCTTACACAACAGGAGCAATTCTCAAGAAACATTCTTTTCTGCAGAAGCGTGATAGGCAAAACTCTGGACTCCCATGTCAAATGGAAATCTAGTAACAAAGCTTGTTTCTCTATCATGGTGATTATGAAACTGATGTAGTTGTTTGCTCAGTCACCAGTTTAATGCAGAATAACTCGTCTTGTTGATAGCTGCAATGGAAAGATGCCCAGGCATCTAAAGTGCAGAATCTACCAGAATGTAAAGATCTACTCTTTGAATGTCTGAAATTAGAGTTCCACTTCAAATTTCAGTCTCCTAAATACTCTGGTTAAAAAAAAATCAGGCTCTGTCTATTGCAACTCCCAGGAAAGTCAAGGCATTGAATGTTTTTGATCTATAGAAAATATTTTCCCTCAAACTTTAATTATGGCCAAGATGCCATTGAAATACAAAATAAATCTAAGTGTAACAAAGATTGCTCATGACTGATTTAACTATTGGTTCAGGCTAATAATATACTCCTTTTTCTATCAATTTTGTTACTTTATTCAATAAATAATCATGTGTGATTTAACATGGTTTGTACCTTGCTGAGGTAATAAACTTTCGCAATTCAAAAATATCCAAGGTTGTTCTGATCCAAGTTCTCCCAGTGTGTACTGCAGCGCCACCTGGTGCATTCACCAACAGGGAAGACAGTAATTCTTGAGCATAGACAACTGACTTACTAGCAACAGGTTTTCCATGCAAAAATATTTGATTAGAAAGCAAAACACTATCAGGATTGTTCGCTAGATGAATTTAACTTAATCTTAACTTTTATTTTTAGTATTAATTATCCTTCCATAGGTTAGACGAGGTTTAGTAATTGAATAACCATGAGCTTCCAGGAATCGATGGGAAAAGACGTGAGATGGGAAACAAATTTATTCTACGCATTAGAGGCAGTGTGCATACTAGGCATTTGTTAATGTGCAATTAGCAGTACCAATTAGACTTCTCTCCTTTGGCAGGGATTGCCTGTTCTCCTCTGGTTTTGCAGACTGAGTTCCAGAGAAATGATCAAGACCCAACATCAGTTTTATCCCATACCTGGTGTGGGACCGAAGTTTAGGTTTTCCCACCTTGCCAACTTGTGACAAGATGATCAGACTCAGAGATGTACTGTTTCCCTGGTTTATCCCAAAGAAATCTTGAATCTCCCATCTCTAGTTCTTCAACCTCTATCACCGACAGTGACATCTTCCTGATTCCCATTTTACACATTCAGTTGACAAGTACCATTCCTTGGAGTTCCTGATAGGAGCCTCCAGCTGCCCAAAACTTGTTACTTCCGTGAAACCAGCTCAGAAGTCCTGCTGGATTCATGGGAGATGTAGATCAGCATGTAGGTTAGACCCAAGAGTTAAAATTTCCCCAACCACAAAAGATAAATTAAACTGAAATTATCCCCTAGCCTATACAAACTGTATAACCAGAAGCAAATAACCCATGAAGTAAGTACATTAAGTAAATGTAATGCAAAAGTAAAAAAGGAAAATGAGAAAAAATATGAAATTAAAAATGGTTTAATGATGACACATTGCACTGTTAATGTACTGTCAGATTTAAATTACTGTTTTAGAAATTCACCTTAAAGCAATATCAGACACGTCAGAGATAACAAGGTGTAGAGCTGGATGAACACAGCAGGCCAAGCAGCATCAGAGGAGCAGGAAGGCTTACATTTCGGGCCTAGACCCTTCATCAGAAATGGGGGAGGGGAAGGGGGTTCTGAAATAAATAGGGAGAGCGGGGGAGGCGGATAGAAAAGGGATAGAGGAGAGGATAGGTGGAGAGGAAACAGACAGGTCAAAGATGCGGGGATGGAGCCAATAAAGGTGAGTGTAGGTGGGGAGTTAGGGAGGGGATAGGTCAGTCCAGGGAGGACGGACAGGTCAAGGGGGTGGGATGAGGTTAGTAGGTAGGAGATGGGAGTGGGGCTTGAGGTGGGAGGAGGGGATAGGTGGGAGGAAGGACAGGCTAGGGAGGCGGGGACGAGCTGGACTGGTTTTGGGATGCGGTTGGGGGAGGGGAGATTTTGAAGCTTGTGAAATCCACATTGATACCATTGGGCTGCAGGGTCCCCAAGCAGAATATGAGTTGCTGTTCCTGCAACCTTCGGGTGGCATTGTTGTGGCACTGCAGGAGGACCAGGATGGACATGTCGTCTGAGGAATGGGAGGAGGAGTTGAAATGGCTCGCAACTGGGAGGTGTAGTTGTTTCGTGCGAACGGAGCGTAGGTGTTCTGCAAAGCGGTCCCCAAGCCTCCGCTTGGTTTCCCCGATGTCGAGGAGGCCACAACGGAAACAGCAGATACAGTATACCTCATTAGCAGATGTGCAGGTGAACATCTGTTTGATGTGGAAAGTCTTCTTGGGGCCTGGGATGGGGGTGAGGGAGGAGGTATGGGGGCAGGTGTAGCACTTCCTGCGGTTGCAGGGAAAAGAGCCGGGTGTGGTGGGGCTGGAGGGGAGTGTGGAGTGGACAAGGGAGTCCCGGAGAGAGTGGTCCCTCCGGAAAGCAGATAAGGGTGGGGAGGGAAAAATGTCTTTGTGGTGGGGTCGGATTGTAGGTGGCAGAAGTGTCGGAGGATGATGCATTGGATCCGGAGGTTGGTGGGGTGGTACGTGAGGATGAGGGGGATTTTTTTTTGGTTTTTTTTTGGGGGACAGGGGGTGAGGGATGAGTTTCGGGAAATACGGGAGACACGGTCGAGGGCGTTCTCGACCACTGAGGGGGGGAAGTTGCGGTCCTTGAAAAACGAGGACATCTGAGATGTATGGGAGTAGAATGCCTCATCCTGGGAGCAGATGCGACAGAGGCGAAGGAATTGGGAATAGGGGATGGCATTTTTGCAGGAAGGTGGGTGGGAGGAGGTGTATTCCAGGTAGCTGTGGGAGTCAGTGGGCTTGAAATGGATATCGGTTTCTAGGTGGTTGCCCGAGATGGAGACAGAGAGGTCCAGGAAGGTGAGAGAGGTGTTAGAGATGGTCCAGGTGAACTTAAAGTTGGGGTGGAAGGTGTTGGTGAAGTGGATGAACTGTTCGAGCTCCTCGTGGGAGCACGAGGCGGCGCCGATACAATCATCAATGTAACGGAGGAAGGGGTGGGGATTAGGGCCAGTGTAGGTACGGAAGAGGGATTGTTCCACGTAACCTATAAAGAGGCAGGCATAGCTTGGGCCCATGCAGGTACCCATGGCCACCCCCTTTGTCTGTAGGAAGTGGGAGGAATTGAAAGACAAGTTGTTGAGGGTGAGGATGAGTTCACTGCTCCCAGGATGAGGCATTCCACTCCCGTACATCTCAGATGTCCTCGTTTTTCAAGGACCGCAACTTCCCCCCCTCAGTGGTCGAGAACGCCCTCGACCGTGTCTCCCGCATTTCCCGCAACTCATCCCTCACACCCTGTCCCCGCAATAACAACCAAAAAAGAATCTCCCTCGTCCTCACGTACCACCCCACCAACGTCCAGATCCAACGCATCATCCTCCGACACTTCCGCCATCTGCAATCCGACCCCACCACCAAAGGCATCTTTCCCTCCCCACCCTTATCTGCTTTCTGGAGGGACCACTCTCTCCGTGACTCCCTTGTCCACTCCACACTCCCTTCCAGCCCCACCACACCCGGCTCTTTTCCCTGCAACCGCAGGAAGTGCTACACCTGCCCCCATACCTCCTCCCTCACCCCCATCCCAGGCCCAAAGAAGACTTTCCACATCAAGCAGATGTTCACCTGTACATCTGCTAATGTGATATACTGCATCCGCTGTTCCCGTTATGGCCTCCTCTACATCGGGGAAACCAAGCGGAGGCTTGGGGACTGCTTTGCAGAACACCTACGCTCAGTTCGCAATAAACAACTGCACCTCCCAGTCGTGAACCATTTCAACTCCCTCTCCCATTCCTCAGACGACATGTCCATCCTGGTCCTCCTGCAGTGCCACAACGATGCCACCCGAAGGTTGCAGGAACAGCAACTCATATTCCGCTTGGGACCCCTGCAGCCCAATAGTATCAATGTGGATTTCACAAGTTTCAAAATCTCCCCTCCCCCTACCGCATCCCAAAACCAGCCCAGCTCGTCCCCGCCTCCCTAACCTGTACTTCCTCCCACCTATCCCCTCCTTCCACCTCAAGCCCCACCCCCATCTCCTACCTACTAACCTCATCCCGCCCCCTTGACATGTCCGTCCTCCCTGGACTGACCTATCTCCTCCATACCTCCCCACCTACACTCACCTTTACTGGTTCCATCCCCGCCTCTTCGACCTGTCTGTTTCCTCTCCACCTATCTTCTCCTCTATCCATCTTCTATCCGCCAGAACCCCCTTCCCCTCCCCCATTTCTGATGAAGGGTCTAGGCCCGAAACGTCAGCCTTCCTGCTCCTATGATGCTGCTTGGCCTGCTGTGTTCATCCAGCTCTCCACCTTATTATCTCAGATTTTCCAGCATCTGCAGTTCCTACTATCTCAGACACATCAGAATTTAGCATGAATTGCCACTGTTCCACGATAACAATAACTTTTTCAGGGTAGGATTAATCATGTTTTCTTGTCGACCAACTTTGAAATTTGGAAAACTCAGGGAAATGGTGATGGGGAAATTGATGGGATGAAAGGATAGTAAATTGCAAAACCTGATAATCTACATCATTTCATTACAGTGGTTAAGGAAGATGCCCTACATTTCATGGAATCTTTCAAGATTCTATAGGTGCAAGCAGACAAAAGATGCTGAAGAGGCATCTCAGAGGTCATGCAGGGTTCATGGTGTGTGATGGTGGGTTGGGTGACAGAAAATGAAGCAAGATGTTTGTAGGCCATAGTCAGAGTGGTAGAACATGAGCCTTAGTGGGAGGTGGGTGCAGTAGCAGAAATACAGTGAGTGTCAGGTAGCAGAGACAGGAGTGTGGCAGTGGAGAAGGTCATTGACCTTCTGTGGCATTGTTAGCCATTCCTCTGGACTGTGGATATAGCACAGATTTGGTTAGTAACCTCGGTTCTGACGACATGGCCAGTCTCTGGGAAGAGAGCGGTCCTCCTGTGCACCACACCAAAAATAAGGGTCTCCAGGTCCATGTCAGAAATTCACAGTGCCATCTTCTCCTTATCTGACACGTTCTGAATCTGTTTGCGGCCGAGCAGGGCAGCTTCAGAATGCCAGTGTACATCTAGGTGCACAATGATGTTTTAAAAGGTAGCGTGGCCACAAGGGAATCTGGTCTTTAGGCAAATATCCAGTGAATTGTGAGTTGTTTTGGGAATTGGGAGGTGGTAAGATGGGGCCAGAGTCTGATGTGTGAAACACCATTAGCATGGGGTAAGTACTTTCAATGATGTGCGTTTGGTAAGAAATGGCAAGAAAACTCATTAGGCCTCATGGTGGAAAAATGTTCAAAAAAGTCAGTACAACTTGCATTTTGACAAAAAGAAATATAAGATTCAGCTGAAGAAATATAAAATTCAGCCCATTATGTCTGATCCATAGTCTTAGGCTTGCTTAAAATTTTCTATGGTAAAATAGGAAGGTATGTTGAAAAGCAGAAAAATCTATACTCCCCTATCTATAGATCCGCATGATTGTAGAAGGCCACTCATGAATTACAATGGGTTTTGCTCAGATTTTCCATGTACATGACTCAATGAGGTAGGCATGGAACTAACTTTCCTGTCATCTTCAGCAGCCTTCACGTTCCTCCTTCCAATGGAGTAGATAGGTTTTCTTTTATTCTTTCAAAGAATGTGGATATTGTTGGCTAGGCTCACTTTTGTTGTCCACCTCTACATGTTCTTGAACTGAATGGCTTGCTAGTCCTTTTTTTTTGAATGAATTGAAAAATTAATCCGTATGATGAGAGTGTCACTGGCTAGGCCAGCACTTATTGCCCAGAGGGCATTTAAGAGGTGCCCACATTGCTGCAAACCTGGAGTCATGTGTTGGCCAGAGCAGTTAAGAATAACAAATTTCCTGCCCTGTTGTTTCTTTATGACAATCAACACTGATTATAAGGTCACCGTTAAACTAGCTTTTAATTCTAGATTTTTATCGAATTCAAATTTGGCTATCTTCCAAGGCTTAATTCAAACACTTTTCCTCAGAGCATTGGCTTAAGGTTCAGGATTACTCGTCCGCTGACATTACCACTTCGCCATGGCATTTCCAAGAGCAATTAAATGTTAACAAAATTGCTGTGGGTCTGGAATCACACATAGGACAGATCAGGAAAAGATGGCTGCCTTAAAGGACACTTATGAAACAGATGGTTTTTACACAAATAGTAGTTACCATGGTCACCCTCAATAGACTATCTTTATAATCCAGCTTTGTTTGTCGATTTTAGATTTCTAAGGTTTTAGAGTAGATTTGTAGCTTGGGTTGTGGATATTGTGGTTGGTTGGCTCGCTGACCTGGTTCGTTGTTCCACAGACGTTTCATTACCCTGCTGGGTAACATCATCAGTGCAGCCTCTGATGAAACGCTGTTGTGTTTTCCCGCCTGGAATTTAAACTCTGGTGTCTGTTGAGCTGCATTACCTCACTTCCGGTTTTCCTTCGCAGTGGTGTATATATGGGGCCTAGCTCTATGTGTTTGTTGATGGCTTTCTTAGTGGAGAACCAGGCCTCTAGGAATTCCCGTGCTTGTCTCTGTTTGGCCTGTCCCAGGATCCTGGTGTTGTCCCAAACTGGTGGTTTTCCTTATCCACGTGGATGGAGATAAGTGAATATTGGTTGTGTCTTTTTGTTTCCAGTTGATGTTTGTGTATTCTTGTGGCTAATTTTCTTCCTGTCTGTCCAATGTAATGTTAGCCGCAGTCTTTACAGGGGATCCTGCAATGGTGTCCCATTGATCTGTTCATATCTTTGGCCGTGAAAGGCAAAGAGGGTAGTTGAGGCATAGGTCTAGTAGCTTCAGCATGTTGTCTGTGGAGATGGTGTCACTCAGGTCATGTTCTTGTTTTAGTAGTATTGCCAGTGTTTCTCTTGCTAGTGGTACGTTTATCGATGTGAATAGGGCAGTAACGTCAAATTATACCATGGTCTCGTCATCATCTATTCTTATGACTTTGATGGAATTGAGGAACTCTTGGGCTGAGTGGATTGAGTGGGGTGACTTGCTGACGAGGTGCTTTAGTCTCCTTTGTAACTCCTTGGATAATCTATGTGATTTTAAATTCCACCAGCTATCAAGATGGAATCTGAACTCAGATCACCACAGTGTTTAGCCTGGGTGTCTGTATTACTAGCCCAGTAACAGAGCCACTATGCTACTGTTTCTCTGGGTAAGGTGCCTAAAGCACCTTTATTTTATAAAAGTTGGTTTTGAAGCAGTAATAAACCTTTGTGTGTGTTTCTGCTCTCAAATTTTAGCAGTAGCTCTTAAAATGTATTTTACCCCCCAACGGTCATGATAACACTTGCCATTTGCTGAAAATTGCATGCTCTCTCCCTCTACTGGTCAAATGTAGATATATTCGGTTTATTAAATAGTATTGTATAGGGCCTGATACAACTTGAGTTAGCTGTTTCTTTGTTTTTAATGCCTTTTTTAATTGGAAGTTCATTATAGTTGTTGTGCTTTACATTGTAAACTAATGTGAAATTAATATGGTTAGAAAGAGAAAAGTAGAAATTGGCAAATTGCCCTAAATCCACCATCCTGTTTCTCAGTACAAAATAAGCGATGCGGAACAATTTCAGATTCCTGTATCACAGGTCAATCCTTCATGTTACACCAGCTTCCAAATTGACCCTTACTTATGTTACTAAAAGACCCAAGCCAGCTTTACATCTTGGACCAATGAAATATGACTCAAGCCCAATCCTAAATTGCAAAACATCAGCCTGCCTCTGAATCTTATTTCTGTCATAGAATCCCTACAGTATGGAAACTGGCCCTTCGGCCCAACAAGTCCACACCAACCCTTGGAGCACCCCACATCAGATCCATACCCCTATAACCCACCTGAACACTACAGGCAATTTAGCATGGCCAATCCATTTAACCTGCACATCTTTGGACTGTGGGGGGAAACCAGAGCACCCAGAGGAAACCCACGCAGACACAAAGAGAATGTGCAAACTCCACACAGACAGTTGCCTGAGGGTGGAATCAAACCCGGGTTCCTGGCGCTGTGAGGCAGCAATGCTAACCACTGTGGCACCATGCCACCTGTCATAATTGTGCATCTAGGAGAAAGGGGCCTGGATGGTTTTGGTTTGGTGAGCTGCAATGCAGGATGGGAGGAATGCAAAAAGAATACGGTTATTAGTTAAAAGGTCTGCCTTGGTTGTTTGAAACTGTAATCTACATCTGAACATTGTTTTTATAGCACCTAAACCTCACCCAGCCCGACACTCCAGGCTCCTTGTTTTCCTCATTTCCATTTCATAGTCAAAATGTTCCATCAATGCTCCCTTATACTCCCCATGCTGTCTTCATATTCTCCATGAGCCCTTCATGCTGTTATGTTCCCTATGCACACTATGTTTCTTCATCTCCCTTTGTATCTTCTATAGCCACTGAAGAAGTATCAGCTGTGATCACCCTTAGAATGTCTTATGAATGTACTTTAAGAAACAAACCTCCAACAATCTAACAGAAACATAATTCAGCACGCTTCATCCTAAAAAAGACTCATTCATACAAGCCATGCAAAAATGTAAATTCCCCCTTCTAAAAATGAACATTTATTTGGTTACCACATCAAAGTTAGATAATTATTTAACAGCATCTTAAAACTGTCAATCAAAGTGGTAAGTATTTCTGTAGATTTTGATACTCAGTCAAACACTGATAATTGTAACAGCTACCAAAACAAACCATTTTAATTGACAGATAATTATACCCGAAGATTCAGCTAGTGTTTCATTTTCATTCAAAAGTAGGTTGCCTATCAGTCAAAAGAGTGGAACAGGTGGCTAGACTTTTCTTATAAATTTGAACAATAGCCAATTTTTTTTCACAGTTAAGTATCTCCTGAAATTCACATTATAGTCCACCACATGATCAGAACTTTTCATCAGATTTTTCTACAGTTTTGAAGCATCATTTCATATTTTGTAATTGAAAAAGTACTTTAATGCATTTTGACATTTAACCAATGGTAATTAATACAAAGGGCAAATTATCTTTGTAAATCCGAGCCCTATATTGAATTATTTCTGTTAAAATGTGTCCATATTACAATTCAGCAAGTAATAGTGACATTTGAAACTGTCAAAACGTTTGATATCTACCTGTCAGAATGTTCCTCAGTCCAACAGGATTCCCACAGCCATCATGAACTCTCCATTGAAGCAATTTTTATTTTAGGCCTTACAAAGGGACATAAAAATAGCAGAGAGGGGAAAATTAAATTTGCTTTTAGGTTGACAATGGCCATCCCAAACTCAGAAGTGATGTGTTTGAAAAGGCCACAAATAAAAACCCAAGGTCAGGAAGGCACTAGAACTTTGTCCTTTCTGACAGCACTTTGGTTGCTGTGACAGTCTTTAGTGATAACTATGTGTTCATTAAAGTGCAGCCTGCGGTGATCACTAGACTAAGTGCTTTAAGCAAATTATTTACCAACATTCATCTTAATTTTAAGCAGGGAATGACAAGCATTAGTTGCAGTGTAAATCCAACTACCATGACATCCTTCATTGGCTGTGAAGCGCTTTGGCACATTAAGGACACAAAAGAATTGCAAGTATCATGAGATAACAAGGTGTAGAGCTGGATGAACACAGCAGGCCAAGCGGCATCACAGGAGCAGGAAGGCTGATGTTTCGGGCCTAGACCCTAAACATCAGCCTTCCTGCTCCTCTGAGGATGCTTCGCCTGCTGTGTTCATCCAGCTCTACACCTTGTTATCTCAGATTCTCCAACACCTGCAGTTCCTGCTATCTCTGCAAGTATCATGTTTCTTCTTTCATTGGAACCGTTGTTGTCAGACACAGCCAAAATGAACTTGTTAAAAATAACTCTAATGTAAAAAACTTTATTGAGTTCTTCCATAAAATAAAAGTCAGAGCAGTCCAGCTAATGGTGTCTATATAGACTTTCAAAAAATAATTTCACAATTATGTGCCATGTAATATACTTCTCAGAAAGGTCCAAGCCCATTGAGTTCGGGGGACAGTGGCGACCTGAATACAAACTTGGCTAAGAGACAGAAAGCAGTAAGCACTAATGCATAAATGTAAAATATAATTGTGAAATCAAACACAAAGGCAAAATCTTATCTGACTCTGAGTGACATGGACTATGGCGTGATGCATGAAAGAATCAGGTGAGATGCTCAGTGAGTACAGCCTCAATGTCAAGATAATCTCATTTCATCTTGTTTGCTTCTCTCAAACAGTGTGAACAATTCTTACTCTCCTATGATGAAGAGTAATCTAAACTTGAAATGTCAGCTTGCTCTCTCTCCAAAGATGCTGAAAGACTTGCTGTGATTTCCAGAACTTTTTGTTCTCACTAGATAGCATCAAGTTTCCAACTGATGTTTGTTTGATCATTGCTTGTTACACACTTTGTTGACAGCCCAACAGATCATTAGGCACAATCTTCCCAAACTTGCTCACAATCTAGATATTAGGAAAACTCAACAGGGAAACCAGTCTCAATTCTTCATGGGTTCAACTCACTGCTTGCTCCAAAAGACCTCTTTGTTGGACACCGGGCACCAACATCATTGGCATGATTAATGGGCACCAGCCACATGCAACACACAGCCACAGAAATTGGTATCTGATGTATGCCAGTCTCTAAGAACCCTCATAACATATGTTCGAGCTACCTACAGGAAGCTTCAGCACTTTATGATGCATCTTGGCCTGCACCGGCAACTATCGCTGGAATGACGCAGCAAGGACACTGCGTGCTCAAGGACACACACCCAGCTATGCTGGAAACGTTAGGCCACAGCTACAGTATTGTGTTCAGTTCTGGAATCCGCATGATAAGAGGGATGTTATAGCATTGGAGAGGGTGCAGAGGAGATTTGCCAAGATGTTGCGTGGGCTGGAGAGTCTCAGTTATGAAAGGAGATTAGACAGATTAGGTTGTTGACCTTAGAACAGAGGACGTTTATAGGGGACATGGTTGAGATGTATAAAAGTATGTGGGGCATAGATAGAGTCAATAGAAAGAAATATTTCCCTTGATGGAGGTATCAGTGACCTGGGGGCATAGATTTAAGGTAAGGGGCAGGAGGGTTAGGAGAGATGTGAGGAAATTTCTTTTCACCCAGAGGGTGGTGGGAATTTGGAACTCACTGCCTGTAAGGGAGATCGAGGCAGAAACCCTCATTTAGGAAGAATTTAGATGTGCTCTTGTGATGCCAAGGCATACAAGGCTATGGGCCAAGTGGGATTAGAATAGTTAAATGGTTGTTTTCTTACCAACATGGATGCAATGGGCCAAAGGGCCTTTTTGTGCTGTAGATCTCTATGCCTCTATGACAGTGACTCATGGACTGGAACAGGCTGTATTTGTGGGGTCTCCACTTGCTCTAACAGTTGTCACTCACTGTGAGCCTACTTTGATGCTCCCAGCATCTCTGTCTTGTACTGCAATGCCTTTTTGCACTCCCCCACCCCCCACCTGATGCTAGTCTAGGCCCTGCTCAGGTTGGGCAGAGCCAGGATCCTAAACTCAACAGTTCAGGAGCTGAATGACAGGCAGAACACCACCCATCTTGACTCTTCCTGCACTATAGTAGTTCTGGAATGATGGAAGGTGAAAATGGCTGACACAGTAATGACTGTTGGTGAGGTTTCCTGAGTGAGTAAGGAGGCTGTGTAGGGTGTGTACAGGGTTTGTGGTCGGGTTTTATGGTGTTGGTGGTTGGGATGGATGATGGAGAACAAGGGGAAGATATTGCAGGCAGTAGTGAGAGCAGTAAAACTTAAACGTGGCTGGGAGGTGGGTTCAGTAGCAGCGATAGAGTGATTATGAAGTATTGGAGGGAAGGTGGTGTCATTTACACTGGCGGATTGAAGAAGGACATTGATTTTCTTGATTGAGTGTTAGGGATTCCTCCAATCAGAGCCTGCTCAACCTGAGTGGCAATGTCTGACCAGGCTGGCATGGTCTGGTGTCATAGCCTCCATTGTTGTTCCAAGGGGGAAGCAGAAGTCCCGACTTTACAGGACCTCATTCAGCAGGAGCACTGGAACTGAATTCCCACGTCTGCCATGCCAGGGGCAAATGTCAGGACTCATGCAGGGCAGCTCTGGATTGACTGTGCTTGTCCAGGTACACAAGTGCCGTTTAAATATGTTGTTAGTGCCAGCGATGCTGGTCCAGTCTGGGATCTCAGATCAGTGGTAAGTTGCTGTGGGAACAGTGCGTGTTAGATGAGGTTGGAAAGTGGACACGACACTCACCAAAATGGCTGAAATGCTAACTAATGCTGCAAGTTTGGCAGGAAATGGTGAGAAATCCCATTTGGACTCTTGGTGAGAATCGCTCAAGAAAACTCAACACAATTTGCACTGAGCCAAAAATCTTTAAGATTCAACCCAAAGTGTTGGAAATATTCAGTGGACTTTGCAGCATATATGGAGAGAGAAACAAAGTGAACGCTTCAAGGCAAATATGGCTCTTCTTCAGAGCTGTTGAGAAATACTGATGTATAGCAGTTTATCATACTGGAGAAAAGCAGACAGAGAGATACATCAAGGAATGGTATTTGGTGGTTTTGTTGATCTGCAATACTGAGCCTTGGGGTACATGGACATAATTTCAACATTTTCAGCTGACACAAAACTTGAAAATGTAATAAAGATTGAGGAAGATAATAGAAAACTCTTGGAGGACATGGAAAGACTGGTGAAAAGGTGGGCACATTGCAGGTTTACTGTGAAGTGATGCAATGTGAAAGGATGAATGAGGAGAATCAATAAAAATAAGTTTAAAGTGGGACTGTGAAGACAGAAATCTGCAGGCTCATATATGCGTTTCTTTCAAGATGCCGGGTCAATTTCGTTACCTGTTGCTAGTCCCTTCACTTTACTGAGTTTGAAAGCAGGGAAGTAATGATAACAACAAAGCTCCCATACTGGCAGCTCAAACAGAGCTCAGATCTCTGTTCCTCACTGTGTAACAGGTGTACCAAGTGCTTGTAAATGTGGGCTTGCAGTGTGTTAACACTATCACTGTTTGAGGCAGTAGACTGTTGTAAGCAGAGACCTTAGTAAACCTGGTGCTATTAATTGTTAAGGGGGAGGTGATGACCTAGCGGTATTGTTGCTGGATTGTTTGGGGGAACCTGGCTTTGAATCCCGCCATGGCGGATGGTGGAATTTGAATTCAATAAAAATATCTGGAATGAAGAATCTAATGATGACTGTGAATTGATTGTCTGAAAAATCCATCTAGTTCACTAATATCCTTTAGGAAAGGAAACTGCCATCCTTACCTGGTCTGGCCTACATGTGACTCCAGGCCCACAGTAATGTGGTTGACTCTTAACTGTCCTCTGGGTAATTAGGCATGGGCAATAAATGCTCCCTAGCCGGTGATGCCCTCATCCCATTAATGGATAAAAGAAATGGTAGAAAAGCCTTTATGCTTCTTAAAAATACCTCCAACTAATTTATCAATTTTTGTATCTGATTTTTCTTCCCTGTCTTCCTCCTAATCACTGCAAGTGATGTCCTATATTCAGATGGAGATGAAAATTGCTGGGGGGAAATCTTTTTCCAGAGATTAGATTTGGAACATTCTATCTAAATGGCCAATTGAATAGCATTGATACATTTAGAGCTTGCTAAGCACATGAGGGAGAATGGAATGGAAGGATTTGCTGAAACTGTCTGGTGAAGCATAAGCACTTGCGCTGAATAACTTGTTGTGTGCTTTAAGTGTTATGTCAATGTCATAACATTTATAAATCATTAGTGAGTCTTCAGCTGGAGTATCGTGTCCAAATCTGGGCAACATTCTTTCAGAAAAATGCCAAGGTTTCTGAGAGGGTGCATGAAGCCTGTCATGAGAAATTTCAGACATGTAGAGAGCTCAGAGAAGTTAGATTGTTCTCCTTAGTGCAGAAAAAGTTAAGGGAGTTAGTAAAGTTAAAAAATTATGAAAGATTTTAATGTGGTAGACAAGGAAAGGTTGATTTCACAGGCAGGCAGGGACTGAACTGAGCAATGGTATCAGGAGTGAAACTGGTCTTTGTCAACATTGCAGAAAGGGGCGATAGTGAACTAACAGTCCAACTATAGGTTTTCGTTTTCATTCACTTCAATATGTAAGAAAAAACACTTGGCTCAGCGTAGAGCAGACAGCTGCTTTGCTGCAGCCCATTTTATACTGTCATCCAACTTCACCCCCATCATGTGACATTGTAGGAACTGTTAGTGGAGACACAGGATACCAAGGCATTTTGATTCTATTTTGAGTAAGAATATACTAATCCTGAAGAAGTGTATTAATTGACTCTTTACACTTGCACAATTTCAGCTTTCTCAATGATTCCTACACAACTTATCAATAACTTAGATGCAGATGTCTTTTCACAATATCTGCAGGATTAGACAAAATAGAACAGATATACACAAAGAAAATTTCACCATTTAATAGTATAGTAGTAAGTATTTGAAGTCAAAAATAAGCGACCATTATTAGTTGATTAGAATGACAAATAGACCACAAAATATGTGTATTTAATTCTCACAATGAGATATTATGAGTGGAAATGCAGAGCAAAGGAAATAAAATGGCTTACATGCTTGATGGGCTCTAATATCAATTACTCAGCAGCCAAGGTTTTAATTAAATATAGGCTGTTGAGATTAGTGGGCTGTATTCCTCATAGAATAATGAGTTACTTCCGTGACCTGCAAACAGCAGGACATCTAGGTGATAAGATATTCATTCAGATATAATCATTACTATCAGAGATTGAAGTTGAAAATATGTATCTGTAATGTTTGTCAAAAAGGTTAAGACAAGCAATTAGTAACTAGCTACTGTCCTGGTTCATAGCCCTCTATTTGATCCATGGAGAAATTTGTAATAGATTTATTGTATTCTTTCTCTAGATACAGGAAGATCAATGAAAACCTCCTGTGAAATTTTAACTCAGCTAGAGTTTCTGTTTAGGAACAGCTCATGCTATTCTAAAATAAGTGAATGATGTTCTGTTTGTCTTCCTGCTGTGAGAGGGACAAAATGGTATTGGTCAGGAAATGCAGACCTTTTGTACGAACTTGGAGAGAGAAGCAAACAAGACGTACTCAAACAACACAAAGTACTTATCACGCAGAACGAACGGGATCAATTCGTAATCGGCAACAACAAAGTAAACAAAGTAATCGGAAACAAAGTAACACTCAGTGTACTTCTGTTAAAAGGTTTAACCCAACTAGTGCCAAATTTGAATTTTCATTGAGAGCAAGGAAAGCAAAATGGCAAATAACATTATAGAAAATACAGGAAAATGGAAAAGGCTTTGAAATTGCTTGATGCAAACGAAAATCCCAGACTGCTGGAAAACAGAGACACAGATTAAGCCTAAAGATTTCTAAAGGAAAAATGGTGAAGTTTACCCTAACCAAAATATCTTGTTTTAATCTGGCCTCTAGATAAGCCTTAAGTTTAGACCTTGCCATTGTTGGCTCAGCGGAGTGTATTTGTCTTAGCTAAGATCTCCTCAAGCTGAGATAAGGCAAAACCTATGATTTACACTTTGATTGTGAGTATAATCTTAGTATGCTATTTGTTTAGGTATACTACATTTTGTTCCAAATGGATTTGTAAAGCAATATTTGTTTCTAAATGGATTTATTTTTGGATGAATTGACTAATTATTTTGCACTTTATAACGTTGTATCCATTATTATAATGTAATCCAGGATTTATTTTTAGTATAAAATATTAGTTAGTAATCATAATAAAAGTTTTAGACTTGCACTTTATACCTCAGGACTCTAAATGTCTCTAGTATACAGGGGAGTTTTCTTTGCTATACTATGCCTAGTAAATATATCTCATCCTGAGACATTTTTGTTTTCTCTAAGTAATTCTAGGAAACTGGTATTTTATTTTAGGACCAAGTCTGGTGGTAATACCTCTGACTAAGCTTCTATATTAATTTAGATCAGTTCTAGTTGAGAACTGAGACTGACAATATGTTCATCTGAATAACTTTACCATGTTCAGGGGTAGAATCTTTACATTTCAACTCTTTTCCACACTCCCCATGTCTGAGAAAAACATAGAAACATAGACAATAGATGCAGCTTAGGCCATTCAGCCCTTTCAGTCTACTTTGCAATCCAGTATGATCATGGCTGATCATCCAGCTCAGTACCCTGTTCCCTCTTTCTCCCCATACAGTTTGATCTCTTTAGCCCTAAGAACTATATAAACTCCTTCATGAAAACATTCATTGTTTTGGCCTCAGCTGCTTTCTGTGACATCTGCTCACCACACTCTGGGTGAAGAAATTTCTCCTCATCAGAGTCCTACATGGCCTATCCCATATCCTGAGAAATAAGCATGTGGTTTTAATGCCAGCTATTTTGTAAGGAAAAGGCTATTTTTAAGATAGAGATAGCAAGAACTGCAGATGCTGGAGTCAGAGATAACACAGTGTGGAGCTGAAGGAACACAGCAGGCCAGGCAGCATCAGAGGAACAGAAAAGTTTTCTGAAGAAGTGTCCCGACCCGAACTGTCAACTTTCCTGCTCCTCTGATGCTGCTGGCCTGCTGTGTTCCTCCAGCTCCACACTATCTTTAAAATAGACTTATTTTGTTAGTTCAACTGTGATTGAATCAGAAAAGAAAACAAAAAGTTCCAAAGAAAGGATACTAGACGTGAAACATTAACTCTGCTCTCTCTTACAGATGTTGCCAGATCCACCGAGTTTTTCCAGACTGTACTTATTTCAAGATGGGTCACAAGGGACCTTTTGAAATGCAATGAACATTTTCAGAGGTAGTAAACAAGAAAATCATTGATGATGTAGTGATTGGTTAGCTCTGACTGGTGGTTGATTAGCTCAGATGGTTGGAGTGCAAAGTTAACTAATGTCAAGGCCATGGGATCAATCCCCATGCTGGTTGATGTTGCTGGCTTCCACCTCAGACTCTAATTCTTCCCAGTTTACACCTAATAGGAAGTATAGCCAGAGTCAGCTTAATGAACCTCATGAGACCAGTGGTCTGACTTATGTATTTACTTTAATGCAAGGAGTATAATACATAAGGCAAATGACTTAAGAGCCTGGATTAGAACATGGAACTATGATTTTGTAGCCTTTACAGAAATTTGTTTGAGATAAGGGCAGGATTAACATTTCAATGTTCCAGGATTTGGATATTTCAGGTATGATTGAGAAGAATATAAAAGGGGAGAAGAATTTGCATTACTAATTAAGGACAATTCAGTGGAGGAGCATTTTGGGAACAGTGATCATAATTCTTTAAGTTTTAAGATAGCTATGGATAAGGATAAGACTTGTCCTTGGATAAAAGTGCTGAGTTAGGAGAAGGCTAAGTACAACAATATTAGGCAAGCATTGGAGAAATTAGATTGGGGGCAGCTGTTTGAAGGTGTCTGACATGTGGGAGTCTTTTAAAGGCCAGTTGATCAGAGTTCAAGGCCAGTATGTTATTCTGAAGGTGAAAAATAAGGACATCAATATTCAGGACCCCTGGATGACAAGAGGTATTGAAAGCCTAGTCAAAAAGAAAAAGGAAACATATGTGAGGTTTAGGAAATTGAAATCAAACAAGGCTCTTGAATAATATAAAGGAAGAAAAAGCATAAACAAGGAATTTGGAGGGCTAAAAGAGGTCACAAAATGATCTTGGCAAGTAGGATTAAAGAAAATCCCAAGGAATTATATATATATCTTTTAGAAGTAAGACAGTAGCTAGGGAAAGAGTAGATCCACTCAAGGACAAAGAAGGATTTATGTTTGGAGTCAGAAGAAGTGGGTGAGGTCCTGAATAAGTACCTCTTACCCTGAATAAGGAGAAGGCACGGATGATGCTCAGATTAGGGAGGGGTATGTTGATATTCTGGGCAAGACAATATTAAAAAGGAGGAAGTATTGGTGTATCTTTAGGTACATAAGTTCCCAGGGTCTGATGGGATCTATCCCAGGATACTAAGGAATGCAAGGGAGGAAATTGCTGGGGCCTTGACAGAGATATTTGTATCCTCTTTAGCGACAGGTAAGATCCCAGAAGACAGGAGAATATCCAGCATTGTTCCTTTGTTTAAGAAAGGCAACAGAGATAATCCTGGAAATCATAGGCCAGTGAGATTTACATCAGTGGTAGAGAAATTATTGGAGAAGATTCTTAGGGACAGGATTTACTCACATTTGAAAAAGAATTGTCTTATTAGAGATAGTCAGCATGGCTTTGTGTGGGCGAGATCTTGTCTCACAAATTTGACTGAATTTTTTGAGGAAGTGACAAAGATGATTGATGAGGTTAGGGCAATGGATATAGTCTACATGGACTTTACTAAAACATTGAACAGGGTCCCTCATCGTAGGCTGGTCCAAAAGATTGAGTCACATGTGATCCATGGTGAGTTTGTAATTTGGACAATCATGGAAGACAGAAGGTAGTTTTGGAGGGGTACTTTTCTGACTGGAAATCTGTGACCTGTGGCATTTTGCAATGATGTGAAAATATAGGTGGTTTGATTAATAAGTTTGCAGGCAGCACAAAATTTGGTGGAGTTGTGGATAGTGAGAAAGATTGTCAAAGGATACAGCAGGATATAGACAAGAGAAAGTTGGACAGAGAAATGGCAGATTGGTTTAATCCAGACAAGTGTGAGGTGATGCATTTTGGGAGGTTAAATGCAAGAGGAAAGTATATAGTAAATGGCAGCACCCTTATGAGCATTGATATACAAAGATATCTTGGGGTGCAAGTTCATAGCTCCTTGAAAGTAGCAACACATGAGAATAAGGTGGTAAAGAAGAAGTAAGGCATGCTTGCCTTCATCCGTCAGGGAATTATATAAAAATATTGACATGTCATGTTGGAGCTGTATAAAAGTTTAGTTAGGATACATTTGGAGTATTGTGTAGGAAGGATGTGGAAGCTTTGGAGAGAGAGTGCAAAAAAGTTTTACCAGCATGTTGCCTGGATTGGACTGTATTTGTTATAAGGGGTGATTGGACAAACTTGGATTGTTTTCGCAGAGTGTCGGAGGCTGAGGGGCAACCTGATAGAAATATTTAAAATTATGAGAGGCATGAATAGGATGGATAGTTGGAGTCTTTTTCCCAGTGTGGAAATGTCAAATACAAGGGGCCATGGGTATAAGGTGAGAGGGGGAAAGGTTAAAAGAGATGTCTGAGCAAAGGTTCTTATGCAGTGGGTGGCAGGTGCCTGGGACTGTCTGCCAGGAGAGGTGGTAGAAGCA
Organism: Rhincodon typus; assembly: GCF_021869965.1. Classification (NCBI taxonomy): domain Eukaryota; kingdom Metazoa; phylum Chordata; class Chondrichthyes; order Orectolobiformes; family Rhincodontidae; genus Rhincodon; species Rhincodon typus. The sequence goes on from NC_063332.1 coordinate 110,259,807, forward strand.
GATACGATAGCAATGTTTAAGAGGTATTTAGACAGACACATGAACAGGCAGGGAATAGAGGGATATGTGTCATGTGTAGGCAGATGGGATTAGTTTAGAATAGCATTATGGTCGACACAGACATGGTGGAGAGCCAGTTCCTGCGCTGTATTGTTCTATGTTCTGTGTAATGGTTTCCATGGATGTGGACGTGTGAATGCCTCTTCCCTTCTCACTAAAACCTTGGAAGGATAAGAGCCATCAGGATAATGATTCAGACAGTAAAAAAGCAAATAATCTTGGCCAACAGACAATTTAAGGGAGTATGCTTTAGACATGTGCTAACCAACGCCGAAGATGGAAGCATGATTTGACAGTTTGGAATATCCGCATTGTATAAAGTTTTGAACAATATAAAAGTTTGTCTGTGAACAGCCATTTTGTGCTGAAATCTCAGGAGAACATGTAAAAATACCTCCAGCCACTACTCACTGCTGAATCGACTGGGATCAGCATGTGAGGGTTGGGTTTTCTCACTGGCAGTGGGCGTTACAGAGAAAGGTGTCCAGAACTCTGCCTTGTTCTGCTGCAAAAATATCTAGGCAGTTATCAAGTCTGTGCTTATCAGAATTAGTAAGGAAAAGGAGCCTTCAGCTGAAGCTGCCCTACCTACTGAGTACACCAACAAAGTTATACTCTGACTGTTTAACTACAGAAGCCATCACACCTGCTGAAGCTGACTGTAAGTTTCAAACTTCAGGAACAGAACCTTAAAGCAAGCCATACTTGCAATGCTATTAGAGACTCATCTCTTTTTAATCTGCATGCATAAAATTTATTCTTACTTACTTTCTATCTTTTCATCCTGTTTTCTATTCATTTGTGGGACATGGATATCATTGGCTGGGCCAGTATTTATTGCTTGTCCCTAGTTGCCCTTGAGAAGGTGGTGGTGAACTGCCTTCTTGATCCGTTGCAGCCCACCTGCTGTGGGTTGACCCACAATGTCATTAGAGAGGGAATTCCAGGATTTTGACCCCACAATACAAATGGATGGCCTTTGTTACCACCATCGCAACAAAAGCCTGTAGGAGCTATGGTGTGGCATTCTGCAAACCTACAAGTCACTTTTTACCTTGGCAAGTTGACACCTCCAAGATAGTGATGCCAACTGTGGCCAGGCCTGTGGACTGATCCAGGAGAATGAGCTTGAATGACTGAGCTGGGGGCCCTGACTGATGGATGCGTTCATGGATTACAATGAGAACTAGGAGACATGGCCATTTGTTTGCTCCACACACAGTGCATTTACTGTGTAAGCTGCTGGCACATGGTGTAGGGGTGGGGTTTGATGCAGCATAGTGCTATACAGCAAGATATAGAATAAGGGCTGATGACTAGCAAGACCAAATGCTAGAATGTGCGCTCAGAAGCAAAGCAGGGATTCTGTGGTGCTAAGTGAGTGAGTGCTAAAACACTCCGAGATGCACTCTGACCCAATCTGAGAGCTGGGTATCTTAACCTGTGTGCAAAGTGTCCTTGCAGCAGCATTGAAATAATAGTTGCTGATACTAACTAATAATTTTCTTACTTTTTACTTAAGTAACTTTCATCAACAGTTGTGTAATAAAGTAACCTTTGAAATATTTGAAAGTAATATTTGAAACTTGTAGCTGTGTTGCTGGTTAGTTTTTAAAAGGAAATGCTTGAAAATGAAAAGGGGGCTGCATCTGAGCTTCTTCATTCTGGTATTATTCTAAGGAAATACCTGATAGATGATCATGACACTGACACTAAAAGCCCCAGTTTTAATGTGTAAGTAAAAGTAATGTCGCCTTACTGCCAGAGACACATAGGGCGGCTCTCTCATTGGAGAGAGACAACTGGTGGCGAGTTCAACCCAAGGGTCACCACGCCTTAGGTGAGGGGCAACATTGAGAAGTCAGGACCTTCATGGTAACTACAGCTGGTACAGGATTCAGGAATTTATGTACAATATAGAACATAGAAATGTACAGCACAGGAATGTTGTGTCAAACATGATGCCAAATTAAACTAATCCCTTCTGCCTGCCCTTGGACCATTTCCCTCCATTCCTTGCATATTCATGTGCTTATCTTAAAGTCCCTTAAATGCCCCTATTGTACCTGCCTCCTCCACTACCCTTGGCAGTGCGTTCCAGACTCCCACCACTCTCTGTGTAAAAAACTTGCCTCTCACAGCTCCTTTGAACTTTCCCCCTATCACCTTAAATGCATGCCCCCCTATTATTAGACATTTCAACTCTGACTATCAACCCTATGTATGCACCTCATAATTTTGTCGGCTTCTATCAAGTCTCCCCTCAGCCTCTGCTGCTCTGGAGAAAACAACCCGAGTCTTTCTAGCCTCTCCTTACAGCTCATACTCTCTCATCCAGGCAGCATTCTGGCAAACCTCTTCTGCACCCTCTCAAAAACCTCCACATCCTTCCTGTTAATGTGGCGAACAGAACTGAACACAATACTCTAAGTGCAGCCTAACCAAAGACTTATACAGCTGCAACATGACATCCTGGCTCTTGTACTCAATTTCCCAACCAATAAAGGTAAGCATGCAATATACCTCCTTTACCACCCTATCTACTTGTGGGACTGCTTTCAGAAAGCAATGGACTTGGACCCCAAGAACCCCTCTATATCAATGTAATTGGCAAAGCATGTGGCTAACCATCCATGTTTGCCAATGTGTGAGGTTCAGGAATTTTTGATTAATTCTGCCAATTCATTCATGCTTCTGTGAGCTGGGAGCATCTGACCCTTGATTTGACTGAAACTTGCTGACAACCACAATAAGCACACTGGACCTGACCTGAAACATTAACTCTGCTTTCTCTCCACTGATGCTGCCAGACCTGCTGAGGTTTTCCAATGATTTCTGTTTTTAACTTCCTGGATTTGTGTCATTTGATTTGATTTGATTATTGTGACGTGTACTGAATTACAGTGAAAAGTATTGTTTTGCTATCCAGGAAAATCAAGCTACACATAAGGACATCAGGGTGAGAGAACAGAATACAGAATATAGTGTTACAGCTACAGAGAAGGTGCAGAGAAACCTCAACTTTAATATACAGACCTCTCATCAAATCAAACGACACACTGAGTAGAGCCTTACAAACCTGGAGTCATTAATAATGTGAAAATATTTAGTCAAACTACCCAAAGTCTCCAATTTATCTGTCTGGCAAACTCAGTTTAAAAGAACACACTTCCAAGGCTTCTGGACTTAAAAGAAAACAACAGTTTATTACAAAAAAAATCCTTAACCAATATAAAATAGGAAATATGAATTGTTGGCTTATAACTCCACAAATTAAACTCTATTACTCCTTAAATTCCCCCTCTCCCAACATATAGGCACAAAAAATGACAAAGACATGCATATTAAGGGTGGAATAAGCAAAAAGGATGGAGAACACATAGTTTAATAGCATTAATCTTAGCCACAAGATTCAATTAGTTTTTTTTGGTTTCTTCCAATTTCTTGGCACAACGTTATTTGTATACCAATGCACTCTTTCATTCACTGGTCTAAAGGGTCGTCCTTTTACTTTGAGGCTGTGCCCTCAGATCCTAGTTTCTTTATTTTTCACTCTCTTTTTAAAGGTGTTTTATTGCTCATCCAACAGTGATTTTGCAGAGAAAAGTGTGTGGAGACAGTTAGCAGTTTCTTCGATCTAATCAGTTCTGAGGAAGTGTCACCGGACCCGAAATATTAACTCTGACTTCTTCTTCACAGATGTTGCCAGACATGCTGAGCTTTTCCAGCAACTTCTGTTTTTGTAGCTCCACACCCAACCTGCTTTCTGTTTGCAGGTTAGGTTGTTCTCTGCTACACTGACCCGACACAAGCCATGGTCACGTGGTCAGGAGTCAATTAGAATGTTATTATCGAGCAGTTTTCCTTTGGTTCAGAACCAATTGGCCTGTGCCTTTGCTCTTGCTGTTTCATGAAAAATGCAACAGACACTCTAGGTTCATAGTACTGGGGCATTGCCAAGCCATTTAGTGCAGACACCAAGCCAGGAAGCTGAAAACAGAAATTGCTGGAGAAGCTCAGCAGGTCTAGCAGCATTTGTGGAGAGAAAACAGAGTTATCATTTCAGGTCAGGTCATCCCTTCCCCTATGTATGTATCAAATATGTGTCATGAGGAAGTGAGGTTAGCATCATGTTTCTCCAAGAGGAACCCGGAGGTCCTGGTGAGCTGTATGGTGCGGCAGAGGGATGTTTGCTTCCCACCCAGAGGACCATTCAAGGAGGCTGTGCCACCAGATGATGCCAGCCTGGTCAGAGATCACCACCTGAGCCACTGCCATCTCCGTGGGTGTGGAGGACAGGGCTTTAGTGCTGAAAGAAGGTCAATTACCTCCAATCTGCCAGGATAAGTGCCGTATTCTGCTGGCTGTCATCTGACACTTCATTCTGTTCCTGCCATTGCACCCACATCCTATCCAAGTCTATGCTGTGACATCCCATCTGTTGCATGTGACATGTACCTTCACTCGCTCACCTGACTGCCCCTCCATTCTCCTACACCACTAATCCTGAATGCTCAGTATGCTGCCTCCTCATTCCCTCTGAACTCCTCAACACATAGCCCACACACGCAGAAGCACTAACAGCCATATTATCCACTTGCATCTTACTCATTCACTTCCTTTACGTTATTGGAGAGAAGACATCACATAACTGAGCAGAGCGATCTCGAGGGCTGGGGAGGTTCCAGATCTGTGTCCTCACATGCTACAAGGAGAGTATTCTTGTCCTTATAGTAGAAGGCTAGGATTAGCCCTGCAGGGATGCAACACTGTACCTGTCCCAGCAGCTGAATAAATAGTACTCACCATCCCACTGCACTGCTACCATTAGCCAAGCAGCAGTGCCTATAGGGAACACCATTTCTAACCACTGGCCGTGATGCCTTCTGTCTTTTTCTGTGTTACATCTACACTGACTCACAGTGGCACATCAGTGGTGATCCAGACACATCCCCAACTGCCAGCACAACGGTGACCAACGGAAACATTGGCAAGACTGCCTCAGGCAACACCACCAGCTCTGACCATGCTAGGTGGGGGAAGTCCACACCAGTATGCCAAGTGGTCTCAGAGGCTGACAGTGTCCCACAGAAGGGTCATGGAGAAAAGCTCCAGGCCACTAGCTGCCAGAGGGCTTCCAGAGACCAAGCTCCAGCTCAGCTCCCAGGGAAGAGAGCCAGTCTGGTGATTGAAGTGGTATTCATTACTCTAAAGCTGGAGCAATGCAGCGAGTCCTGCGACTGCAGTAGCCATCGTTGCTCTTTGGCAGATGTCATGACGAGAGAGGCTGAGCATCCTCAGGGGCTGCTGGAGAGACACATACACCCGTATTCCATCGCCCGACCTCTTGGTCATAGAGTCATAGAAGCCAACAGCGTAGAAACAGATCCTCCAATCCAAGACATCCGTGCCAACCAGACATCCCAATCTGACCTAGTCCCATTTTCCAGGATTTGGCCCTTATCCCTCTAAACCCTGCTTATTCATGTACACATCCAGATGGTTTTAAATGTTGTAATTGTATCTGCCTCCACCATCTCTTCTGGCATTCCATTCTATATATACAACACTATTTATGTGAAAAAAAAATTGCCCCTCAGGTTGCTTTTAAATCTTTCTCCTCTCACCTTAAACTTATGACCTCTAGTTTTGGACTCTCCCATCCTGGGGAAAAGACTTTAGCCATTCACCCTATTCATGCCCTTGTAATTTTCTAAATCTCTCTCAGGTCACCTCTCAGCATCCAATGCTCCAGGGAAAAAATCTGCGGCCTATTCAGCCTCTCCTTATAGCTCAAACTCTCCAGTCTGGGCAACATCCTTGTAAATTTTTTCTGCAGCCTCCCAAGTTTACCAACATCTCTCCTGTAGAAAGACAACCAGAACTGTACACAGTATTCCAAAAGTGATCTCACCAATGTCCTGTACAGCCATATTATCACGTCCCAACTCCGATACTCGATGTTCTGACCAATAAAGGCAAGTGTGTTAAACCCCTTCTTCACCACCTGCAGCTCCACTTTCGTGGAACTATGAATCTGCACCCCTAGGTCTCTTTGTTCGGCAATACTTCCCAGAGCCCTACCATTAACTGTATAAACCCTGCCTTGGTTTGCCTTACCAAAATACAAAACCTCACATTTATCTAAATTGAACTCCATCTGCCATTCCTCAGCCCATTGGCCCATCTGATTGAGGTTCCTGAGGTGACTCTGAGACCACCTTCTTTACTGTCCACCATATCACCTATTTTGGTGTCATCTACAAACTTACTAACCATACCTCCTCCATTCACATTCAAATCATTTATATAAATGATGAAAAAGCGGTGGGCTCAGCACCGATCCTTGTAGCACACCATTGGTTACAGGATTCCAGTCAGAAAAGCAATGCTTTACCACCCTCAACCCCCTGCCTTCTACCTTCAAGTCAATTTAGTATCCAAATGGCTAGCTCCCCCAGATCCCATGTGATCCAACCTTACTGTCAGGACTGGCAGAGGACAGGAGAGAAGCCTTTGGTCCTCAGGACCAATGGAGGATGAGAGAGATGCATGGAACCTTGACCCCAGTCCAGGTGCCCTCTCCTCACATGGAGACAAGGTGATGCCAGGTGGTACTCAGCTAGAGGAAGAGCTACACATAGGCCCCTTGGTAGTTGTCCCTCAGAACACTGCAGAGGTAGTGGTGGCCTCCATCTCCAGCATGCCTGCTCCCCTTTGACCCTTGGAAACTGTATCTGAGCAGTGTCAATGTGCTACTGGCATGAAGACCCTCAGCATGTCTGGCCTGTCTAGACACTATGCCTCCAGGGTCACCTGATCAAGCCTCCTGAGCTAACGGACTCCATAACAGAGTGGGCTCCCTCCATCCCATCTACAGGACAGACACCTCAGTGCAACACAGTAAGAGGAAGAGGAGAAGGAGATTATACTGAGGTTGATTAGTGCCAATGGCTGACAATGTTGATTAGATGGTTTTCTTACTTTCTAAACATTTCTTTTTCACTATTCACATGGTGTTGTTGCATGGGGCCTAGATGCTTCTTAGCATTCCATGGTATCACTCCTAAGGCAGTAAAGAGGTGGAATGGTTGGGACTCTCCGATGAGCACCCAAAACATCATGTGATAGCTGGAGTAATAACGTGTGTGCGTGCAATCAGCTAATTCTGACACCTTAGCCACCCGTACCTATCTTCAACATTGTGTACTGTACAGTGTAGGTGTCTACATCTCACGGACTTCCCCAGCAATGAAGGTGCCAGGGAAGAGCATACACATGGCCAATGCTGCAGGATGGCCAAGGAGTGGGCACCCTGCATACCAGAGTCGCCAACATCTCATGTGTTCATGTCCAATGATCTTCTTGCACCCCACTAGCTTCACAATTCCTCAAGTCAACACCCAAGCCATCTACTTGTGGCTATGTCTGTCTACTGTCCCCACCAACACCTATCCACACTTGCCCCTACATTTCAGCAAATGGAGGTGACAGGATAACTGTGGCCTAACTCCTCGAGCCAGCGCTATCTCACACCTGCCTAGATTGGTGGGCACACATGCCCCTGACTGCAGCAGACCACCTGCCCCCTGGTCTGGCCCTTCTGGAGACAAAGGTTTGACTGTGACCTGCTCTCTGGAGCACAAACGCATGGACTCCATCTGCAGTGCCACCCTGCCTGAGTGCCTGAATGTGACTAAAGCCCAAGACTGGTGTGGGAGGCTGTCCTTGACTAACAGTGCTGGGCACATCAACTGACAGGTACCTCACAGTGGTCAACTTCCCTCAGACTTTCGTACACATTGCACTGCTGGCTGCAGATGCAGTGCGATTGGCAAAAATGCTGAGGCCACATGGCACAGGTGCTGACTCATGTGGCACATTGACCTACAATAAGATGTTCGCGCCCTTGTCTGAGAACTGCTGCATGGCATGGTCCCCTGCCTGCTGGTGCGACTGCTCCAATTGCCACTGCAAGAAATGGCAGGGCAAGGCTTGCTTGCTGCGGGCATGCCAGTGGGCACCAGGCAAATGGACACTGAGAGGGCAGAGGAGCAGCCCTGGTAGCTAGCTTGATCCACACCATGGACTGGGTGCCTGTCCCTGTGTGGTAACTTTACCTAACACTACTGGTTGCCAGAGTACCCTGCTAGAAAGGTCTGGGCTTGCAGGGCACAGTTCCAATGCATTGGAGAGATGCCAGGATGGTGGTGACGGCTCCCTGAAATCTAATGCCAACTTCAGTGATGGAAGGACACATGCAGTTGGTGCTCATGGACTGTGCCCCACTCTGCAGTTTAGCTTTGAGCAAGATGGAGGTCATTTGGAGAAAGTGGTGAATCCGTGATGCAGCTCCTTGGTATCCATGTTGGATTTTGTTTGGTGAGTTTGGATGGATCATAACCAGACTATTAATGAGGTGAGTTGGGCCTTCAGCAAGAATTTTTACAAGTATTAATTACAGTCCGTTTGTAAATCACTACTGACCAGCGAGAATCTTGGCACACCATTTGTGAAAACTGTAAAAGATAGAGCTGAGATGACCTCGATGTCAGACTGCCTTACTAGCCTTCTCTCTCGATTCTGTCACCCATCTCACCACAGCCCACACCGCTCAGACTCCTGTAAGATTCCACCCTTATCCGTTCGTTACAGGTTACACTGATATGATGGACTTTGTTACAGAGACTTTTAGGAGGACCAGATAATAAGCCTCTCTCCTTCAAGATCCTAAACTATTCTGGCCACAAGAACATATGATATCAACATAGTAAATGTTTCTAATGGCATTCCTCAGTATTCACCCTTTCAGAACCATTTGGACCCATATACAACATCCCACCTCAAACTTTTCTTCTATTGTTCTTATAAATTTGTACATGCAACTATATTTATCATTATCCTATTACTCCAAATCTGACTCTACAAAATCAGGTCATTTGAAGCTTTCACTATTTTTCTATGATCTTTTTGGACCTGAAAGGGTGGTAGACTATCATCTTTAATTTTCTTCTTGGTAGTCCAAGGTCTGAAGGTCCCTTTAAACTGCAGCATCTATAATCTCTTGCATTTTCTTCCCAGATGTCGCCTTCCCTGCTGGAGAGGGCATTCACTTCTTTGCAGAATTATTTCTTTGTTGGATGTTGATTGTTCCTTCTCAGTGGTGGCTTTCAATGGAATTATATGCACTACATCTTGAATCTGTGCCAACACATTTCATCCTCAATCTACCTGTCAAATTGCGTTGAAGCGTGTGAATGTTTTACTTCAACATGTTGACTGACTTGGACTTTGTCCTTTACCTTCAGTAATTGCATCTATGTGAAATCAATATATTCACCTCCTCACTTTTGATATTTGAGGATTCCTTCTGGCTTGACATGATCTTGTCACAGTGACTGAGAATTCTTCCTGGGAAGAAAAGGAAGTCAAATATTCTGCTTGAACTTGTCTCTTCTGACTCATTTTGGCATCAGACATAATATTGAATTTGTCTTAGACATTTATTCATACAGATGGGCTGCGTCATATCAGGTTTAGATTTACCAGTTGGTTCAAATGGACTTATTCATTTCTTGTTTTCCTTTCAAACCTTGTGCTCTGAGCACTCTTCAGTATTGAAAGCAGTGGAAAAGATTTATGCCAATGCAGTATAGTCCTGGGTTCCTCTCTCATTTACAGCATGAAGCAAATTTTCTATGTCAACATAACTCATCTCAACAAATTAGGTTTGTCGTTTAGGAACCGGCTTGAGCCTGGGGTGCTCTAAGAAATCTTCCATTAGCTGCTTTTATTAGGAAAAGTGATTTGAATAGTTGTCTGGGAAATCTGAAGATTGGAGCTAGTAGTAGTATTTTAAAATGTTCCACATACCATTGAATGAGGTTAAAATCAGGATCTATGTTTCTGGGATTTTCTGGCATTAATGTGGAGGGCAGAATCTTTATCTGCACTACACCCACGTGATGTAAATTTGGAAAATTTTATGATGTGGGCATCAGACCTGATCAGTTTCTTCTGACACAGTGCCCTTCTCAAATACAGTTCTTGTGATCATAGGAACATTGGAGCAGGACGAGGCCATTTAACTCTTGAAACCTACTACACCATTCATTAAAATATTGACTAATCTGGTTGTGGTCTCTGCTCCATTTTCCTATCTGCATATCCTAAACTCTGACTTGTCTGGTATTGAAAATCTAGATAACCCTGTCTTAAATAAATTGAAGGACTCACCTCCACATCTAACAATCTTTTGAGAGAAAAAAAAATCTCCTCATCTCTATCTTAAGAGGGAGAACCTCTAATTTTTAAAGTATGTTCCTTGTTTTAGTTTCCTCCACAAGAGGAATCATTCTTCAAGTATCCACCTGTCTGATCCCCTTATCTTACATATATATCAAAAAGATCATATATTTGTATCTTCAGTAAGATCATCTCTCATTCTTCTGAACTCCAATGGATACAGGCCAAACCTGTTCCACCTTTTTCCATGTATAAAGTCCAACACCTCAGGAATGAGTCAAATAAACCATCTCTGAACTGTTTCTGAAGCAATTTAAGCTTTTTACTAATAAGATGACCAAAATTGCATAGTACTACAGATATGTATACACCTAGGCATTGTACAGAAAGAGTAAAACTTTCTTACTTTTAAATTCCATTCCTCTTGCAATAAAACCAGCATCCATTTGCATTCCTTATCATGTGCTGTCGCTCTATAATAACTTTTTGTGGTTCATGTACCAAGATTCCTCTGTACTGCAGATTCTGCATTGTTTTCCATTTAAATCACACACTTATTTTTATTCTTTTTGACTAAAATGAGCAAGTTTACATTTACTTATACTGCACTCCATCTGCCAAATTTCTGACTGGCATTCAGAACTTTAAAGCAACTGTGTTTGTGTAAATTTTCAAGTAAACAGCATTAATCTCAATCTGAAGGTCCAACACTAACGGAACTGGAAGGTGATATTACATGAAACATTATAGGTCATACCGTACTGCAGCAAAATATCCCAAAGAGTTCAACAAATCATAGAATTTTTCCTAAATGATTGTTTATACTAAACATCCAAAAGTAAGTGATTCTAAATCCCTGTAGGAAGTTTTGCCATCTGAGAGTATATGGTAGGTAGGATGTGGAGGTGCCAGTGTTGGATTGGGGTGGACATTGGTGGGTGGCACGGTGGCTCAGTGATTAGTACTGCAGCTTCACAGCGCCAGGGACCCGGGTTTGATTCCAGCCTCGGGCGACTGTCTGTGCAGAGTTTGCACATTCTCCCCATGTCTGTGTGGGTTTCCTCCCACAGTCCAAAGCTGTGCAGGCTAGGTGGATTGGCCATGCTAAATTGCCTGTAGTTGTTCAGGGGTGTGTGGGTTATAGGGGGATGGGTCTGGGTGGGATGCTCCAAGGGTCAGTGTGGACTTGTTGGGCTGAAGGGCCTGTTTCCACACTGTAGGGATTCTATGTGACATTGATGGGTAGCACAAAGCCAAATTGCCAACATGCTCTTCCTAACAAGTGGAGCTTCACAGTGGAATCCATCAATTCGTGAAATTATTTCACATACATCACTAGAAACATGCTGCTTCAAAAATTCCTTTATAGTTTTCGACAAGATGTTTGGCTTACAACTTTATTTTACCCACCATCGTCATCAAAAAACTTTATCGATTTCGAGTAAATTCAATGGACAGTTCTGTAGAGATATACTAAAGGCAACAGGGAAAGATATATGAATAGACATTTCCAAATGAGGGGTCAGCATTCACGATAATAATATCAGGAATTCTACAAGGTTTACTTTCTACAATTCTTGTCTTTCGAACTTGGATAGACATTTCCTTAAGGAAGATATAGCCATCTGAGTAGGTGCAACTTATATGAATCAATAGATCAATTAACATTTCAGGCTCTTGATCTGTGATGCAACAAATAGTTGTTTTTCTGTATGAGATATACATTAATTACCCAGGGTCTGTTATGTTTCAGAGTCATTTGTAAAATGTAAAATATTTAGACCCATAAACACAGATCTCTTAATTATGTAACTACAATGCAAGCATGGTAGACTGAATGGGCTCCTTTGCACCACAACAAATCTGTACAAATAATAAACTGGGTCAAAAGCTAAACAATAGTAAGGAATAAACAATATATTTCCCTCTGTTTGTTTCCCTTTTCTACTTTGCATTTGCTTTTCTGTAGGTTCCTTGTTTTCTGATGAGGTATGTCATTAAACTGAACTCTGAAGTGAATAGGTAAATGTTGGTATTTTCTTATTTAGCTCAGGAGGTCCAGAATTTAGTGTTTGAGAAGGCTCAGAGACTGTTAACAACACACCATGTTGACAAGCACAGACTGTAATTCTTGGGTTGAGAATCAGGTAAGCATGAGTCAGTCATTCTGACCTTGGCAACACAAGGTCTGGAAGATTCCAACCTTCAGCTTCAGACAATACCCTGTCCAAAATTGACAAGAAGCAGCAGTTTGGTGGGAGGTAAAAACTTAATGCTGGGAAACAGGAGGTTGACAGCTCAAATCAAAAGATCAATTTCTGGTACTTAGTAAATCATGGAGATTTTTTTTATTCATTTGTGGGATGTGGGCGTCGCTGGCTGGCCAGCATTTATTGCCCATCCCTAGTTGCCCTTGAAAAGGTGGTGGTGAGCTGCCTTCTTGAACCGCTGCAGTCCTCCTGCTGTGGGTTGCCCCACAATGCTATTAGGGAGGGAATTCCAGTACACCCTGCTGCTACCGAGAGTCAGTGGTGGAGGGAGTGGATGCTTGTGGATGTAGTGCCAATCAAGCAGGCTGCTTTGTCCTGGATGGTGTCAAGCTTCTCGAGTATTGTTGGGGCTGCACTCATCCAGGCAAGTGGGGAGTATGCCATCACACTCCTGACTTGTGCCTTGTAGACGGTGGACAGGCTTTGGAGGAGTCAGGAAGTGAGTTACTCGCCTCAGTATTCCTAGCTACTGACCTGCTGCTGTAGCCACTGTGATCATGTGGTGAGTCCAGTTGAGTTTCTGGTCAATGATAACTCCCCGAATGTTGATTGTATGGGATTCAGTGATTGTAACACATTGAATGCCAAGGCGTGGTGGTTAGATTGACTCTCATTGGTGACGGTCATAGCCTGGCATTTGTGTGTTGCGAACGTTACCTGCCACTTGTCAGCCCAAGCCTGGATATTGTCCAGATCTTGTTGCATTTGAACATGGACTGCTTCAGTATCTTCAGCAAATGGTGCTGAATATTGTGCAATCATCGGCGAACAGCCCCAATTCTGACCTTATGATGGAGGGAAGGTCATTGATGAAGCAGCTGAAGATGGTTGGGCCAAGGGCACTACCCTGAGGAACTCCTGCAGAGATGTCTTAGAGCTGAGTTGATTGACCTCGCACAACCTCAACCATCTTCCTATGTGCCAGGTATGACTCTAACCACCAGAGAGTTTGCTCCCACTACCCATTGATTCCAGTTTTGCTAGAGCTCCTTGATGCCACACTCAGTTGGATGCAGCCTTGATGTCAAGGTCTGTCACTATCACCTCACCTCTGGAATCCAGCTCTTTTGTCCATGTTTGAACCAAGGCTGAGGTCAGGAGCTGAGTGGCCCTGGCGGAACCCAAACTGGGCGTCAGTGAGCAGGTTATTGCTGAGTAGGTGCTGCTTGATAGCACTGTTGATGACACCTTCCAGCACTTTACTGATGATCGAGAGTAGACTGATGGGGCAGTACTTGGCCTGGTTGGATTTGTCCTGCTTTTGTGTACAGGACATACTTGGCCAATTTTCTACATTGAGAGATAGATGCCAGTGTTGTAACTGTACTGGAACAGCTTGGCTAGGAGAGCAGCAAGTTCTGGAGCACAAGCCTTCAGTACTATTGCCAGAATGTTGTCAAGGCCGGTAGCCTTTGCAGTATCCAGTGTCCCCAACCATTTCTTGATATCACATGGAGTGAATATAATTGGCTAAAACTGGTATCTGTAATGTTGGGGACCACTGGAGGAGGCTAAGATGGATCATCCACTTGGCACTTCTGGCTGAAGATTGCTGCGAAAGCTTCAGCCTTATTTTTTGTGTTGACGTGCTGAGCTCTTCCACTATTGACGATGGGGATATTTGTGGAGTCTCCTCCTCCAGTGAGTTGTTTAATTATCCACCAACATTCATGACTGGATGTGGCAGGACTGCAGAGCTTAGATCTGATCCATTGGTTGTGGTATCGCTTAGCTCTGCCTATCACTTGCTGCTTATGCTGTTTAGCTTGCAAATAGTCCTGTTTGATGGCTTCACCAGGTTGACACCTCATCTTCAGGTATGCCTGGTGCTGCTTCTGCCACGCCCTCCTGTACTCTCCATTGAACCAGGGTTGATCCCCTGGCTTGATAGTAATGGTTGAGTGGGGGATATGCCGGGCCATGAGGTTACAGATTGTGCTGGAGTACAATTCTGCTGCTGTTGATGGCCCACAGCGCCTCATGGATGCCGAGTCTTGAGTTGCTAGATCTGTGCGAAGTATGTCCCATTTAGCACGGTGACAGTGCCACACAACAGAATGGAAGGTATTCTCAATACGAAGGTGGGACTTTGTCTCAACAAAGACTGTGCAATGGTCATTCTTCCCAATACTGCCATGGACAGATGTAACTGCAGCTGGCAGATTGGTAAGGATGAGATCGAGTATGTTTTTCCCACTTGTTGGTTCCCTCACCTCCTTCCCGCAGACCTAGTCTAGTAGTTATGTCCTTTAGGACCCAACCTGGTCGATCAGTAGAACTGCTGCTGAGCCACGTTTGATGGTGGACATTGAAATCCCCCACTCAGAGTACATTTTGTGCCCTTGCCATCCTCACTCACAGGGCAACTCCCTCCCACCCCCGACTGTATACCACTGTGTCGCCATCTTTGCTGGGTCTATCCTGCTGGTGAGATAGGATATACCCAGGGATAGTGATGGTGGTGTCTGGAACATTGTCTGCATTGCTTGACTAGTCTGTGAGACAGCTCTCCCAATTTTGGCACTAGCCCCCAGGAGGACTTTGCAGGGTCGACTGTCTTTTTCAGTGCCTAGTTAATGCCAGGTGCTCTGTCCAATTTTATTTCTTTGAGACTTTGTAGCAATTGGTACAACTGAATGGCTTGCTGGGCCATTTCAGAGGGCAACTGAGAGTCAACCACATTGCTATGGGTCTGGATTCATGTGTGGACCATATCAGGTGAGGATGGCAGATTTCCTTCCCTGAAGGACATTACTGAATCAGATGGGTTTTTCCCGACAATCAGCAATGATTTCATGGTGATCAATTGATTCTTAATTCCAGATTTTTTTTATTGAATTCAAAGTCCACCATCTGCAGTGGTGGGTCCCCAGATCGTTAGCTGAGATCCTGGATTAAAAGTCTAGTGATAATACCACTACGCCATTGCCTACCCCCTGGAGTAGGACTGCATTAGTCTCGGGACCCAAGGACAGGGAGGCTTAAACTTTCCTAGTGGGCCTTTTTGCAGCTCCTGACCCCACTAGGAAAATGAAACATAAGTAAAGTGTTTGATGTCTTCTGGGTTTGATTGCTCTCCTTCTAGATCCACCAGGCTGGAAAGGCAAAACAGGTCATTAGTGGTATGACAGGTCAAGCCTGGTGATGTCATTAGAGTTTAATCTGTCTATTTAAAGAGAACTCTTTATTTCTGGGAGTGTCTTTTGTGCCTGCTTAGAAGAACAGGTAAAAATTGTAGCGTATTGGAAGAGAGCAAGTTTTGATATCCTGGCTTTTTGCTGAACTGGCAGAGTTAAAACTGCCCTCTGTGGATTCAAGTTGGTTCCTTCATTTTATATACAGCACTGTGTATACACATATTCCTGTTGCAAACACTTGTGCACTCTAATTTTCTCCATCATTGTAAAGATTTATGGGACAGTTTATTAACAGCCACGGTTGATTGGTTTTTAACTTTAAAAGTTGAATAGCCTTCATATATTACCAAACAAGAAGCAGTATTGTGTGAAGGAGGAAGAGTTCAGTGTTTTCCTTGGCTGTGTTAAAAGACTGACCAGTCCAAGTAATGGAACAAAATATCTCATTTTGATGCCTGTCAACATGAATGAAATCCTTTGTGGACTGATGAGGGAATGCATGAATTCTCAGGGTGTTTTTGAACTGATCTGCAGGTTTAGATCTATGTGTTACATTTATGAATTGATAATATTTGAAATTAAAATTGATATATTAATGAAGAAAAGCAATAGATTGTTGAAGAGCTCTGTTCACAAACTCAGCAAAAATTTCCAAAATGTTATTTTTAATCAGTGAGCACAAAGACTTTCTCTCATGAAGAAACTGAGCATGCTCACAGTGAACCACAGTCATATTTTCCACAAATGATCTAAGCAACAGAATGCAGATTAATAATTTTTGACCCTTGTGAAGTTCTCACATTTGTTTCATATTTATTACTTCATAACTATCTTTCATTTCTAACATTCCCAGTTTCCATTAGTGAATAACAAACAACATTTCACTTGGGAGTGATCTGGAACTTCTGGACTGCTGAGTAGGAAGAAACTTCCTTATATTCTGGAGCATTCAAAATTATAAAATGTGAACTCTCAGGTTTTTGTATTTCCTACAATGTTTCTCCCTACCACTGTTACTAGGTTTCTTTTGGTACCTTATAGATAAATATTCATATCTAAGCCAAGGAGAGAGGTGATATTTAGAGCATGGGCTAATGTTAACATAATGTTTCTTTTAGTAAAAAGGTATGCTACCAAAGGAAAGGAACTCAGGAATCCTGTTCAGGAACACATATTAATTATTTGACTACAGAGAAATTTAGAATCATTCCAACCATGCCTTCCCCTTTCCTCCCCACACATACAGTTTCAACAGGTTTGCCTAACAGTAACCAAATGTATGATTCCTGGGGAATTGACACTCCCATGTAGAGCCATGTGATGCTCACTATATTAAAGACCCTAGAAAAATGTAACTTGTAGTTGATTTACTCTTCCCAACTTCAAAACACGAAGATCCATTGTGGCCCTCATCTCACACACACTCTTACACACAAACAAAGAGTAGATACAGATTAAGGTAATATACTTTTGCAGATTATAATTATCTCACGCTCTTTCACGCCAGCCTATAGTTTCGTTGATAAAGTTTATGTTTTAAAGTTTAAGAGAGGGTCTTGTAAATTGAACCATTTTAGCAGGCTGTGAGATTTCTTGTGGTCAAAATTCTAGGACATTAGTTCTCATGTTGGAACAGTTTCAGTTTTCTGTGGTAGGATTTCACATTTCTAACTTGGCTGCTTGGATAATTTTCAGTCACTTTTAATGGCTTATATTCAATGACTTTCTGGAACTCTTTGCAAGCATTGTCTAGCTTTTTTAGAAGCAGACCACAAAATAGATCCCTCATCTCGGTAATTTTACAAGTTCAAAATGTAGTCATCCTGTGTTGTTGACACGTTGAGATTTACCCAGTTTTGATGAGGGAAATGACCATAGTAAAATGATAAATTAACATGACACATATGAGTTTCAATGTTCCCTTTTATCTAGAAGCGATGCAGCCCACTGGGAATGCTATAGTTCTTGGGTGTGTTACACCCTTAAATGAAGAGACATGCAAATTCCCCAGGAGATTGCGAACGTACATATTTAACTAACCGTTTCCTTGAGAGTTAGGATTGTCGGGTTAACAAAACGTCAAAACTCACATAATTTGCTGCAGCTTTAAAAGTATTATTAAAAGCATTGGCTGAATGTTCACAATATACCAGACATGATAACGTTCTGCTGTGAAAATCCGCTGTTATACTGAGAAGAATAGATTTTCAATAAGAGCTGTGGCCTTGTTTCTAATTTCATTTGAAGCGGTTGCACCAAGAAACTTTGATGATATGGAGCTGCAGAGCACAAGGAATATTGTGCGAAATGAATTAGCTCTGTCAGAGCTCAGCGAGAGGACCACATTGTTGTGCCCACTTGAGACTGTGGTGTTAAAGACAATCCAACACTGAGGCTGAAGTAAAGACATGACACCTTACACCACATTTGACCACTGTGGAGTTAAATTGGCTTTTGTTTTTAATTTGCTTTTGTGCTTAGCTCAAGTGATCTCGTTTGTGTGATATAATTACTCAAAGCTGTGCTGTAGCCTATTAGCCTTACTGGCTGAAGAACACTTGAATAAAAGAAAGCAGAACTGGCCAAGAAGTTTGACAGATAAATTTCTGACTGGTGCTATGCCAATTCAGTTGCTTAATGTGCTCATACAAAATTCTGTGTTGCAGGTGTAGATCAACAATAATGAGCAATATGGGAACAACACCAGTTGGAAAAGAGAACTTTTTATTCCTTACGTCTTTTCTGATTTACTGTATATATTTTGCAACATTAAATCACCTGCCGGGAATTCTATGTTTCATTTCATTCTATGTCATGGTTTTCTTTATAAAAATTAGATAAAAATCTGGGTCAACATTTATTTCAATAAAATTTGTCATTCGTTTTTTCTACTGGTTCCCAGCTGCTTGTTTTGGCTATTAAAAGAATTGTAGAATATGGTAACGCAATACTTGTGACTTGACTAAGTGAACATTTTGGGATTTCAGTTTTTGGAGATAAAAGTGGAGTATGATGCAAAAGATAATATCAGAGTAGTCTTGATACAAAAGCTGTTGTCTCCATTATCAATAAATGCATGATTTAATTGCATTTCCTGAACTTCGTGCCAATTAGGCAGTTACAAAGGAAGCATATAAAGTGTACAAAAGTGTAAGAAGCAGGTCACTGTCTTAACTCTGTTATATAAATTATAAAGAATAATCTTCTCCTTTAATGTCATTCTCACTAAAGAAAATCCCCTAAATTCAATATAATTTCATTCACAACTCACTGCAATATAAAACCAGTCATGTTTCTGTGGGGAGCATCAATTAACAAAACTGAGCGCTAGGTAAGAGACACATACTTCAACTCTAGGTATTGAGCAACTTAATCCTCAACTTCCCTGCTTTAGCCTCAGCTCACATTTAATGTTGGACAGTTACACAAACCAGAAAAAATCTGTTCATGAAAATGTATAATGTGAATGCACATGAAGAGTGACAGAATGGTGATGAAAAGCTGCCCTAGAACAATTGACTGGGCTCCAAATATTTAAAACCCTCAAAAACCAACAATATACGTGCTTGAGAAAGATTGGAGGGAAAAGCCAATTGAACTCATGTCAACCTTGCCACGGAGACAGATTGAAAGTGCACCTTTTAGGGAAGTTGAGCTCTATAGCATATGTTGCCAAATTTGCACAGCCATATTTTTCTGATAAATGTAGCTGACTGACCAGGCTGAGGGTCCATAGCGTGAAGTCAAAAAATTAAGTCCCTTGTGTAACTAAAAATTCTCAATAGAAAGAATTATGCATATAAAAAAGTGCGTCCTGTTTTTCAAACTAAATGAATGATTGATGCTTCTGATGAATAACACATGGAATGTTTATTACAGACTTTGGAGCCTATACTTATTACAAAGCCGAAGAGCAAATCTGAAAAAAAAAGTAAGCACATGTGTTTTGTTAAAGCTATGTGATGATGGTCAAAAAAACATTAAAACATTCACACACTACTCTTTATTTGCTATTTTAGAAAATGTAACACTCAGAATGTGTTACTGCATTTGTGACTGTTATATACTACACACACTCAATGTAGGAGGCTCTATTATGCTTTCCTGAACTCAGAACTTTGAAAACTGCTTGTGTGAGTTTCAATGGGAAGAGTTTAGCAGATTCTCTGCAAAATTTGACATACAAGATGTTGTACAATACTCATTTTCTTTTATGGTTCATTGATTTGTAAAGAAATTGCCATTTCAACAATGTTGCTGTCAAATTAACCTAATTGGCTTTAGTGTAGTTGTTTCTAGAAATCTGTCACATCCCATTTTCAGGGATTCCCTAGATTTGAAACAGTTTGCTAATTATTTTCACATAATAAATTTAACTTAAGCATAGTCAGTTCGAAACCTTCAGTTCATGTGTTAGCTGGCTCTTGGCTATTACAGAATCATGGATTATAGTAACATAGTCAGACATGATTTGAGGTTTAGGAATCATGTTAATTTGGTAAGTTATTCTGTAGAAACTTCAATCATTTGTACCCCTCAAATCCATCTGCGTCAATAAATCACACCCCTCAGAGCCAAGATTACAATTGGATTTATTTTTCCTCAATTCACATAAAAGCAAAGAGTTTCTTTGGGATCCCTACAGTGTGGAAGCAGGCCATTCGGCCCATCGAGTTCATACAACCCTGCGAATAGCAGCCCACCCAGACCCACCCCATCCCTGTAACCCTGCATTTCACATGCCTAACCTACCTAGCCTGCACATCCCTGGATGCTATAGGTAATTTACCTTGGCCAATACACCTAAGCTGCACATCTTTGGACCGTGGGAGGAAACTGAAGCATCCAAAGGAAACCCACACAGAAACAGGAAGAATATGCAAACTCCACACAGTCAGTCAATCATCCAAGGCTGGAATCGAGCTTGAATCCCAGGCACAGTGAGGCAGCAGTGCTAGCCACTCAGACACCAAGCGTAAGATATATTTATTTCAGTAAAATATATTTATTAAATATTTCACAAAGAATCCTGAAATAGTATATCACAATTATAGAAACATCACACTTAAGTTTAAGGAGAATAAAGAGCTTGAATAAATATGTAATATCTTAATATTCTGGTGACCCTTGTCCAGGCATATATGTAGAAATCATTGGAAGGTGGCTCAGTTGTGTAATGTGAGATGCTCAAAATATACACACCATGATTTTCAGGGTGAAACCAATGTTTATTCAAATTTGACACAATCGTGTGCTAAATTGCTACCCTTTACTTTAATTTTTATCCACAAGAATCTGGCACAATACAGATCAAATTTTTCCCCTATTGCCCACTCAATGGAGCTGATTGAAGCCAGATATATTTTATCTGGCTTCTGTCAATGATTCACCACATGGTGTTCTCCTTACCCCAAACAAGAAATTTAGGAATCAGTGAAGTAAAATCTGGTGCTTCTGTATACTCCACATCCAAGTCTCTGTTACCCCATGCTTGTCTATTCCAAGGCACTTCTGGCCTGCTTCCATCCATTAAACTTGGGGTTATACAATTCATTGTTCTCTATGTTGTAATTCCTGTTTATCTATCACCGCTACGCTTACTGCCCTACATTGGCTCTGCTTAAAGATGTTTGATTTTAAAATCCTTTATTTTTGTTTTCAAATCCCCTTGGCATGATCCAAGAGTCAATATCCCAGGGGCCACCATTGACTAAAAATGTAGCTGTACAGGCCAGTTAAATACTGTAGCTATAACTGAGTTAGAAGTTGGGAATAAGGCAGCCAGTGACTCGTTTCCTTACTTCCTCTTCACCATCTATGTGAAACAGGTTATGAGTGTCATAGATAACTCCCCACTTTTCTGCTTGATTGCACCTCAAACAACACTCAAAGTGCTGAATAACATCCAGAGAAAGAAGCAGTCCACTTGATGAGCAAAAATTCATTACCTTAAACATGCAATCTTTCCAATATGGACTCAGATGAATAAATCGAAGTACTGTCTAAATAATAAAATGCAAGAAATATTGTGGACCAGAGTAATTTATGGGCCCAGGTATATTGACTATTAAATGTCATGGATAGAAACAGAAACTAATCAAAAACCTAAGGAAATGCTGGTCTTCATGTCTGGAGCATAAGAATGCAAATGTCTGTAACTTATGCCATAACTATGCAAAGCTCTAGCTATATTGTAGACAGATTTCTGTATTCAATCTTTTACTAAACTTGTTGGGAGTGTAATGTATGGTATCTGAACTGTAAGAGTTAAATTATGAGGAGCAACATGCAAACTAGGATGGTATTCTTTGGAATTTAAAGAGATCATTTCAGACTAATACGGAAACAGATAGCTTAGGTCAGAAGAATGCCAAGCTAAAGTGAAAACCTCTAAAAATTAGAACTCAACATTTCAGGACTGAAAATCGGAAACCCTTGCAAAGGGTGGTTATGTTGGTAACTCACTTCCAATTGATGTCAGGTATCACACATTCACTTTAAAAGTAAAGTTGTTAGATTTTTGTTAGGCAAAGGTATCGATGCATGATACGAGGCAGACATATGAGGCTGCATCTCAGATTTTTCTGGCTAAGTGCAAGTTCTCACCATGAGGCTGAGTGAGTCTTCTCTCTATACCTTGCCAAACTTGTTGCAGCCTTTAAGGTGAGAATCACGTCTGATATCCACCCCATCCTACCAGGCGGTGTTCTTGGATAACCGGCCAGATCCCAGAATTTACCAGCATCCCTGGTACTGGTGCCATTTAAAAAAAAATCATTGAGCACCTGAGCAAGCAGTGTCAGTCTGGAGTTGCCCTGCAAAGTTCTTGACATTTGCCCTAGAGATAGCAGGCAGGAGAGTATCGGTGTATGTCTGGCCATGGTCTTGGTGTTGTGCTGGAGAGGGTGGTGCACAGGTGGGCCTTCCTCTTTCCTCGGGACCAACAGCAAACCATGCCAGCCTAGTCCTAGGGTGTTACCCAGATTAAGGCAGTTTCAGCCATCTGAAGGAATGCCCACAACTGTAGGAAAAAAATAGCCAAAGTCTATCTCCAACTGCCAGCAAAGGTGCCACCATCTTTTCTCTGATACCTCACACTCGCTCTATCTTCGGACCATCCTGTCACCAAGGCTCATGCTTTACCACTCTTATAAATTCATGCAACTTCTTCCTCACATGCCCTCATCCACCCTAATCTGGGAAACCACTAACACTGTACACCTGCTGTCCTGCTTCCTCTCTCACTTGGTAAAATCCCCACATGTAATAGCTGTGCCACCAACTTTCACCTTCTGTAATATGTGCTTATTTCTCATTGCAGGAGCAAAACAGCCCATATTAAGGCAGAAAAAATAAAGATGGGTAGTGTGCTGTCTGTCATTCAGTTTCTCAAACCTTGTCAGCAGAGGATCTGGACTCTGACTGTCCTGACTAGGGCTTGGACTGGCATAGGAGTCTACTCTTGACTTACTGTTCTGGGATCCCACGAGTGAAGGTTTATCCCGTTGACTGGATTGAGGCAAGCTTCTTGGCTTTGTATCTGCGCTAAATCTCACAGCCGCACACTTGTAATATGAGCTTTGTATCTCTGGCTGAAGAGGCAATACACTAAAAGGCAGCGCAATACAGGGGCAGGGATGCTGTGAACATCTAGATTGGCTCAGAGCCAGTGAGCACTATCCGAACCCAGAATTGCAGCCTTTTCAATCCACAAACTGAGAGCATGTCCCTGAGCACACAGTGTCCTTGCTGCAGCATTACAATGATTGTTGCTGATATAGCCCAACGTGCATTATCGTAGTCCAGACGTGACCTGTAAGTGGATCAGAAGTGTATCATGAGGGTTCGTAGAGGTTGGCACATGTTGGATGCCAATCTGTAATGAATATGACTGGTGCCCACAGATCATATTTGAGATGTTGGTGCCCGTGTCCAACATAAGGGTCTTTTGGAGCAAGTGATGAGTTCAAACCAAGAACTCACACTGATTTCGATGTCAAGTCTTCATGAAGACTAATTGGTGTGGCAAGTTCAGGAAGATTGTGACCTATAGGGATTTGGACTGTTAACAAGGCATTTAACAAGCAAGAAGAAGGTCAATGAGGAATTCACCATTGCCCTGCAAGAATCTCACCACGTGAGAAAAGCATAAATGTTAAACGAGATCATCTCAACATTACAATGACCAAACGTCTTCTTGATTGATCCACACACCAGTCGCAATAGTCTATCCTGCTCAGAGCCTGACAGGACTCTACCCACAGAGCTATGTCATAGTTAACTATTGAATGGTGGAACAGGCTTAAGACATTAATTAGTCTATTCTTGTTTCTAAGTCCTTATGTATCCTGTGGCTATTGAGCTGACCTTGATAATTGCTAGTTATTCATTCAAATCACTCCATGAAACCACTCCTTTCTTTTGCTAGAATCACCACAAGTCACCCCATACTAAACACACCACCCCTCTCTATTCCTGAACTATTTATTCCTATTATTTTGGCCTCTTGTGCATTCCACATCTACCACTTGCAATCCTGGCTTATGTAATCAATGCACTGAACCTTGAAATATTCTTCTGAAACCCTTTTTCATCCCCATCTCCTGACTGTTTTTTTAAGATTGTCAGGAAGGCCCATAACTCTTTAGTTAAGAATTTGTTCACTTCACTTAATATGTTATTTTATAGTGCACCCATTCACTTATTGCACCTCATTCTTCAGTGAAGTGCCATAGGACATTTTTCTTAGTTAAAAGTGCAGTATAAATGCAGGTTGTGGTCATTAATTACATTAATGATGAATGTGTGCTGCGTTTCTCAGTTAAATTGAAATTTGAGCATCTTACTCGATGTTAGACGTGAAGTCAGTGGATTTAATGAAGGAGTAGAGTTAGATGTATCACCGCATTACTAACAGAGGCTGAATAACTGGAGGGCCTCGTGCATAAATCAGGATTTCCTCAGTTACCCTTAAGTCATTTTGCAGAAAACGTGCACACAATGTTGCTAGTTTAACAAACTTTCAACATTTATATCACTTGATTGGTTCATTTGCTGCCCAAAAGGCATTAAAGAATCATTAGTATAGGTGTGTTGTGAATTATCTCTATTTTTTTCACCAACATGAACAATTAGGAGTCAATGCACTAAAGCTGTCATTTTGTTAATTAATCAGCAATTACATCTAAAAATTGAAAATTCAGTAAATGAGCAAAATCCAATCCAAGACAAGTTACCTTGGCCCAGACAACCCAAACAGGATTCAGAACCTTGGGCAGAAACTTATAGGGGTCTAAATGACATGGGCAAGAGAGAGAGAACCCTGGGATTATTCTGTGATAAGTCTGGCAAGGCCTTTCTCAACCTTGTAAACATGTGTTGTGGTTTCAGAATTCCAGGTATCAAGATGAGTCTTGCCAGGAAGAGGCAAGAGGCATATTAATGATGAACCTTGCCACATTCATATGCAGCTCCCTATTCCAACACTTCTCAACATGAAAGTCAGAGCAGGTTCACTGTTTGTTGTTTTGGGCCAACATCTGGAACAACCAGCAACAATGTCTCAGGATATATTCCAGGCCATAGGCCACATGCATCCCATATCCATGAAAAGTGACATTCGACAGCAGCCAGCTCCCCAGAAGCCTAATGCATTCTCTTGCCAGGACCTGACTTGTAGGTTGCTCCCGCACTTTAAAGCTGTATTTTGGGGCACACTGGCAACTTGCAATGATGTAACCCAGCTCATGGACTGGACCTGGCTGCATCTCAGGGCTGATAACAGTAGTTGCTGGAAAAGCTCAGCAGGTCTGGCAGCATCTGTGAAGAAAAAAATCAGAGCTAACATTTCGGGTCCAGTGACATGAGTTCTGAGGAAGGGTCACCAGACTCAAAACATTAACTCTGATTTTTTTCTTCACAGATGTTGCCAGACCTGTTAAGCTTCTCCAGCAACTTCTGTTTTTGTTCCTGATTTAGAGCATCCGCAGTTCTTTCGGTTTTTATTTTGCATCTCAGGGCTGTTTCTTTGCTCTGGGTCCCTGAATAACTAATCCAGTTACTTTACCACTGCACCATCTAAATGATGTTAAGAGAATCCATCCATTTTACAAAACAGAGCAGTTATAAATTCCCTATAGTAGGTGCCACACATACATTTAAAGTTTGAGATTGGCCAGGATTATAATAAAGAGAGGCACGTCATTTGATCCAACGATGCCTGTTGTCAGAAAAGGTCTTCATTGAACACAAACCCGTGACCACTTCTATCTAAAAAGACAAAGGAGAGCTGATACGTGGGAACACCACAACCTGTGAATTCCTTTCCAAGCCACTCACCATCCTGATTTGGAAACGTATTGCTGTATCTTCAGTGCCACTGGGTCAAAATTCTGGAATTCCCTCGCTAAAGGGCATTGTGCATCTACCAACAGCATGTGGGCTGCAACAGTTTGAGAGGGCAGTTCACCACCACCTTCTCAAGGGCAACAAATGCTGGACCAGCCAGCCATAAAGTAAAGACCTTGGGTTTCTTTTTAAAGTTGGAACAACAGAAGCGGCCCGAATGGGTGGAATCCAGTTCTCACAGAATCAGGACTTTTAGTCTTAGTTTCTCAATAGCAGTTGTTGCTGGGGTCTTGAAGTTGGATGTGGAAGTTTTTATTCCTCTCCCTGTTACAGCTAAAAGCTTGGTTCTCTTCCTGCTGTTAGAATAGCACATGAGACAATCTATTTTGCTGAATTTGCCTTTGCCAAAGGTCTTTTTATGGGATATTACTATACTGGAACAGTTAATTAGTAGTAATTAATATATATTATTTTGTTAAGCATTTTGATAATTACAGATAATCCAATTCTTTTCTTTTCATTTTGTCTGTATTTTAATTCTAGTGTATGAATAAAGTTTGTTTTGTTTCAAGCCTGTTGACCAATCGAATTGTATCTGGAACAGAATGCCTTACATTTACCTCTAAAATAAGAGAAAATTAGGTGCTAGACTATCTTTTTAATATATTTTGAAGGGGTTTGGTCTTGTTCATAACAAACTGGGTGCTCTTGTTGGGATTGAAATCTCTAATTCTGGGTTGAGTTTAGGATTATTGGTCTGTTCTCTTTCCAGGTATTGAATTCGGTTGGTTTAAATAGGGTGTGCCTCGGATAGTAATGGCTCTTTCAGTCACTAAGAGTTTCCTGGGGTTGGAAGAAGTCACTTTTGGAGTTTTACAGAAAGTAAGCAAGGCGAAGCCTTTGGAATTGGCAGACCAGTTGGAGTTGGGGTTGTGTTTGTCTGTGTGAAAAAGTGAGGTAATTGCAGCAATAGCTCAACATTTTACGATTGCCAGAAATGTCATCAGAATCACTGGAAATGGCTAAACTTCAAATGCAACTGAAGCAGCTTGAAAATGCCAAGGATATGAAGCGGTTTGAAGTATAATTAAAAGCAAAAGAAAAAGAAAAGGACAGGAAGGCCCTAGCAGAAAAAAAGGAGAGAAACAGAGAGCGTTTGAACTTCAGAGGTCGGCATTGAAAACACAAAGTTGACTTAAAATGGCGGAAGTAGAGGTGTAAAGTAGCAATAGTGATGAGGACAGTGATAGAGAGCAATCCCATTGTAGACAAAGATGTTTTAAATATGTCTAAATTTTGACAAGAAGGATATAGATGCCTTTTTCAATTCATTTGAGAGAATGGCTAAACAAATGAAATGGCCAGTGACCACGTGGGTATTGTTGATCCAAACAAAGTTGGTAGGTAGAAGTAGTGAGGTATTTGCATCACTATCAATGCCTGATCTCGTTAAAGAATTTATTTGCATGGGTAAGGTTTACATATGTATGTCAGGAGGAGTAGGTAAAGTAATTAAGATTTCAAGAGATACGGAACCAAGTCAATCTTTGATGGTGATAGATGAGGAGATATGTAATTCAGAAGGCATATTGCCAGAAAAAATAGTAATATGTGGAATTCATGGTGAGAAGTCAGTGTTCCATTCTATAAAGTGAAGTTGCGGAGTCTGGTGAACAAGTGGGAAAGTGGTGGTAGGAGTAACTAAAGAAATTCTTGGTTCCAGAAATAAAGTTTATCCTTTGTAATGACATAGCTGGATCACAGGTGGGAGTGATGCCTACTTGGTTGAAAAGCCGGTGGAAAAATCTGAAGTCTAATAGGATGTATATTCTGTGATTTTTCCTGACTGTGTGGTAACAAGGTCACAAAACTACTGGTGGAAACAGGAAGAGAAATCAAGGATTAGAGATAAGGAAGTTGAAGTTCAATTATCAGGAACCAGGTTTGATCAAATGGTTGAGAAAAAAAAGAACAGGTGGAGGACAAAGTGTATATTTTTAAGTTCAGAGAAATTAGCTGAATTACAACAAAATGATGAAAAACTAAAGCAGTTGTATCAAAAAGCATATACGGAAGAAGAATTTCAGTGTATCCCAGAATGTTACTATCTTAAAAATGATGTCTTGATGAGGAAGTGGAGACCATCACATATTCAGGTGGATGAAAAATAAGCAGAAGTTCATCAAGTTGTATAACCAGTGGATTATAGAAAGGAGATGTTGCGGATCGCACATGAATTATCAATAGGAGGTCATTTGTGAGTGAGGAAAACTCAAGGCAAAATATAAAACATTTTTACTGGCCTGGACTGCATAAAGATGTGGTTGACTTTTGCTGGACATGTCACATGTGATAGGTAATTGGAAAACCTCAGGCAGCAATAAAACCAGCACCCTTAATAGCCATTCCTGCATTTGAGGAACATTTTACAAGAGTCTTAATTGATTGTGAATGACCCCTACCTAAAACAAAAAGTGGTAATCTGTATTTGTTGACCATAATGGACTAATCTATTAGATTTCCAGAGGCCATTCCATTACACAGTATCATGGCTAAAAGTATTGCAGCAGTGTTACTCAATTCTTTTTACTTATATGGACTGCCCACAGAGATACAACGGGATCAAGGATCCAATTTTACATCATAGTTTCCATGATGCCAAATGGACTATACCAGTTTAAAGTCATGTTATTTGGTATGAAACAAGCCTTACCCACATTTTAAAGACTAACCAATAAAGTCATTTTGGCAATACCCAATTGTGTGATGTGCATTGATGATCTGGTGATTTTAGTTGCACATGGAAGGAATATTTGGGGCATCTATCAGAATTGTTTGATCAACTTCAGGAGGCAGGCTTGGTGATAAATCTGGCTAAGAGTGATTTTGCAAAAGGCCAAGTCGTGTTCCTGGGCCATGTCATTGGACATGGACAAGTAGCCTCATGGGGTGTGAAAACAAAAGGTTATTGGGAAGTTTCCCAAGCCATCAATTAAGAGGGAAGTACAATGATTCTTGGGACTGAATGGTTTTTAATTGGAAGTTCATGCCGAATTTTAGCAGTGTGATTGCTCCACTGACTGACTTGCAGAAAATTTCAGTTGATGGACAAATGTCAGAGGGCATTTGACAGCCTGAAAGCTGTGTTAACCGCTGCCCCTGTGTTAGCCACACCTAATAACAAAAAGCCACTCAAAGTGGCTACTGATTTGAGTACTGTGGGTCTCAGTGCTGTACTCTCGCAAGAAGATGACCAGAAGTTAGAAAGACCTATTGTGTATTTTTCCAGAAAATTGATTAATCATCAACAGAAATATTCCACAATTGAGAAGGAGACCTTGAGTTTGATGTTGGTGTTACAACATTTCAACATTTGTATTGCCAGTAATGTGTCTGAGACAATTGTACATACTGATCATAAATCTTAAAGTTTATGGATAATTTTAAGGATAAAAATACTAGACGGTTTAGTATTAAATTTGAAAATTTTACATGGGGCGGGATGAGAGAACATAACTACTGATGTGTTGTCATGACTTTGAGGTAAGATGGAGGTGTTCCGTAGTGAGAAAGAAATGGAGTGTAGTAGTGAATGTTTGCATGCTTAGAGTCAGTCTAATGTATATGTATTGTGGTGTACTAATAGCAAAAGACTAAAGATTTTTAAAAATGAGCCATATTTGTAGATTGATGGTTCATATTTTTTAAGGGGTGAGGCGTGACGATAGAGTGGCTTTAAGAGGTATATTTTGCCTTGTGTTTTTTTATGAAGAAAGGTTGAGACCAAGGTGGTGAGCAGTCTGCTCCAAAGCTAGTAATTTAAACAGCTTGTGAGGCCTTGGGTTTTTTTTTGAAGTTGGAACATAGTTGCGGTCTGAATGGGAGGGGTCAAGCTCTCACAGAGTCAGGATTTTTAGTTTTAGTTTCTCAGTAGCAGTTGTTGCTGGGCTCTTCTTCTCTCTGTTACAGCTAAAAGCTGGGATTCTCTTCCTGCTGTTAGTCTCATGTACAATTCTGTCTATTTAACTGAAGTTACATTTGCCAAGGGTGTGTTTATGGGATGTTACTGTATTGGAACAGTTAATTAGTAATAGTTAATATCTATATTATTTTGTTAAGCATTTCAGTCGAGTTACAGTTAATCCAATTCTTCTATTTTTTATTTTGTCTGTATTTTAATTATAGTGTATGAATAAAGTGTGTTTTGTTTGAAGCCTGTTGACCAATTCAATCCATTGATTTGTACCTGGGACAGACCTTACATTTACCTTTAAAATAAGAAAAAAGTTAGGGTCTAGGCTATCTCCTTAATACATTTTGGGGTGTTTGGTCTGCTCCATTACAATGGATGAAAAGAAAGCTCGCTATAGTGGTAAGTGATCTTTAATAAGTAGAATAGTTCTTGAAGTTATTTATTTCTTATTTTATGGTAATGACTGGCCCAACACCACCCAAAGTTGAGGAGGAGCATCTGGGAAGGTGTTGAGCACCCTGAGACTTGCCATTGGGAAACGGTGGAAGCCAGGCGAAAACAACGAAAGGAGCGCACTGCCACAACACCCCACCCACCCCTTCCCATAACCACCTTCTGCCCCAAGTGTAATAGAGCCTGCAGAAGCTGCATCAGTCTGTACAGCCATCTATGCACTCACCCTGAGAGTGGAAGAGCATCATCCTTGTCTGAGAGGGACCGCTGATGAATGAATATAGTAATGACCAAAAGACAATCCGAGACAGTTTTATATTATGGATTGTCATATGGAGGATGTCATCAGAAGGCCTGCAGCACCAAGCTACCCTTAATGAAACAGCATGGAGACATGATGCTCTGACCTGTGTTAACTGTAGGCCCTGTATGTCTGGATGAAAGAGGCTGCTTTGTTTATTATTCACTTAACAGAGAGTTTAGGATAGAACAGCTATTGACTCAGTTATAAGTCAAAGACCCATAGCTTGTATAGAATCTATCACCTGCCATCCATGCTGAAACAAGCATTATCCCCCACCTCATTCACCTGACAGCTTGTGCTGCAACAGACGCCTTATCAAACGTGACTGATTACTGTAAAACAGACTCCATGCAGCCATTAAGCAAATTACCTGAATCATTGCAAGGATTAGTCTCATTAACACATGATTAGCATCAAATTAAAATAATGAGTGTTTAACTTCTGATGTCTTCCAGTTGTTTGAACAGCTTGATCAGCCACGCCAGGCTGGCGGAGAGGTACAACATGTCAGAAAGCTTTGGGGGAAGGAAGGAAGCCAGATGACATGTGACAAAGTGTCTGCGAAATGGAGCATGAAGCACTAAAACCAACAGTAAAGGTGATGGGAGTATAGGCCACAGTGGAGGAGGAAGCATTATTGTCCTTGCAGTTTCAATCACTCGAGCATACACAAGATTAAAATCATCCTGTCATTTTGTATTGTTTAAATGTGCCTGTTGTAATCCGGCTATATCACTTAAATTATTTTTGATCAGTAAAATTCCATTATCCTTTTGATCATCAAAATAGCCATATTTAATGTAAAATATTTTAGCCAGCAAATTCTGTGCCTTCCGACACATGTGGCTTTGCTTATACCTGGGATAAAGGTGAAGGGTAGAAGATCCTATCTGACAATACTTATCATGGCATCAGCATATCTCCCGTTGTTTGTGATTGGTACCAGTGGTTTTGTCCTTCGGTGTCCCTTTGTGCAGGTTTATTGCAGATAATGTGCAAATCTCTAAACATCACACTGTTTGCCCAAGTGAGACAAAGTTTAGATTTATTTTAGTCATCATTTGGGTTGTTTAATGATTTAACCGGTTTACACTCCTTGGTTTATAGCTGTGATAAAGTGTAATGCATTTCAAAACAATTTTATCATATGCATACAGAATCAAATTATAACTTTCAACAATAGCAAATTTTGCACTATATAATATCTTTAATGTGGTAAGAAACATCCCCAAGTGCTTCACCATAATGCTACCAAACAAAATTATACTTTAAGTCATCATGAAAAGAGCTCAGTCAAAGGTATAAGTTTTGAAGTGTCTTAAAGAAAAGAAGAGACATAGAGTCGTGGAGAAGATTAGAGAGGAAGTTTCCAAGCTAGTTAATATTAAACATCAATGATGTATTTGCTACTAAAACATTTCTACTGCTAAGGATAAAAGGCATGACTAAAACAATTGTGGTCTCAGGTTAAAGCCTTACAGCTCAAAGGACACTAAGTTCTTTAAAGTAATTTTCGTTTATCTTTCTTTCATATTGGACCCCATACAACTTTAGCTTTGTGCCAATATGCACATATGATTTATGCTGAGATTTTTTTTATGTTAGCAGGTGATAAAACTGTTCTTTTTTACCACTCAAGAAAATCTGATGATTTGTTCCTTAATACCGTGGAATTTAAGGAATTGCATTTTTATCACAGATTGGCATAGTTTTGTGCTAAAAAGCACATAAGCTATCGTTGCAACCGAACCAGGAAGTTAAAAAGTGTGGTGTTGATTTGCCTTGCATCACCTGGTCATGATACATTATAAAACTCTTCTTCGTTGACAACTCAACACAATGCTTTGCTAATAACACAGTGTGGAGCTGGAGGAACACAGCAGGCCAGGCAGCATCAGAGGAGCAGGAAAGCTGACTTTTCGGGTCAGGACCCTTCCAAAATGTCAGCTTTCCTGCTCCTCTGATGCTGCCTGGCCTGCTGTGTTCTTCCAGCTCCACACTGTGTTATC
>NC_063332.1:110297604-110332781 GCF_021869965.1 Rhincodon typus
AGTTTAGGTTAGATGGGCTTCAGATTGGTTTCACAGGTCGGCGCAACATCGAGGGCCGAAGGGCCTGTACTGCGCTGTAATGTTCTATGTTCTATGTTCTAATTAAAGAGATGTTATCTGGTCTACAACAAAAGTAATGCTTCTGAGGCAAAGAAAAACAAAGGAAAGGGGAATAAACTCTGGGAATAAAAATTACTAAGGATTACGTTAGATCAAATGAAGTGATTTTGAAGTTTGGCAGAAAAAGTGGAAAGCCTGAGCATTGGAAGCAATTTAGAATCCAGAAAAGGATGACTAATAAAGAAAACTAAAACAGAATATGAATGCAAGTTGGAAAAGAAACAAAAGGACAGATTGCTTTCCTAGGTATGTGAAAAGGATTAGCAAGGACAAACTAGGTATATACTTGGAAAGGGGAAAAAACAGTGCTATGGGCAAACAGCAATAGAGTGAGACTAATTGGATAGCTCTCTTGAAGATATGGCACAAGCAGATGGAAAAAATAGCCTCCTTCTGGGCTGTAATGATCTCTAATCTTGTGGTTCTAACTTATCAGCTCATTGCCCCAAGGTGGAAAAGCCTGCAATGAAAGTTGCATGGATGTGTGCTGAATGTTGTTGCCTGCTATGAAGCACAAAGCATTTTGTTGGTATTGAAGCTTCTAGCAACTTCCTGGAACTCAACAGGATGAAAAGAAGAATAATATTCTTTGAAATAGTTTTATCATTATAACCATTCATGTATAGCTTATGTAACAATACTATTGAGCATCAATGTATCCTGCAAAATGGCTGAAGGAGGGAGAGAAAAAGTGAGTCACTGTAAAAAAGAGCATGCTGAGCAAGGAACTTTGTGTCTTTTAGGGAGGGTCCATACATCTCCATTATCTTCAAAGCCCTGAGTAATCTCTTCAAAATCGGTCAGTGCAAGTGTATTCCAAGTGGTATCCAACTGGCTGAAGTTAATAACACCTGGTATAGAAATAGCTGTCTCCTGCAAGCAGAGATCACAATGTTGCATTCCAATTCCCTGAAGCACATAGAGCAACAGCCAAGTGCCATAGTGCGACTCTTTTGGTCATGTTTACATGTGTAAGTAATTTACAGCTGAATTGAGATGAAATAAATCTTTCAGGGTGATTTTCCATTAAAAGGACTTATTTAAAAATAAAGATTTCCAATTTTTCAGCAACCTCATGATTTTCCATTGCACTTTTAAGCCAATACAGCACTTTTGAAATACTTTGCATCACTTTTTAAATGTGGAGAATGCAGCAGCTAATATATGCACAAAATATTCCCTCAAACAATATGCAGGTGACCAGATAATCTGTGTATGTAATTTAAAACCATACAACAATAGGATGTAGGTATATTTAAAACCTATCTATCTCGGCCTTGATTATACTTAATGACCCAGCCTTGACAGCTTTATAGTATAAAGAGTTCTATAGACTCACTACTCTTTGAGAAAATAAATTGTTTCCCATCTCTGTCTTAAGTATACAACCCCCTAATCTGAGATTATGCCCTCTGTTCTGTCCACAAATGTAAACAGCTTTTCCATCTAAACCTTAAAAGTCTTACACTTCAATAAAGTCACCTCTCATTCATCTAGACAACTTATTCAACCCGTCCTCATAAGACAGTCCCTCCAAATCTACTATCAGTCTAGTGAACCTTTTCCAGACTGCCTCCAATGCCTGTATGTCTTTCCATAGATATAGGAATCACAACTGTTCACAATTTTCCAGCTGTGGTCTTGTAAAGTTTTAGCAAAACTTCACTTTTTTATACTCCTCTTCCTTGGAAGCAAAAGCGAAATATTTGCATTCACTATTACCTTCTGAACATATCCACAAGGTCTGCCAAATCCCTCTGTGCTGTAGCTTTCTGTAATCTTTCTCCATTTAAATAATATTAAAACTCCTCTATTCTTCCTACCTAATTACAAAACCATAAAACCATAATCTCACATTTTCCCATAATCAGTTCCACGTGCCAAGTTTTCTCCCACTCACTAAACCCACCTATGTCCTTCTGCAGAATCTTTGAGTCATCCTCACCAGTTACCTTCCTACTTATTTTTGTGTCATGATAACGGTATGCTCACTTTCCTTATCAAAATGATTAATGTATATTGTAAATAATTGTGGCCCCAGCACTGATCCCTGTGGTACTCCACTAGTTACAGGATTAAATATCAGCCAGGAAATGAGGAAGAACACATTGCATCACATCTCCTGTAGCTTACTCTGCCTCGTACGAGTGCCACAGGACCTTTTATGTGCAGAGTGGAATTAGAGCCTTGGTCTGCTGTTTCATTTGAAAGACAGCATACCAGAGATGAGAATGTTGCTCGTATTTCCCGCTACCTATTGGCTTTGGCTCAGTAGGAGCACCATTGTCTTGGGATGAAAAGCTTATGAGTTCAATACCACTTAGAGGCTTGAATACATTATATAAGATGGAACTAATGAGGGAGTGTTATGCTAAAGGAGGTCATTTCATTTGGATGAGATATTAAACAGGGTCCAGAGTGAGGCAGTGGCTAGGGATGCAGAGTGGGACTTTGGTGCATGGTGACCAAGTGGCTGGTGAGCCAGGCAGAGCTCTAGCATTTGGCAGCATTACAGCATCATTAAGCTCTGGAGCAGTTGGTGGTTAGGCAGCTGGTAAACCCGGGTGGGACATGGCAATCGGCATCATGACGGCTGCATGGGGGGAGAGAGTGAGCCCATGTGTGGGGGAGAGAGCAAGCATCAATTGTGCATCAATTGCTTAAGCAATTTCAATGGATATCTTTGTTGATATTGTCCTTAAGGAATATACAATATAAATGTTTGCCTGGATTTCAAAAGCTTTAATAACAAAAGCAGTGCATTCTGAGTTCAAGTGAGCATTGTCCTAAAGACTAATCAAGCAACTGTCTGACATATTCATTTTCACAAAATTAAAGTTTAAATAAAACATCCCAGACACTGCTATCACTATTCCTCAGCATATCCTGTCCCACTGGAAAGTCCCGTCACCACAGGTGGCACCATTGTCGTATACCATTGGGTGAAAGTTCTCCTGGGCATTCTCAACATTGCCTCTGGACCCCATCCCATAAAGTCTCATGGCATCAGGTAAAACATAACAAAGGTAGGCCCATGCTGATTACCACTTCCTGTACCTCCTCCCACCTCAGATGATGAATCTGAATATCTGCACGCCATGGCTAAAGAAGGACTGTAATGCTGAACTTTTTTTTTATTTTAACTAAGAAGAACTATGACCTTGACCTCTTAACTTATTTCTTTATTTTTCTACTTTGCACCTAAGATTTTGTACCTAGGTACCTTTGTACCTAAGATGGCTCCAGGACTGGCGGCACTGCCTACTTTTCACTGTACTCTTATATTCGTGCACTTGAGTACACATGATGACAAAACTTAATTCCAATTCTAATTCCATGTTGAACACCACTGGGAGTATGTGCCAAGCTTGTCAAGAATGTACTCTGGGTGGGAGACTTCAATGTCAATTACCAAGAGAGACTAGGCATCACCACTGAAGACCAACTTGACTGAGCCCTAAAGAACAAAACTGCTAGACTGAGTCTGCAGCAGGTGGTGAGAGAACCAGCAAATGGGGAAAAGAAACTTATTTGTCCTTATCTTCTGTCCATTTTAGTATTTCCAGGAGTGACCTCTGCACAGTCATCGTGGAGATGAAGTCCCATCTTCACATTAAAGAATGCCCTCTATCATGCTGTGAGGCACTACAACTATGCTAAATGAGACAGACTTAGGATATATCCAGCAAAACAAGACTTGATATCCATCAGAAGCTGTGGGTCATGGATGCAGAAGAATTATATCAATCGGCAACCTGTTGCCAGCTGAATCTCACATTGTGCAAACACTCATTTATAAACAGCTTCCCCTGCTGTTTGGGGGAAAAAAACAGCAGTATAGCTGTGGCTTACAATGAATTTCAGTAGTTTGCTTTTTAAAAATGCGGCAATCCTTTCCAAACTTTTTAGTTTCAAAGTAATCCTTTTCATATGGTAGTAGTCACTAACAGTATAATTTTTTGAAAATAATTTCTGCAGATCTAAAATTAGAATTTGGCATCAGGTTGCTCAGCTGACAGCCTTAAAATAAAAGGGAATCTGGGAGTGCACGTACTATCTTTTTTAAAAATCATTTTTACACTTGTTTAATAAATAAGTCAGAGACCAGTCACTCCGTGTGTCCTGTGAAGAAGTGAGTGAATCATGGGAAAAGACCAGAGAACTGAAGGACTTGGGAAACAAAAGGAATACTCCATCAAATCCAGAGGACTGGTGCAATGGAACTATTTCTCCAGTATTTGCCTTTTCCTTTATCCATAACACCATTTTTTTTTCCTTTTGTGACGTGATAAACATGGTAAAGATATTAAAATATCTGAAAAGAAAGTGGTTGTCAGTAAGGAAGAGTGTAAATGATGAGAAGGATTTAATTACTGAATGTACTTGGCAGAAAATTTACAAATGACATGGAGGCAATGAGATCTACAATTGGCTTTGTTTGGAATTCTGAAATGGATGCTGGAAAGCCCAAATAAAGAGTACACCAATAAACATTTATACATCAGGTATAACCACTGCTTGACAAAGGAAACAAGATATCCTCCATTGAAAATGTCTATGCCTAGATTTATTGAAAAGATTGACATCAATGAGGACTCTTGGAATTGGCATTTAATGAACCACAAAGAATTGCCAGTATTCTTACTAGAACTCTCAAAGGAACAGATGGACTTTAGGCGTGGGGAGCTTCTAACTGTGAAATGGGAGTAGACAGAGCTCCGTATGCTTTCAATCCTTCACTGTCCAGGAATACTGTAGGCACCTGCCAAAATGTGTATGTGTGCTCAGGCAGTGTTTTTCAACCATGAGCGAGAATGATTATGTTGATCTGCCAGTAATTTTATTGGAAACAAAATACGTGAAATGGCACGGGAAAAAAATTTCTCCCTATGGAATTTCAACAAAATAGTAAAAACACACTTTTAAACATTTCAAATAAAAGGTTAGCAATGGGAAACTAAGCTCATTATTACTACAGTTGTAAAAGTATAATGTGCTATTGTAATTTGTCCATGATATTTATATTTAAGTGAACTTGTATCCTTTTAGAAAGGGAAGGTGAGTCAATACTGGATTTCAATTGCTTCAATTTTCAGGTGGTTAGCCTATAACATGATAGTTGCATTCTTGAGCGACTTCATGCTATAGAAAATCATGTTATAGGGAAATCGCTATAGAAAAATCACTATACTGTACAGTAGAAAGTTTGTATTTTCCAAACGGCACCCACTATTGATCAATCGCTTTACAGCCAATTTGTGTTAACAAAACACACGTTATAGCATAAATACCTGTACTTTAAATGAAGGCGCTAGATATTTATCTACAATCGCAGAATGGAATTCACTGAGGTTCAGTGATTCAACTCTACTTTTTAAAAAAAGACACATCGTAATTTGCAACCTTTCATCAATACTGAGCTGGGAAGCTACAAAGGAAGCACTATGCCAGTCTAACACAAATCATTGCCATGAAAAGTCACATCACAGAGGGAAGGCTAAGAGAAGGAAGATAAACTATCAAGAACTTGGCTCTGGTGAAAAATAGCCTGAACTTCATTAACAGTTGCTGATGTGGAGAATTTCAGAAAATATAGTTTGAGTGTGATTGCTTGATCGTGAAAATGTGCTATGGATCACTTGCTTGTACTCGCTCAGGAGATACCAACTAAACTCATTCTAGAAAGTCAGGAGTTTTCAATTTCAGTCTAAGTACCTTTTTCAATGGTGTAATTGATCTTAATTATCAAACAAACTGACTGAGTATTAACTTTTATGATTGTGGAGTTTCATTTATTAGGATTTCAATTATAGTTGTATTTAAACAAAAAAAAACTTGCGTTTCTCTTACTTTTCATTTTTCATAACATTGTTATCATTATCATCATATTATTGACATTGTCACTTGGCAACCGAGGAAAAGGTGAAGACAAATAAAGTTCACTGCTGCTGGAACTGTTGATGAACCTCCCAGCACTTTGACTTCCCCAGAATTCAGCTGGACCCCCTCAAGAATCACATTGCACACTCTGTCAGCACGATCCTCGGGAATCTGAGCCTGTAATTGTGATCCTTTTCTAGCAGGTCTAGGTAATTTTACCATGTTCAATACATTTGATTGACAGTATCCAGTATCAAGCCATCTGCTTCAATATAGCTCCTTCACTGGCTCTCAAAATAGTGCATACATTAAAACAAATAAATAAACAGACCAGAAATTTCTGCAAGATATGCTCTGACATTATTCTCTGTTCATTATACTTGCAATTGTCCTTTGCATTTTTATGGAATTTTGCATGGCAAGTTGTTGCCATTTAGAAACCGAACTTTTTGTTTTCCTTCACTGAGCCAGCAATTCCAGACAACGTACCTCCTTAACCAATCAAATTGATGAGTTGTCAATAAACATTGTAGAAGTTAAATCACAAAGTGCAAGTTAGAATTACAAATTCAATGCCAAATCAGAGTCAAAACTGAAATAAAGAGATGGGAAGAAAGATGTAATTAAGAGAGTGAAGACGAAGAAATAAAAAGTAAGAGAAATGCAAGGTGATTTGTTTTTGTTTAAATCCAGCTACAATTGAAATCCTAATGAATGAAACCCCATGCTTGAAAGAGCTAATACTCTATGAATTTGTTTGGTAATAATTAAGATCAATCTTACCACTGAGAAAGGTACTTGGACTGAAAATAAAAGCTCCTGACTTTCTGGAACTGGTTTAGTTGATATCTACCAAGCAAGTACAAGAAAATCATGATATCTAACACATTTAAATGGGGAGCCAAATGATGAGGAATCATTTTTATAGGGTTTATGGGAGTACGATTCATCTTGCACAACAACTTTTAGATTTTCATATTTGATCACACAAGCTGCCCTGTCTGATATTACTGCCCAATAAACGTTTGAATTACATGATTAGCCTCACCAATAAATTCAGGATTTTTTAAAATTTAAAATGTATTCAGTAAAGTTTAGAATGATATGCTATTTTAAATGTTTTCCTGTTGGGGCAGGATTACACTGGAAAGCTGAATGTATGTTTTGCCATTAAAGATTCAGACATAAGAAATGAAATGCATGGTTTAATCGCTGTTTACATTACTTGGTCATGTGCTGTCACGGTAAAACTATTTCACAAACAATTTTCAATGAAGTGATCTGAAAAAAATTCAGTGTTAACCTTGCTGTAATACATGAACAGAATCCACACTCTTAGATAAGGAAAGATAAACATTGTAGTAAACAGGTTTAGAAAAAATGAAAAGTTTATAAATTATTTACTGCCCAAAGTAGCAATTACACCCACTTCGTTGTGTAGGTACTTATAGCAAATGCCTTGTACAAAGCTATATGTTAAGATGGAGAGGAATCAATCTGGGCCTAGTCTACAGTTACAATTTAGTACAATTTAGCAGCTGAGTGATAGGAAACAGAGAGTAATAGTCAGTGAATTGTTTTTATGGGCTGGATAAAGGTTTGTAGGGGAGATCCTTAGGGTGACTATTGGGACTCTTACTTTTGCTAAAATACATGAATGATTTAGTTCATGGTGTGCAAGGAACAATTTCAAAGGGCTGGGAGCATTCCACCCATAATATCTAATATTAAATGCTTTCCTGTAATTAGACAGCACTTGCTGAACAATGACAACAGTGTGAAGAATTACACTAACAACCAACTTACAATTATTAGTGGGACTTGCATTGTGGCTCATTTAGACTTGCACAAACCACATACTCAGATGCAGGGTTCTTTCTCCTTCAGAAAGATTGAGTGTGTCTACGTAATGCATCTTATTGTAACTAAATACAGTGTGGCTGATGGCAGTACACCTGTACAATCTCCATAGCAACAAGTTGGCCAATCAAAATCAATTTTTGAATCAATCAGTAATTTATTCTCTGGAATTGTCAGTGG
Organism: Rhincodon typus; assembly: GCF_021869965.1. Classification (NCBI taxonomy): domain Eukaryota; kingdom Metazoa; phylum Chordata; class Chondrichthyes; order Orectolobiformes; family Rhincodontidae; genus Rhincodon; species Rhincodon typus. Next base: position 110,305,645 of record NC_063332.1, read on the forward strand.
TTCCTTCTTGTGAATTTAAGTGTTCTTATATCTGTGCTGACGAGTACACAAATAAAATTTCTAACATGTCTTTTTTCAGCAAAACTTAAACAATGCCTTGATCTCTGCCCACCAAAATCAGTGAGCCCTCAAATGCTTACTCGACCAACGGATAAGTAATCCAATCAAATTCAGAGAATCTCAGCAGAAATTTTATTCCCAATTGTACTAATTAAAACTTTCAATGTCTGATTAATGTTTTACTAAGATAAGAAGCAATCTTGGTGATTTTTATCAAGTGTTGCAAGAATTGCTAAAATTGACCTTCTCATGATTAAAGGTGTTCTTGTTTGTTTATTGATATATTGACCTGGGCTCAATTCTGTAAGAAAAAAGTTTGGATTTTCTTATTTTCAAGTTCCCCAACAATCAAAAATGTAACGGCCATCTTCCTAATACCTTATTTATCAGGCAATGGTCATCATATTTAATTAGTAAGTGGTTCAATGTGGTGTGATCTTCACATGTACTTATTTCAGTTACAATGCTATCTAAACCTCAGCTGCTTATATCCTGATATTCTGTCTTGATGTTTCCTGACAACTTGTATGTTTAGCAGCTTTTCCATCTTACTTTTTTTCTTACCTTAAATGTTAAATGAACCATTAAATGGTCAGCATGTTTCAAGATCTTCCAATCCTACAATACTGCCATAATTATTAACCAAAAACTGGTGAATATGTTGCAACTACGAATAATTGGAAAAGATAGTGACTTACTGGCAATATCAATAGCCTACTGATCCAGAGCCCCAAGCTAATATCCTGGGGACAGGAGTTTCAATCCCACCTTGGCAGATGGTGAAATTTGAATTAAGTGAAATCTGGAGATAAAAGTTAGCCTAATGGTGACCACGTAACCATTGTTGTATTAAAAGCAAAATGCAGTGGATGCTGAAGATCAGCAATGAAAACAAAACTTGCTGGAGAAAGTCAGTAGATCTGGCAGTATCTTTGGAGAGTTTAATTATGTCTGAAATAGCTCTTCTTTGGAATTAAAATTGGTGCTTTTAATAGGCTGTTGACAGTGGGGGAGGAGGATTGAGTGAAATACATTGTTAGCATGCCCAGAGCAAAAGATAAAGGGAATGATTACGATGCTAAAGGAGAGATAGAGATTTCAAATGAAGGTGTGAAAATGAGAAAATGGATGTATTCTGCAGAGAGCAAAGTCAACAAGCTGCAAACAAGGAAATGGCCAAGGGAGCATGGGGACGTAAGAAAAATGGAGTAAAGAGCTTATGCTGTGAAATTACGGAGCTTAATATTGTGTCCTAGATGCTGTAAAGTGCCTGCTTGGAAAATGAAGTTTTGTTTCTCCGGCTTGCATTAATCTTCATTGGAACACTGGAGTAGGCCCAGAACAGAAATGTTAGGATGGAAGCTAAGTATTTTATTGAAAAACACCTGGAATGTTGGCGTTATTCCTACAGACAGAGTGGAGGTATTCCCCAAACCATCACCCGGTCTGGGTTTGGTTTTGCCAGTGTAAAGGAAATGGTATTGTGTGAGCAGTCAATACCCCAATGCGCTAAGACTGAAAGAAGTACATGTGAAATGCTATATGGAGGTTGTACAGTGAGCAGGAAGGAGGTGAATGTGAAAGGTTACCCCTCCTATGATTTCATGGGAAGGTGCCATGATGGAGTGAGGAATTTTAAGGAGTAATGGAGGATTGGAACAGAGTCTTATGGAGGAAACAATCCTCATTTCCTTCCCCGGCTCTAAAGAAGACAGCATGGATGCCTTAGAGGAAGAATTGGCAAAGCTGCTTCCCATACCCTCCACTGTCTCAGAGACTGATGCCTTTGTGGGTACTTGAGTTTAGTTAGAGTCAGGAGCATCCGCTGGTGAGCAGTTCCCTGCCATGCCTCAGTAGCTGATCGATGAAGAATTGCCCCAGGTTGCTGGCACTCAGAGACCAGGCACCTGCCCAGCCCCAGGCAGGACTGAATGATGATATCAACCATCAACAATTTCATTCAAATATCCAAACTGGAACACAGCAGGAAGGTTTGTTGGGGTCACTAGACAACCTGACACAAAGGTTGCAGGATAGCACCAACACATTTGGGTCCCTGCTGCCTCTGGCATGTGAGCATCTGGCCGTCTCCATAGGTGGGTTGGCAGCTGCCAATGAAGAGCCAGGTCCTGCAGCCTCAGTTTCTGCTGGCTACGTGCACGGACCTACACTCCATCGCTCTCTTAAAAAATAAAGTCCATTAACCACTACACTCAGTTTCCTGTCACGTAACCAATTTCATGCTGCTACAGTCCCATTTATTCCATAGGCTATAACTCGTTCACATGTCTTTTCTGTAGCATTGTATCAAATGCCTACTGGAAGACCGTTTACACCATATCAACAGTAATGTCCTCATCAATCCTTTCTATTTCCTTTCCTAAAAACTCCAGCAACTTCCAGCCATATTTGAGGAATGTTTGAAATTCTCCAGTCCTTTGGCACTATCTCTTATTCTAATAGAAGCCTGAAAAGGTCTGGACAGGACTTTTGCTATTTCCACTCTCATTTCCCTCAGTCTGTGTCTCATCCAGTCCCAGTTACCTATGAAATACAGGTATAGAGACAGCCTAATCCATAGCTCCCACTTACCAATTTTAATCACTAACAGGTCTGGGGTTGCATCTGCTTCCTTGGAAGTGACAGATGTGATTATTCATTTCTCGGATATAAATGTTGCCTCCATTCAAAAATCCATTTTAGTTCCTAATCAGTCCTACTACTCCTTTTACCAGCTTTTTACTATTTACTTTACTATTCATTTACTATAAGATAGCTTCCAATATCTTTTCATGCTCTCTCTTTGCTCCTCTTACTTGCTTTTTCACCTCCACTCTGAATCTTCTGTATTCATCCTAGTTCACAATTACGTTTTATATTGTATCTCTTTCATAAGTTCACATTTTCTTCATCATAGTTTCAAACTTTGTGTAAGTTCTAGCTGTGTCTGCCCTACATGTCCCTTTTAAGGGACTACATTTTGACTGTGCCAGAATTATTTTTCTTTGAAGATAGCCAATTGTGCAGCTACCATTTCTCCTGACAACCTTAGACTCCATTTTTAATTCTTAATTACCCCATTGAAGTTGGTTTTCCTCTAGTGCCTTATCATTACACTGGATTGTTCCGTGTCATTTTATTTCAAAGTCCTCCTAAACCATATGATACAATGATCACCATCTTCTTAATCTTCCCCTGACACTTGATCCACTTGGCCCATCTCACTCCCATGAACCAGATCTAGTGCTGACTCTTTTCTAGCTTGGGAATTTATCCTGTAAAGTGACACCCAGGCATCTTCAAAGCTGTGGATTAAGCCAGCAGGATGTTACTTCCATCTTTTTTAAAAAAATCTAATCAATGGTTTCCAGCCAGTAAATTCATAAAGTCATTTTTATAAAGCATGGCTTTGTAACACAGTTGATTGCTCTATAATCACTGAACTTATTTTATCTCTTGAGAAAAGTTCTGCAAAATTGCTCCCTGACCTCCTTAGATAATTGAACAAAATTCCAGTGTATCTATCCTACTTTACAGCCATTCTCATTCAATGACTTGCCTTCCACAGATGACATTTCCTGGGTCCCAGCAGCACAGACAGCATTGTATTCCATAGAGTATTTGATCATTACTGTCTACATTTATCAATATAGCCTTCAATCCTGTTCCTAACTAGATATCTATCCAGCTTATTTTTTAAAGCAATTAATTGAAATGACATTAATTGCTTTTGCTGGGAGTCTGCTCCACTTACTCATTACTCACAGTGACAAAAACCTCTTGATTTCTAGCCTCACTCAAGGCTTGTTAATTTTTTACTTGTGACTTCAAGTTCAGTGTTCACAGTTCTGCTCACATGAAATGATCCACTTCAAACAACACCACATCCCTTCTAAATCTACTTTTCTTCAGGAAATGCAAGTGGAGTTCTGAGAGCCCCTGAGGTTAGACTCATTCCATGTTCCCAGTTAAGAGCTCCTTCCAACAATTCACTGCCTTGCTAAAGGCATGGTGATTAGAGAAGGGTACCCTGTGAATAATATATAAAAGATTAACACAACTTCTGCAGTGTTATAGCTTAGGTATGAGTTTAGCACACTGAAAGAGGGTAGCATTCAGTTATATTGCTGGCTCTGCATTGTTCTCAGATCACAGAAAATAGAGGATTGCACATGTTCAGTATCGTTTAGACTGACTTCCTCATTTCCTGTTGGTCATTTTGGGTTGTATCAAGGATATTTTCAGGGGGAGTCACATATTTTCGCTGTTTCATAGAAATGATGACTCCAACTGAAAAGCGGAATCTCAGGGCTTAGAAAATCCTAATAAGTAAGGACAATATTGATAACATATGAAACAGACTTTATATGCCAAGGCTGTCGAGAGAGCTTTGTGCAATGGGAGCACGCGTCAAAAATATATTGGCAGGATTCAGCCAAAGCTATGTTTATCTATAGTTTGAGTTTATGATGCAAGCTTTCATCACTCAAAGTTCTGCATTGACAGTGTTACTTCATAAATGCTATGCCATAATACGTAACTGCATTCCTATTTTGTTTAGAAAATTAACCATGAGTCTAAAAGCACATATTTTCAACTTTTTAGAAAATGATACCTTGCAAGATATTTTTTCATATATGTGCTAATCATCTGGTCAGAAAAAATATGTGATAACCATCTAGCAGATTATAGCTGTCTTCGTGGGTGTTTGGAACTTATCTAAAGCCTGCAAATGTTCATAGCAACTATTATTGCTAGTTTCTGATATCTGGATATCTTTACTTTTTGTTGGCAATGTATCAAAGCTGTCAGAATCAATATTTAGAATATTGACTTAGAGTCATAGAGTTGTAGAGCACAGAAACAGTTGGTCCAAATCGCCCACGCTGACCGGATATCCTATATTAATCTAGTCACATTTGCCAGCATTTGGCCTATATCCATCTAAATCCTTTCTATTTATGTATCCATCCAGATGCCTTTTAAATGTTGTAACTGTACCAGCCTCCATCACTTCCTCTGGCATCTCATTCCATACATGCACCATCCTCTGCATGAAGAAGTTGTCCCTCAGGTCCCTTTTAATTTTTTTCCTTCTCATCTTAAATCTAAGCTTGCATAGTTGTTATTATAGGACTGTCTAAAGTTGCATTGGGCCCCTTATGTAAGGAAAAATATACTGACATTCGAGGCAGGCCAGAAAAGGTTCTCTAGGATGATACTAGTACATAGGGACTTACGAAGAGATGTTGTGTAGATTAGGCCTGCACTCATTGGAATATTGAATAGTGACAGGTGACCTCATTGAGTCATACAAGTAGACTTCACAGACTAGATCTGGAAAGACTGTTTCTGCTTATGGGACAGTCTAGGACCAGAGGGCATAATCTCAGAACATGTGGTTGCATGTATTTGACAAGGATGAGGAGGAATTTCTTCTCTCAGAGGGTCGTGAATCTGTGAAATTCTTTATTGTAGAGGGCTGTTGAGGTTGAATCAATAAGGATGTTCAAGGTTGAGATAGAAAGATTTTTAATCTGCAAAGAAATCAAGGTTTTGTGGAAAAGGCAGGAAATGTAGAATTGAGAATCAGATCTCATTGAATGGAGGAGCAGAATCAATGGGCTGAATGGTCTAATTCTGGTCCTGTGTCTTATGGTCTTCTTAACGAAAATGGATTGGTGAAAGTAGTGCGTGGGGGAAGCTATGGAGGCAATGACAATTCTCTATAAAACGGAGTGGTATTGATAATCTGAACCTAAATAGACTGAAACCGTACTTTCCTTTTAATTCTATTTTGTGATCCTCTGATGTCCAAAAACTATTCCAAGGACGTGGCTATTCCAAGAAACTTCTTAAACCACAGTACAGTATTTTCAATTTGATCCATTCCTCTAATGGTAAATATCCACATTTGTGTGGATAGCTGGGAATATTGCCTGATATTGGCACACAATGGAAAAGTGTTTATATATCTCTTGCATAGTCTTTAAATTTTAAGAATTTATTCTGTCAATTAAATTGAGAACTTATTTTATATCTTCAGAAGTAATTTTACTAAAACATATTAATTCATATTGAGCAGAAAATAATGGGGCTTATACTCTGGTCTATATCCCTGATGAATGGCACCATGAATGTACCACAATGGTACACTGGTGTACCATGAATGAGATTTTATAAAATTACCCCTTTATTCTAAAAGCAGTTTGATCTCACAACTAAAAATGATTATTTTTGCAGTTTGTTTTTTCTCTATTGCTGGCGGAAATTCTATATAATTGTCTTCAAAGGTTAATTGGATAATTTTGATCAGTTGTGCTCATTAACTGATTTGTTCACATTGTCGTTATCATTGAGTAGTGCTCAAAATCATGGCCAAATTATTCTTATCCTGTTCTAGGGATCCTGCACAAGTGTAGATAAATGTATTAGGTGAATTTACAGTTCCATATCCAACATCGAGGATCTTCTTATGCTTAAATAATCAAAATGCACCACTTTGAGAAAAACAGAATGGGTGAAAAGGATTTGAAACCAATCCCTGTTGCACCCTTTGCACAGTTGTAAAACATAGCACAATGGAACCAACTTTGAAGAACATATACACTTTGCTGTTTTTTCAATTATTTCAAATTATAAAACAACATCTTTATAGGAATTTAATTCTGAAAATGTTTGTGCAGTGTAAGAATGTTATCAATTGTAATCTTATTCTGTCATGTATTATTATGGCTATGAATCAATGTCGTAAATCCTTTTATAAAAATTCAAATTAAAGAAAAGCACAGTCCAAAATAGCAGCTTATGGAATAATATTGCTGCTTGCTGACTGTTTTACAAATTCACACTGTTGTTGTATCAGGTATCATTTTAAATTATGTGGAAAATGAATAACATTGAGTAGGAAATTTACTGAACATGATGTGGTTTAAATTCAAAACAGTGTGATGCTGACCATTTCAAAATAGAGCAGATGCACAAGTGATGACAATGCACTTTTCAAAATACTATGTATAGCGTTCAAATAACTCCAATATTTTCAGTGGTAAAATTGTCCATTTGTAACTTTGAGATTTTATCTATATTGTTTCTCTTTCCTTGCTAGCAATGTTTAAAATTGTTTAACACTGTTTCCAAGATCATTCCATCCATTTTGAATTTGTGGTGTTGACTCTACTGCAAATTTCAGGGTTATGTTTGCAGAGAAGTTCAAGCTATCTACTTCAGGAAGGCAGCAGCACAGGATGCTGAAGGAGAACAGACCAAAAGAAGACAGTTGGGTTCCCAACAGGATGTGAATCTCTGGTCAGGTGTTGGCCGAGGGCGCAGGGTGGTGGATAAGTAATTGAAGTGAAGTTGGAAAATTCCTGTATGAGATGTATGGACTTGATCGAATTAGAGGGCAGCAGTGACATCACTGAGAGGAATTCTGGGGGACAGCACTGCAGTCACCACGACTGGGGACCGGATTACAACAGGACACCCTCGCTGATTGACACGAGGAAGAGTATCAAATCAGAGAGTGGCAGAGACGTCACTGAGAGGAATTCTCGGGGACAGCACTGCAGTCACCATGACTGGTCTGAAGATCGCAGAGGAACTGGTGTCAAGGAGTGGTTAAACCTGAAACACTCCAATAGTGCAGTGTTTTCCCCTCTCCTGCCTTTTCTATCCAAACGAAAAGCACTGCAAAGAGGGCAGACAAGGTAAAACTCCTTTTTTTAAAAGTGTACATGGGTGGGGATGGCAGTTAGGGCAGTGGTATGCTCCTCCTGTCAGACGTGGGAAATCAGGGAGCAGTCTGGTGTCCCCGACAGCTGCGTCTGCAGGAAGTGTGACCAGCTGCAGATCCTCACAGGCCGCGTGGTTTGGTTGGAGAAGCAGTTAGACACACTGCGATGCATACAGGGGGCAGAAAGAGTGATAAACACTATCTTTAGGGAGGTGGTTACACTACAGGTCCAGACAGATAGGTGGGTGATTGCCAGAAGAGGCAGGCAGGTAGTGCAGGAGTTTCCTGGAGCTATTCCCCTCTCTAACAGGTATACCATTTTGGATACTGTTGGAGGGGGTTAGCCTCTCAGGAGACGGTACAAGCAGCAGCTAGGCCTGTGGTACCACAACTGGTTCTGCTGTAGAACAGGGTAGGGCAAAGTCCAGGGGAGTGATAGAAGTAGGTGACTCGATAGTCAGGGGCACAGACAGACATTTCTGTGGCTGTGAATGAGAATCTAGGATGGTGCGTTGCTTCCTTGGTGCTAGGGTCCTGGATGTCTCAGAGCGGGTGCAGGACATCCTGAAACAGGAGGGAAAACAGACAGAAGTCATTGTCCACATTAGCACAAATGACATAGGCAGGAAGGGGTCCTGCGAGGACATTTCAGGGAGTTAGATATGGAGTTAAAAAGCAGGGTGAGTGAGGCTAGGAACAGAGAGAGAGTGCAGTTGAACACATGGCTACAGAGTTGGTGTAGGAGGGAGGGCTTTAGTTATATGGATCATTGGGATGTCTTCTGGGGAAGATGGGATCTGTATAGGAAGGGTGGGTTGCACCTGAACTGGAGGGCCACCAATATCCTGGGTGGGAGGTTTGCTAGAACGCTTCAGGACGGTTTAAACTAGTGTGGCAGGGGGTTGGGAACTGGAACAACAGGCCAGTAAGTGCAGGGACTTGGGACAAAGGAGAGACCGAGATATGCATCACGCAGAGTAAGAGCAGGCCAAGGAAAGTTGTGGGGCTCAGAGGGACTGGAGGTCTGGAGTGCATTTACTTCAATGCAAGAAATATAACAGGCAAGTCAGATGAATTAAGAGCATGGATTATTGCATGGAATTATAATGTTTTTGCCATTACAGAGACATGGTTAAAGGAGGGGCAGAAATGGCAGCTTAACATTCCTGGATATCGCTGTTTTAGATGGGACAGAAAGGGAAACAAAAGGGCTGCGGGAGTTGCATTGCTGGTTAGGGATCACATCACAGCTGTGTTGAGGGAGGATATATCAGAGAGATCTTGCAGTGAGGCATTATGGATGGAGCTCACGAATAGGAAGAGTGAAATCACAATGCTGGTAGTTTTTTGTAGACCTCCCAACAGCCCACGGGAGACAGATGAGCGGATATGTAGTCAGATACGAGAAAGGAGTGAAAAAAGCAGGGTAGTTGTGGTGGATGACTTCAACTTTCCTCCTATTGACTGGGACTCCCTTTAGAAACAGGGGCTCGGATGGATAGCAATTTGTTAGATATGTCCAGGAGGGCTTTTTGAGACAGTATATTGATAATCCAACCAGAAAGGAGGCCACACTAGACTTGCATGAGGGAATGAGCCAGGTCAGGTAATCGGTGTTTCAGTGGGAAGCTATTTTGGGCTGAGTGACCATAACTCCATAAGATTTCAAGAAGTCATGGACAAGAACAAGAGTAGCCCTCGGGTGAGGGTGTTTAATTGGGCAAAGGCCAATTACATCCAAATTAGACAAGAGCTGGGCAATGTGGACTGGGAGCAGTTATTTGAGGGAAAATCTACACCTGGCATGTGGAAAGTGCAGAACATGCATGTCCCTGCAAAACTGAAGGATGGGCGATCCAGGATACATGGACGACAAGGGAAATTGTAAACTTTTTCAAAAGGAAAAAGGAAACATATGACAGGTCTAGGCAGCTGCAAACTAAAAAGGCCCCTGGGGAATCTAGATAAATTAATGAGGAACTTAAACACAGAATTAGGAAGGCTTAAAGGGGGCCATGAAATGTCTTTAGCAAACAGGGTAAAGGAGAATCCCAAGGCTTTTTATGCATATATTAGAAGAAAGAGGGTAGCAAGGGAAAGAGTAGGCCCCCTCAAGGACAAAGGAGGGAAGTTATGCGTGGAGCCACAGGAAGTGGGAGAGATCCTTAATGAGTACTTTGTATCAGTATTCATATTCACCGAGAAGGACATGACTGATGTTGAGACCAGGGATGAGTGTGTGAATACTCTGGAGAATGTCAATATATTAAAGGAGGAGGTTTTGAGCATCCTAAATTGCATTAAGGTAGACAAGTCCCCAGAGCCAGATGGGATCTATCCCAGGTTCCTGCAAGAGGCAAGGGAAGAAATAGCTTGGGCATTAGAAGATATCTTCACATCCTCTTTGACCACAGGTGAGGTTCCAGAGGACTGGAGATTAACCAGTGTCATTCCCTCATTTAAGAAAAGAAGCAGGGATAATCCAGGAAATTATAGGCCAGTGAGTCTGATATCCGTGGTGGGGAAGCTCTTGGGGAAGATACTGAGGAACAGTATATATGCACATTTGGATGAAAGTGGACTAGTTAGCAACAGGTAGCATGGTTTCATACAGGAGAGGTCATGTCTCACCAACCTGATCAAACTTTTTGAAGAAGTGACAAAAACAATTGATGAGGGAAGGCTGTAGATGTAGTTTATATGGACTTTAGTAAGGTATTCAAATAAAGTCCCACATGGCAGATTAGTTCAAAAACTAAAATCACATGGGAGTCGGGATAGGCTGGCTAGGTGGATACAGAACTGGCTTGGTCATAGAAGACAGAGGGTAGAGGTGGAATGACATTTTTAGAATGGAGACCAGTAAAAGTGGTGTTCCACAGGGATCAGTCTTGGGTCCTCTGTTGTTTGTAGTACATATAAATGACCTGGAGGAAAATGTGGGTGGTCTGATTAGTAAATTTGCAGATGACGCGAAGATTGGTGGAGTTGTTGATAGTGCCGATGATTGTGAAAGGGTACAACAGGATATAGATAGGTGACTTGGGCACGGAAATGGAGATGGAGTTTAATCCAGACAAATGCGAGATGATGCATTTTGGAGGATCAAATTTAGGCGTGAATTATACTGTAAGTGGCAAAACCCTTAGGAACGTTAACATACAGAGGTATCTGGGTGTGCAGGTCCACAGTTCCCTAGAAGTGGCAACATAGGTGGTCAAAATGATTAAGAAGGCATATGGCATGCTTGCTTTCATTGGCTGGGGCATGGAGCACAAGAGTAGGCAAACCATGTTGCAGCTATATAAAACACTTGTTAGACTGCATTTGAAGTATTGTGTGCAGTTTTGGTCGCCACATCACCAGAAGGAAATGGAAACTTTGGAGAGAGTGCAGAGAATGTTCACCAGGATGTTGCCCAGTCTCTTGGGCATTGGCTATGAGGAAAGGTTAAAAAGACTAGGATTTCCTGATTTACAGCATCCACAGTTCTTTCGGTTTTTAAAAAGACTAGAATGGTTTACAGTGGAAAGACGACGGCTGAGAGGAGACCTGATAGAGGCCTACAAAATTATGAGAGGCATAGATAAGGTGGATAGTCAGAGGCTTTTACCCAAGGTTGAAGTTTCAATTACAAGGGGGCACAGGTTCAAGGTGAGAGAGCAAAAGTTAAAGGGAGATGTGCAAGGAAAGTTTTTCACGCAGAGAGTGGTAGGAGCCTGGAATGCTCTGCCAGAAGAGATGGTGGAAGCAGGCACGTTGGTGACATTTAAGAGGCATCTGGATGGTTACATGAATAGGGAGGGAATAGAGGTATACAGATTGAATAAGGGCAGAAGGTTTGTTTTTTAAGTTTAGTCAGGTCACGATGATCAGCACAGGCTTGGAGGGCCGAAGGTCCTGTGCCATACTTCTCTTTTGTTTTTCTTCTTTTGTTGATGCAACGGTAGAGTATAAAATTTCCTGTTTCATGACTGGGCTTTGGCAGCAATAGAGAAATCTGGGCTTCTGAATTACAAAGACAGCAGCTCAGCTGAAGAAACGTGCAGCATAATTCAGTTTGTCGAGACGGACAAAGTTTTAGTAGCTGGATATTGGCTGTGTCAACCAGTCTTTGAAACTCAGGATTTCTTTGAAACACAGAAAGAAGTGTAATGACATCACCAAAGCAAACAAAGCAAACTATTGGAATGCCCTAACCCTTCCGTACAAATCTCTTTAGAGTCAGGGCACTCCTTCATTTTCTACTCTTAATTATCGCAGACACTGCAATCTCTGAAAAGAAGCATAGGCAAATCAGGCATCAATTTGCACAGGACTTTGCATAGAGCTTAGAGTCGGTCAATTCCATGTGGTAGTTGTGGCCAAATCTATTAATGTTATTCACACTCAATGATGGTACAGGATCTTTTGGTTGTAGCCCTTTCTTATTGAAGCACAAGCAGGTACAACCTAACATTTAGCTTCTACATTGTTAGGTAATTCTGCAGTCATACCAGCTCTGCTTGGTGGCATACAGTGTGCAAATGAGTGTTGTTAGTCCAGAGAAGTGAATACATTTCTTTTCTTTTCAATGAGGTTTGAATCAAAGTTGGAACTTACAAAAAGGTGTGCTTTTTTTCTTCCAACTTAATAAATATGTGACCACATAGAAACAAGCCAGCCAGATCTCAAGTTAATCAAAACTAAGGAGTTCACTTTATTGCAATCCTGCTCATGAGCCTTATTAGCTATAACGTAATCCGCAAGCCCCAAACACACACACATTAACAGCCAAGGAAACAGAACGAGTTAGAAGGGTTAGAGAGGTAGAATGTCAAAGTTAAAAGATAAATAATTACAGTTGTCTGGAAATCCAGTGGTATTGAAACTATTATAAGCTGGTTCCATTCTCCCAGCTGCTCCGTCTCTGTAGTATCTGTTCTGATGATACCAACTTCGACAAGAGGGCCTCTGAAATGTCCACCTTCTTCTTCCACTGAAATAACCCCAACACTGTAGTTGATAGAGCCCTCAACTGGGTTCGACTCATCTCCTGCTCATCCCCTCCCTTCCGTCCCACAAGAGTGATAGGGTCCCATCTTGATCTCAACCACCATCACACAAGCATCCACATCCAGAGGATCATTAACTGCCACCTCCAGTGGGATGCCACCACCAGACACACATTCCCCTTCCCTTCTCTGTCAGCCTTCCGCAGAGACTGTTCCCTCCGGGACACGTTGGTCCACTCCCCGTTCACTCCCAGCAACCCTCCCACAGCTCAACGGCACTTTCCCTGCAACCACAGAAGGTGAAATACCTGCCCATTTACTTTCTCCCTTCTCAGTATCCAAGGGCCCAAACACACTCTGCAGGTGATACTGTGCTTTACCTGCATTTCACTCAATGTAGTCGACTGCAGTCACTGCTCACAATATGGTCTCCTCTACATTGGGGAAACAAAGCATAGACTGAATACCTATGTTCTTTATGCAAAAAAGATCCTGAGCTTCCAGTTGCCTGCCACTTCAACACACCACTCTGTTCCTTGTGAAGCTCAGCAAAAGTCGGAAGAACAGCACTTCGTTTTCCACTTGGGAACTCTACAGCCCTCTGGACTTAATATCAAATTCAATAATTTTAGAGCTTGCGCCACCTTTTCCCATGTGCTAACCCTAACCCAACACACCAGACCTTGTCATCCCATTGTCAACCCCCAACAGTCACCATTAGCAGCTATTCATTCCCCCAGACTAACCTTTACCACTCCTTTGTCTGTCCAACTATTTTTCTCTCTCTTTGGATTCTATCACCACCTATCGTTTACTCTCCATCCTCCCCCACTGCCCCATCGCCTGCATAAATACCAAGCTTTTCCATACAACCATCAGTTCTGAAGAGGAGTCACTGGATCTGAAACGTTAACTCTGATTTCTCTCCACAAATGCTGCCAGACCTACTGAGTTTTTCCAGCAAATTCTGATTTTGTTTGTGATTATAATTTGCTTGTCCTTCTGAAAAAGTCTCTTTCAAATTGAAATTAAAAATTGATAATCCATTTATTGTAATATCATTATAGTTTGGAAGACCTCACTGCAGTCCAACAATACAGTGCTGGGATTGCTGAAACACTGTCCCATTAGAGTAGCCATGGTACTATGAGAAGTCTTTGCTCATGATTACAGTATTTGTACCATTGCCAATGTCCATCAGTGCATTGCTGTTGCCTGTTAGCCAGGGAAGGTAGACAGTTGTTGTATATGATGAGGGAATGCTATTTGGAGTTGTGTTTTTCGGGGTCAGAGCTGCTTAAAGTTATTGTACAAGGCTGAATGGAATCTCCTCCACCAAAAGTCAGCAGCCTTCCACAGGCCAAGTGGTAAATATTGATGTAGAACTGTGTCAGAACCTGAGGACAGGGAACAGCACCCATCAAAATAAAAACAAAGTACTACAGGAACTAAGCAGGTCTGGTAGCATCTTTGGAGAGAGGAGCAGTCAATGTTTTGAGTCCAATATGGGTGTTCTTTGGAGCTGAAGGAGAAATTGAAAGCAAAATAATTTTTTTTTCCAATTCCATACAAGAGCACAAAGCAGCATGGATGATGTCATTCATGGACTGTAGAAACAGTTGGGGGAGGTTGTCCGAAACTCTCTGGAATGAGGAATGCTCTATGTACCCCAGAAAGAGAGATGCATAACTGAGACCCATGCAGGTACCCATAGCCATACCTTTAGCTTGGAGAAAATGAAATGGGTTAAAGGAAGAAACATTCAAAGTGAAAATGAGCTCAGCCAGGCGAAGGAGGGTAATAGTGGGCGGGGACTGTTCAGGCCTCTTTTCGAGGAAGAAGCAGAAAGCCTTCAGACCATCCTGATGGAGAATGGATGTGTAAAAGGATTACACATCCATGTCAAAGTGGAGGCAGCTGGGGCCACAAAACCAGAAATTACAGAACAGACGTAAAGTGTCAGCAGAATGACAAACATAAATGGGAAGAGAAGAAAGAGGGGAGAAAACATGGGGTCAAGTAATAAGTTCAGTGGAGCAGGAACAGGCTGAAATGATGAATCTGCCAGGGCAGTTGTGTATATCGACTTTTGGGAAGAAGGTAGAAAACATAAAAGTGGATCCCAGTGATGTCTGTCTCTTTGTCAGGTACGTGGAAAATTTCTTGCTTGAGTTCTAGTGGGGTTCCCTCCCACAATTCTTTCTTGGGTATACTGATGACTGCTTCATTATTTCACCCAGAATTGGAAAAAATACATCAATTTTGCTTCCAATTTCATCATTTTCTCACCTTCACCTGGTCCAACTTTGTTTCTTCTCTTCCGTTCCTTGATTTCTTTATTTTCTTTTCTGTCCACCGATATCCATTACAAGCCCACCAACTCTCACAATTACCTCAACTATACCTCCTTCCTGAAAGGACTCCATTCCATTCTCCCAGTTCCTCTGTCTGATCACATCTGTTCTGATCTTCCACTGGGGTGCCTCCAAAATAACCTCTTTTATCCAAACTTATTTTCCCACTCCCAAGGTTTATAAGGCCCTCAGCAATGCTTGACTCACTTCCTGCACTCTGACCACACCACTTTCCCTCCTTCCCAGAACAACAGTAGTGTTTCTCTTGTCCTCACCTTCTACCTCAGCAGCCTCTGTATTTAAAGGATCATCTCCATTCATTTCTGCCAGTTCCAGCAGGATGCCATAACCAAACACATCTTACCTTCCCCTTCATTGCCAGCATTCTCTCCATGATACCCTGATCCATTCCTTTGTCTCTCCTAACAACTCTTCACCTCCCAATGGTACTTTCCTATGTAATCTCAGAAGGTATGTTATGGACCAGTCGAAACCGTCTCAAAAAATTCAGAAGATAGTCTAAATCCTAACTGTTTTCTTATTTTAAAGGTAAATGTAAGGTGTTGCATTCCAGTTGCAATTTGATTGGTCAAACTACCAGATTTAAAGCAAAACACACTTTATTCATCCACTATAGTTAAAATACAACAAAAGGAAAAGGAATTACAATAACTTTATTGGAAAGCTTAACAGAATGATATATATAGTAACTATTACTAATGAACAGTTCCAACATTGTAACATCCCACAAATAAAAAAGGCAAATTCAGAAAACAGATTGTCTCACATGCAACTCCAGCAGCCCAGGAGGGAGAAAAAAAAAACATCAAGAGAAAATTTTAGAGAGTGTTGCAGCGGGAAAGATTTAATGCAGCTTCCAACCCGATTGAGACCTTAGCAACACCTGCAGAAAGCTAAAACTAAAAATCCTGTTTCTGTGGGAGCTTGGCCACTCCCATTCAGGTTGCTTCTATTGTTATGATTTTTTTTTTAATTCAAACCCTCACAAGCTGTTTACTCTAGTAGCTCTCATAGACTGCTCAGACCTCTGCCTTAAAACTTTCTTTTTGAAAAAACAGAACAAAATACACCTCTTAAAGCCACAGTTTCATCACAGGTGTAACACTTGCCCTTTTACCTCCTCCCTTCTCACTATCTAAAGTCCAAAACACACCTTCTAAATGTATCAGTGGTTTTTTTGTACTTCTTTAAACCTAATCTGCTGTGTTCACTGTTCAGCATACAGTCTCTTCCTAATTGGCAAGTTCCAACACAGACTGAGTGACCATTTTGTGGAACGTCTCTGCTTTATTGTAAGAATGACCCTAATTTTTCAGTCACTTGGCATTACAATATACCATCTTGTTCTCACACTAATGTTTCCTTCCTAGGCCTGCTGCAATGTTCCAGCGAAGCTCAACACAACTGGAAGAACAGCACCACATTTTTCCTTTTGGCACTTTATAGACTTCAGGACTCAACATTGAGTTTAACAAAGTCAGAGCATGAACAAATCTTCTATTTAGATATTATCTCCTTCCCCATAATCTTGACTGCATAGCTTTAATCTCAATTTGCAAGGACACTGCCTGAGAATCTCCTGCAGTGATGGCCTGGAACTGAGATGACTGACTTAACAGCAACCAGAACTATCTTCCTTCATGCCAGATATGACTCCAACCAGTGAAGAGTTTTTCCCCAACTCCATACAGGTCTCCAGTGACTTCTTGGAAGGAGGCAGTTGTGTAAAGATTTAATGAGGTTGTCACCATGACAGCCATCAGGATATGATGGCCACCTACTTCTTCATTTTGTAGATCCTGCGCCAGCAAGTAGCATAGCTTAGTGACTATGTCCCAGGACATCCTCAGTCTGCACTGACACTGCGTGTTCTTTATCCAAAGGAAATGTCTCTGGCTGTCCTTGCAATCTTGTGTATCCTGAGGGGACCATCAGCTAGAATCTCTTCATGTGGAATCTGTTCTCCATCCACTGGAGGTTTGCTGCTGTTCCTGGGCTTGTTAGCTCATCTATTCCTCTTCTATTTCTCTGCATCTTCAATGCATCCCAGCAGCAGCGATGGCCCCTGCTGTAGCCAGATCCATTCATCACACTTGCATTGAATCTATGTGAGAACAAAAGAGACAGAACAGGTCCTTAATAATATATGCTGTGAGGAGCCACATCAGTCATAAATGACAGTTTAGCAGAGTCATCCCTACTGTGGCAATGGACCTCTCTGACAAGGAGGGCCATGGAATTCCATTACATAGTAGATTGACATTGAACCTTATTCCAATGAACGTAGCACCATGGAATGTGTTGCACAGAGACAGTGGAAGATTGTAGGTGCTGCATGAGCCCTTGTACCACCCAGCCAAAAAGAAGTATCATCCAAGAGGCATCCTTGCATATAAAAACACAAAGAATACTCACAGTTCAATGTCAACTAATGTATGTTCATAGTCCTCTCAAAACTCACTAGCAAGAATCTCATCTCAGCTTGACTTTTTACTCTTGGCATTGAGAACCTCCTCACTGGCCATCCCTGTGATTTTCCCAAATTTCGCACTATTTCCCATCACTTAAGGCAGGGAAAATTCCATCCCAAAAGATTAACAATGAGAGAAAAAAATTGAGTATCAGAGAAAGGTAACGAGAAACATAAAAATGAGAGGCAGAAATTTCTTAGCTTTCGTGTAGTGTGGAATGAGAACATATGACTCAATGAGAACTTACAGGGTCACAATATCTCTAGCTCAACACAGAAAGCCAGACAAATTGACATAGTTATAATAAAACCAAAATACTACAGATGCTGGAAATCTAAAACAAAAACGGAGAATGCTGGAGAAACTCAACAGGTCTGGACACTATCTATGGAGAGAGAAATACAGTTAACATTTCAAGTTCAATATGCTGCTTCTTCAGAAGTGAAAGGCGTTGAAAATTGTTTTACATACCTTTGACACAGGCAGAGTTGGGGAACAGATGATATAGAGGTCCAGTTCAACAAACAACGTGATTATGAATGGATAAAGCTTTGGTTCACTAACAGGAAGCAGAGAAAAGGAATAATTGGGACTTTTTCAGGTTGGAATATGTAGCTGGTGGAGCGGCACAGGGATCAGTGCTGGAGCCTAAACTACTTCCAAGGTACACCAATAACTTGGATAAAGGAAACAAATGTACGGAAGCTGAACTTGACAATGACTCCAAAATAGGTAAGAAAGTGAGGTTATTGTGGCACAGTGGTAGTGTCCCTATCTTTTAGCCAGGAGACCGGGTACAATTTATACCTGCTCCAGATGCATCTCATAACATGTTTGATAAGGTTAATTGGAAAATATCAACAATAATTTATGAAATGTTATCTTTATGGAATTCGATGTTGGTTAGGCCACAGGTAGAGAATTGTGTGCACTTCTGGAATCCACATGCTAAGAGGGATGTGATAGCACTGGAGAGAGTGCAGAGGAGATGTACCAGGATATTGCCCGGACTGGAGACTTTTAATTATGAAAAGGGATTGGATACACTGGGAGATAGTAATCCACTAATGTGGTCTATTGTATCCACTGTTCCCGATGTGGTCTCCTCTACATCGGTGAGACCAAGCAGAGGCTCAGAGACCGCTTTGTAGAGCACCTATGCTCGGTTCACAACAAATGACAACACCTTCCAGTCGCGAATCACTTCAGCTCCCCCTCCCACTCCTTGGCTGACATGTCCATCCTGGGCCTCCTCCAGTGTCACGATGATGCCACCCGGAAACTGGAGGAACAGCACCTCATATTCTGCCTTGGAAGCCTCAATGGCCTCAATATGGACTTTACTAGCTTCAAAATCTCCCCACCCCCAACCTCATCCCAAGACTAGCCCCCCCCTCATCCCCACCTCATTGACATGTCTGTCTTCTCTCCCACCTATCCGCTCCTCTCACCTCACTGACCAATCCCCACCACTACCTACCTACACTCACTTTTACTAGCTTCATCCCCGCCCCCTTGATCTGTCCCTCTTCTCTCCAACCTATCCACTCCACTACCTACCTGCTATCACCGCACCTCCCTCCCCCATTTATTTCAGAGCCCCCTTCCCCTCCCCCATTTCTGAAGAAGGGTTCTGACCCGAAACGTCAGCTTTCCTGCTCCTCTGACGCTGCCTGGCCTGCTGTGCCCCTCCATCTCCAAACTGTATTATTGGATACACTGGGGTTTATTTTCCTTGGAGTAGAGGAGTCTGAAGGGAGTTGTGATTGAGATGTATAAAATTATGGAGGGAATAGAGAAGCTAGACATTAAGGAACATTTCTACTTGGTGGAGTAATTCATGACCAGGGCATTGATTTAAGGTAAGAGGCAGAAGGTTTAGAGGGGATATTGTGGGAATCTGGAACTCACTGCCTGTAGGGGTGGTAGAGCCAGAAATCCTCAAAGCATTTAAGAGGTATTTAAATGTACACTTGTGATGGTAGAGCATACAAGGATATGGGCTACGTGTGGTAAGATTAGATTAGAGTAGTTAGGTGGTTGTTTCTGACCAGTGCAGATTCAATAGGTGGAAGAGCCTTTTTCTGTGCTCTATGACTAAATAAAGTAAGTTGTCAAAAAAAAATAGAAAAACTGCAAAGGGATGTTCGGCAAACAGGCAAAAAATTTAGCACGTGAACTTGACTAATTTGGCAGAAGAGTAGAAAAGTGGTACATCATTGGAATGGTGGAAGATTTCAGGACTAAGTGGTACAAAGGGATTTGGAAACCCTGGTGTATGAATCATAATAAATTCATACCTAGGATTGGAGGTGATTAGGAAGTAAATGGAATGTTACCATTTATTACGAGTAGAATGGAATAGACAAGTCAGGAGGTTTTACTAGAGTTGTAGAGTCTTGGAAAGGTCAAATCTGTAGTACTGTTTACAATTTGCAATCCCATGTTTGATAAAAGAAGATGCAATTGTGTTGGAAGCAATTCAGAGGAGGTTCACTCAGCTCAGATGATGGCTTTACCTCATGAAGAAAGAATAAACAGGTCAGGTCCATACACATTGTTAGAAGAATGAGAGATTGTCTTCCTGAAGTGTATAAAATTCTAACGGGACTTGACAATGTGGATACTGGTAGGATGTTTCCTCTCGTGGGAAGTCCAGAACTAGTTTAAAAAATAAGATGGAGTTAAGGAGAATTTATTTCTTTCAGAGGTCTTTAGTATGTGGAGCTCTCTTCCTCAGAAGGCAATGGCACTGGATTATTTGATTCATTCAAGGCAGAGTTAAATAGATCTTTGATAGAAGAGGAAGTCAAGTGTCATTTGGGGCAGACAGGAAAGTGGAGTTGAGACAACAACCAGATCTGTCATGATCTTGTTTAATGGTTGGCCAGGTTCAAATGCCCAAATGGCTTACTCCTGCTCCTAAGCCCTATGTTTGTAGTTCAGCAGATCATTTTTTTTCAATTGGCCTAATTTTATAAATAAGTTTCTGTTCTTTATAAGAATGGTGATCATTAAACAATGCACAATATTTGTGTCAGCACTATAAAGAAAATTTCATTGGGTGGACCTAAAATTAACTAAAGAAGTTAGGCAAAGGATCAAACTTAAGGAGAAAAAACATAATTAACTGCACAAAGATGAGTAGTAGGTAGGATGATTAGTCAGAATATAAAGAACAAAGAAGAATAACCGAAAGGTCAATCAGGAGAAAGAGTTTAAAGCAAGCTAGGCATTTAAAAGCAGATAACCAGAGGCTAGCAAGAGGGAAAAAAAGTCAGTTTTATGAATGTTGATCCCATAGAGAGTGAGAGTGGGGTGCTAATAGCAAATAATGAGGAAATGGTGGATGAAATAGGCAAGGGTTTTCCTTCTGCGTTCACTAATGCAGATACAAAAATCAGTCCAGATTACTACAAATCAGGAAAGGAAAAGAAGTATTTACTGAAATTACATCGGCGTGAAGTGATGCTGAGTAGTTGATGGATCTGCAAGTTCCTCAGTCCTGATGATCTTCAATCCTTGTGTCTTAAAAGAGGTTGCCAATCAGGTAATAAATCAATTGGTGTTGATTATTACTTTTCCAAAGTAGGAAATATCACTCCTCTATTCAAGAAAGGATAGAAGCAGAAAGTAGGCAACTATAGGCCAGTTTGCTTCATGTCTGTTATGGGGAAGGTGTTATAATCAATCATTAAGGAGATTATTGCTGAGTATTTAGAAAAACGCAAGATAATTGGAAGGAGTCAATATGGCTTTGTAAAAGGGAAATCACACTTAACCAATTTGTTGGAGTGCTTTGAAAAAGTGGCATATGCAATAGACAAAGGGAGCCTATTAATGTACCATATGTGGATTCTGAGAAGCAGTTTGATAAGGTGTCACATAAAATGTTATTTATAGAGTAGGAGCTCATGGTATAGAGAGAAATGTACTAGTATGGATAGAAGATTTGCTGGCTGGCAAAAAATAGAGAATATACGGAGATAGGTCTTTTCCAAGTTGGCAGGATATGACTTGTGGGGACAAATCGGGATCTGCGCTGGATTCTCAACTTTTTATAAACTGTAACAATGACTTAGATGAGAGGTTCCAAATATTTTAACCCAAGTGGCTAAGAAAGTATGACATGAAGAGAACATAAGGAGCTTGCAGGCCAATTGTAAAGGATTGAGTGAGTATGCATACATTTGGCAGATTAGGTGTTATGTGAATAAATGTGAAGTTGTTCACTTTGATAGGAAGAATAATCAAGTTCATATTACTTAAAATGTGAAATGCTGCAGAGATCTGAAGTGCAGAGGGATGTAGGTGTGCTGGTGATTGAGCTTCTTTACAATTTTTTTCACAGCTACAACAAGTAATTAAAAAGGCGAATGGAATATTACCCTTCATTCCAAAAGACATTGAACGTTAAAGTAAGGATGTCATGCTTCAGTACAGATGACATTGATGAAACTTGAATGCTGTGCACAGTTTGGTTTCCTTATTTAAAGAAGGATGTTAAAGCTTTGGCAGCAGTTTAGATGGAGGTTTACTGGATTCAGAAGAGTGACGGGTGACTTATTTGATGTATAGAAGAGCTGAACAGTCTTGACAAGATTGACATGAAAATAATGTGAAAATAATACAGATGAGCCCAGGACTAGGAGGCACTGTTTTAAAATAAAAGGACACTTTACTGATTTGATTTATTTTTGTCACATGTACCAAGATACAGTGAAAAGTATTGTTTTGCATGCTAACCAGACAAATCATACCTTACATAAATACATCAGGGTAATAGCTACAGAGAAGCTGTAGTGAAAGATCAACTCTGATATATGAGAGGTCTGTATATAAGTCTGATAACAGCTGGGAAGAAGCTGTTCTTGAATGTGTTGATGTTTTCAAACTTTTGTATCTTCTGCCCAATGCAAGAGAGTGGAAGAGAGTATAACTGGGGTGAGAGGGGGGT
This sequence comes from Rhincodon typus, assembly GCF_021869965.1. Classification (NCBI taxonomy): domain Eukaryota; kingdom Metazoa; phylum Chordata; class Chondrichthyes; order Orectolobiformes; family Rhincodontidae; genus Rhincodon; species Rhincodon typus. The sequence continues at coordinate 110,328,237 of NC_063332.1, forward strand.
CTATGATTTTGTTGGCTGCTTTCAATGGATGGAAGGCTGGTTTACATGATGGACTGGGCTGCATTCACAACTCTCTGTAATTTCTTGTGTTCTTGGGCAGAGCAGTTGCCATACCAAGCTGTGATGCATCCGGATAAGACACTTTCTATGATGCATCTATAAAAATTGGTAAGAGTCATTGTGGATATGTCAAATGTCCTTAGCCTTCTGAGGAAGTAAAGGTATTGGGTGTGCTTTCTTGACTTGGATGGGCCAGGATGGATCACTGGTGATATTTACTCCTTGGAACCCGAAGCTCTTGACCACCTCCACCTCAGCACCAGGAAAGAGATAAGGAGAAGTCTTTTCTATCAGACGTTTGTGTGGCTTTAGAATCCTGATTTAGAAGGCAGTGGAGAAGGGGTCATTAAATATGTTTAAAGCAAGAGGTGGGTAGATTCTTCTTAAGCAGGTGAATCAAACATTATTGGGGGTAGATGGGAATGTGGAATTTGAAACACAAACAGGTAAGACAAATTTCACCAGAAAATCACCAGAAAGCTTTTCCCAACCCAAAGCAAGAAAGCTTAACACAACTTTAATGACAAGGTTGATTGTTACAGAAGGTTGATTGATCACAACACGACAATTTGCCACTTGTGTGATCCCATCCACAATGACTTATCAGCGTATCAAAGTTGTTCTTAGGTCTTTTAAAAGACACTATAAGTTTCAGCCATTGTTTGGTGGGTAGCACTCTTGCTTTTGAGTCACGAGTTTCCATCTTCAATGTTCACTTTGACACTACAGCACAAAAACCAAGATTAACGCTACATTGCAAAACTGACGAAGCACTGCACTATCAAAGGTGCCATCTTTTAGATGAGATGTTAAGCAGAGGAAACACTCAAAGGTGCCATCTTTTAGATGAGATGTTAAGCAGAGGAAACACTCAAAGGTGCCATCTTTCAGTTGAGATGTTAAACTGAGGCCTCACCTGCTTAGGCAAATCTAAAATATCTCACGCTTTATTTCAAAGATGATCAGGGGAATTAGTTTGGTGCCAATATTTATCATTCAATAGGCGTCACACAATCTGATTATTAGGTCAGTAACACATTGTACATGAGGGTTTGTTCTGTGTAAATTAGCTGCTGAAACCCCTACCTTAGTAGTGATAATAAAAATACAATGTATTAAAGGCAATATATAAATGCAAGTCTTCCTGTTTTATTACTTTCAATTCAAAGTTCATATCACCACATTAATCCACCACGTATTTCGATTCTTTTTAAGGAAATAATATGGTCAAATATTTTCAGCATATTGGCACAGGCTGACATCTATTATGTGTTGACCATTCATTTTAAAAAAGTGACTCAACAACAAAGGAGTTGAATGTTTCACAACACTAAGGTGTTATTTAGTTGAAGTACTTTGATTTTTGTAAAAAAGAAACAATAATTAAAGAGTATGCTAAGTAGAGTTGATGTGGATTGGGAAGACTAAACCAACTAGCACTGAATGAGGCTGTGGGATTGAAAGGGTTGGGAGAATTTTACCTTGAAATTTCTCTTGTAAGGGGTTGTAAATAGCCAAGGGCAATAGTAGATAACTAATGTGCCGAATATTGCAATTTGCATAGCAAGGTACTTAACAGGGATCAAATTAAAAAATTCATTAATGTGTGCGCTTAATTAAGAAACACTTTTCGGTTTACATGATAAATTATGATACCTATTAAATCTTGCGGTACATGCTGTAATGACTTCCTTGCTGCTGGGCAGAAAAGTGTGGTTGTGGGGATGTGCAGAGTTCCCCATGGAACAGGAGTACATGTTATGGCTTTAATAGGTAAATCGTTGGTTCCTGAAAGAAGTACTTGAATGCATAGACATACACATAATTGAAGTTACATTCCTGACTATTTTATCATGTTTTACCACTTGCTTATAATTGAACACAGAGAGGCTGTTTTCTGTCGCATAAAATGTGATGGTGAGAAAGACTGTTGGCTTCACATTATGACACATTTTTATTATCTATTAAGTTTTATAGAATCATTAATTTATACATGTCAGGATGCGAGACACACAGAGGTTAGCCATTTGATTTAAAAATTAATTGAAGTTGAGGCAACTGTTTAGATTAAGACCGGTTTGGGAAGTCAGTGTGTTTGAATTTTAAAATACAGTGAAGTGAACTACTAAAAGCAGATACTATCATGGTCTCTTTGATACATGAATTTGTGTTACTTCTATTTGGTTGAAGTCTCATCCATCCATATGTCATTTACTGAGATACTTGAGAGTAACTGAATTAATTGCTTTGTTATAAAGGCGAGTCAATAAATTTCACCTGAGCAAGTTAATCAATTCATTAAAAATTACATCGAGAGGAATTTCTATCTTTTGATTTCGATCTAAGAAATTGCAAAGACTTGAGAACAGACTCCAGGGAAAAATTATCTGAAATTCTTTCAAAGGGAACCAACCAACCAAGAAATTTGGGTTCAACAACGTACAATTTCCAAACTGTTCATTTGCATGAACAGAAAACCATGTGCCGTGTGCACCCACACTCTGGTTTGCCCTTCCTTTGGGCAAGGTGCCTTGCAGTGAGTGCAAAATCAGAAAGAATATCTTTCAAATGTAAGTTTGGTGATAAAATTAAGATGTGTAGTGAGCTGTATGGGAAGTATTTCTACTCTTGATGAATTGAGCAAAATAGGAATTTAAGACTTTGAAAGAATAGGAATAATTAAATGGGTTATTTTATAGCACAAAACTATAATAATTTATACCTCTTCTGCAATACCCAATGCAACTAATGCAGATATACCTGACATCAATATAAACAGCCAATAGCTGAATGGGTGTTATTACATTCTATTGAGAATTCATAGAAATGAATTAAATATAGCTGAGATAAAGAGTAAAAACTTAACATTTCTTTCCTTCAGCTAATATTGAACTGTATTTGTGTATTATGATCATATCTAATTATTCAAGCTGTTTTGTTAATAAGATCTATAATATTGTCGAGGAGTAATTTAACTCCAGTAATATGTTGCTTTTGCATTGAAGTAGAATTAATTTATTTAGTCACATATTTAAAGCAAATAAGTTAAATTAATGTGAATGAATGCAAAATATACTATTGAACCTTTAATTCATGATAATTACATAAGCAAAATGATTTAATTAAAAGTAATACATAGTAATAATATTAAAAAAACATTAAGTGCAATAAATTAAAGTATATAATATTCAAATGACATTTTTATATTACTAACAGCAAGCACTATTAAGAGGTATAATATTTAGTACCCAATAAACAATGCTATATTAAAAATATTATGGTAAGTATTATTAGCATTTTTTAGAATAAAATCTTGAAAAGAGAAATAAGTCACAGTTATCAGAGATGACAAGCTCTACTGGATATGCCCTGACAAGCCAAATAAGGATTGAATATCCAAAACATATGAAAATATTTCTGGTCACCTTTTAGATGGATGGACATTATGGTCTTGATATACTTGCTGTGAACTGATTACTGTACAGAATATACCACTGATCAAATGTGTTAAAGAAGGAGACTGCCAAGACAAGCGCTTTGAATACAAAGTCTTATTCCCTTGCGTGTACCACACCAATTGTTTCAAGCACATTCTTCTTTCACCAGTAATTCTCTTCAAAGGAAATCAACTGCTTGGCATTTGATGGAAGAACATATTGCTGCAGGGATGTCTCATGGAATGCATGTGTTAGGAGCTAATCTGCTCTTTAAAGTCTTTCACCTGCATGTTCACACAAGAGATCATTCTTTTTCTTAAACTGTCCCTTTAAAGATTTGTTTGGCGGGCTGAAAGTTTAAAAAGAAACTGCCAGAATTCTGAGAAAGAATTGCTCATTTGTCCTTGTCCAAATAACGTACGTTGAGAAAAGATCAACAGACCTATAAACCTGATACTCTCTGCATCATTTAAGTAGTCACTGTGTCTCCATTCTATTCTTCTGATCCTAACCAGTCTCCTGAATATCCACTCTGATTATCTTTGCACAGCAACAGTACAAACTCTTTGCTTCCACTGGCATCCAGGATCATCAACCTACTAATGTGATAACTGAAATCTCCAGCCTTACCTTGGACTAGGCTGGCATGGCCTAGTATTGTGGTCCCAGGGAAAAAGGACATCTCATATCCAGCAGGATTTGCAGGTCCCTGGCCGCAAAGCAGGATGTTAATTTCCCCTGACTGCCACATCCAGGCAAATGCGTGGCAGCTCCAGGCTGATGGCGCTTGTCTGGATGCACTGTAGGCTTTTAAAAATGCATGGGTGCACAGTATGTTGCATTTTTGGTGGATAATCTGCTGAATGATGAGTTGTCCCAGGAACAGGGCATGGTAAGATGGAGACAGAGATAGTAGGAACTGCTGCTGCTGGAGAATCTGAGATAACAAGGTGTAGAGCTGGATGAACACAGCAGGCCAAGCAGCATCAGAGGAGCAGGAAGGCTGACGTTTCGGGCCTAGACCCTTCTTCAGAAAATGAAGAAGGGT
>NC_063332.1:110332881-110373787 GCF_021869965.1 Rhincodon typus
TTCCTGCTCCTCTGATGCTGCTTGGCCTGCTGTGTTTCCAGCTCTACACCTTGTTATCTCATGGTAAGATGGAGCTAGAATTGGACAGGAAAGCAGCCATAGGAGCTGGGTAAATAGTGAATGAGCTGTGTTTGGTAAGATATGATGGGAAATCACACTGGGACTAGCGGCAAGATTTCCTCCAAAAAAACCCATCGCAACTCACACTTAGCCAAAAAAAATGTTTCAGCTCAAAATTTGTGAACAGCACCCTGTTTAGGCAATGATTTTACTTGAATGTAAACTATGGCCTCATTGTAACAGTTGGGAAATCACTCTGCAAATACAGTCTAATTTGGGTGTTTCTTTAATGCCACTGAGGGGCAAGGGATTTGTCAAGTTTGTGATGGTCTGTAGGGTGTTCTGCTCACCCATTTTGTTTCTGACCTTGCCCTGTCCCAGATGATATTGCACATGGCTTTGTGTCTACATCAGAGAAAAGATGCAGTGCTGTCAACTATAATCTAACTCAGTACAAGTTTACTTGAGACAACAAGGTGCAGGGCTGGATGAACACAGCAGGCCAAGCAGCATCATAGGAGCAGAGTTTATTTGACTTGGATTTTAATGTGATAGCAGCTGCTGTGTTGTGTTTGATTTTAGCTAAACATGGGGAGAGTTCTGTTTCATGTTCTAACCTCTCATTGATTTTGGTATTTTCTGTTTGTAAATGAATATCTTGTTCTACTGTTGGGTCTAATAGCAGTTTTGTTCCTTGTGTTGCACACGAAGTTATGTAGGATAACGATGCTTTCCTGCCGACTATCACTCATCCTTTGCAGCTTGTTTGCCAAATCCTGTAGGTCCTTATTTTCTTTGTCCAGCTGTAAAGCACAGCTGTACACTGTAAGTTAAATTATTGTGATTTTTTTTAACTCAATTGCTCCATTCTAATCCTCTCTGGAAAGCTTCTCAAGGACACACTCATAATTTCTGTTTCACACTTCTATACTTCCCGGTACAGTTCCCATTACTGATGCTCCTATCTTTTGTAATCAAATGTACAATCCAAAAATTCCAATTGTTAGAATTTGGGAGTTCATGACCACAGTTACCTAAATATAGTCAGTTGATCATTTTGGAAGGACAGGGGCAGCAGGTACATGGGAACACCATCACATGCAAGTTCCCCTCCAAGTCACTCACCAGCCTGGCTTGGAAATATATCACTATTCCTTCAGTGTCACCGGGTCAAAATTCTGGAATTTATTCCCTAATGGCATAAGCATGGTATATCTACAATAAATGGTCTGCAACAGTTCAAGAAGGCAGCTCACCATCATCTTTAGGACCAACTAGGGACATTCAACTAGGGACAGGCAGTAAATGCAGGCCTAGACAGTGATGCCCATGTCTAATGAATGAATAAAAGAAATCTCAACCACTGGAAGAACGACCAGCCCCCACCCACAGTTTACAAGTATATCCACTTAAATTCTTTTAATTATTGTTTGTTCTCCTTCGATTCGAAAATAGAGTAAGACGTTGAGGTTTAGTTTCTCCTCAGGGCATTTCCATTCAAAATGAATAAAATTGTCCTTGTTCTAATAAACAATAATCCCCATTGGTTTGAATTGCAACACTGCTCAGTTATTACATCCAAAGGGTAAGACTGAGGCTGCAATAGTTGTCAGCTGCCAACTTAAATTTCCAGGCCGCTTCCTCTGCATGAAGGCATGAATCACAGCTTGGGTCTGTGATTTCTGAAGCACATTGCCACAGGTGACTGAGTGTAGGAATAAACAGTTCCATGTTTGGAGCTCGACTTTCTCAATGGCAACTGATCAATTTTAAGGAAGCTGTTTGCTGAAACACTGCTTCATATTTGAGTGGGATGCCTACCTGTGGATAATTGTACATAATGCAGCAACCAAGATGTTTGTGGCATGGTGGTAGGCTGCCTATTTGTGAGCCAGGAGGCCTGGGTTCAAGTCCCACCGCCTGATATGTGCCACAACATGTCCAAACATGATGATTGAAATAGCTACAACAGCCAGAGTTTCTGGACCATGAGCTATCTTCATAAGGAAGTGAAAATGGAAGTAGAAATTCTTCCAGCTTGTGACTTTATTTTGTAAGTATGTTGAATATTCAATTTCATAACATTTAAAAATGTCACTAGTACTGTATTTAGTGCTAATTTGCATTGTTAATATTTCAGCCAGGGTTTTATGGTTGTCCTAGATTATGGCATAGTATTCAATGCTGAACTTCAATCATTGTGTTAATCTGCCTTTGGGCTTGAACAAAGGCCCTTCAGATTATTTTCAACAAAAATAACTTCTCTTTGCTGAAGCATGCTCACAGAATCTTGGTGGACAATTCCAGTGGTAAACCTCAAAAGGAGACTTACAAGCAGTGTGTGATGCTCCACCAGCCAATTGTATGTGTGTTTGTATTCTTCAACTACATCTCAGCTATGATATAAATATGGAAAATGGCTGCAGGTAAATTTGCCTTGTTTTGTCTGTGAGGGCAGCTCTACTTCTGGGGCACAACTGCGTTAATTATAATTCTGCATGTGTACCTAATGCATTGACCAAGTATGTAGTTTACAAACCCTGGCTATGCCATTGACAATTATAAATTAATCCTAGAAACCTCTGAAACAGAAGTGATTAAGGCGATCTTTAAAGTCTCATGTGTGGTTGACAATTCCCAAAGACATTCCATGGTGTCACAGGCTGTAAAAGAGTACAGATCTGCTTTTCTCTCTCATTGAACTTAGGTTTGTCAGAACATGCTAATATTGGAAAGGCTGTTTCTTGGTGATGTAGGAGTATGGACTAGACAAGGTCTCTGTAATCTTATTGCAGTTACAATCTTCTAGCACATTCATGCAACATGCCTTGTGCTGCATACATCACAACAAAATTTAAAATATCAAAGGTCCATCTAGAGGTATCCCATAGACCTTCATATCAGAGATCTGAACATCCTACTATGTTACTATGGTAGAGTTATTTTTGTGTGTGTTGTGAATACTGACTAAAGAGCTATTTTATTTTCCTCACATAAGCTCATTGGAACCACCACTAACCGATCCAGTCACAGCAGGTGTTAGCTTCACTTTGGCTGCTGTTCAACAAAGGGTTACACACACACTGAGGAGGAGCAAAGGTGCCAGCACATTCAAAACCACTGACAACCTCCAGCAACTGCTGAAGTTAAAGCAGAAAATCCCTGTAGACTATGGAGGTGGTTCCTGAAGGCAACAGTGTATAAACCTTGCTACAGTTTCCTTCACGTGATCAAAGTTCAGCACCACTTTCGAATGAAGATGCCCCTGGACTTGGGGGCAGAACTGTTATTTTTTTCCCCCTTTATTCATTCACAGGATGCAGGCATCACTGACCAGGCAGCATTTATTGCCCATCCCTAATTGCCCAGAGGGTAGTTTAAGAGTCAACCACATTGCTGTGGGTCTGGAGTCACATGTAGGCCAGACCAGGTAAGGATGGCAGTTTCCTTCCCTAAAGGACATTAGTGATGGGATTTTTCTGACAATCACCAATGGGTTCATGGTCATCAATAGACTCTTAATTCCAGATATTTTTATTGAATTCAAATTCCACCATCTGCTGTGGCAGGATTCGAACCTGGGTCCCCAGAATGTTATCCAGGTCTGTGGATTCGCAGTCCAGTGATAATACAACTTGACCATCGCCTCCCCCTCTAAATTCATCACCTTCAATATATATTCAGCTCTTTGAAAAACTCCCATGGAATCTACCTCCACCAATGTTTTGCATAATCCTAGCATGCATTGTTTTGCACAACAGCAGCAGGCAGAGTGGGGATGTGATGGATGCTGAAGAACCAGAAGATCAGCAGCAATTCTCCAAGGATTAATATAAGGACTTGATGTAGGAGGAACTTCCCACTTGGTGTAATAGAAGAATGCATTGTTAATTGACAACCATTACCAATTGATCTGAGTTGGATGAAGATGTCATTCATTTATTGTAAATTTGTTGCTGCACCAAAAGTAGGTAGCCCCTGTTTAATCCCTAAATTTGAAATAAATACAACTTTTTTGTTTGTTCTTCTTTCCCTTTCCCTGTCACTTACTATATATTAATATCAATATGTGTGTGAAGGATTAACAACATGCGGTATTTCCATATCCAACAATGACAACGTGTTAAATTAGATAGGCATGAGGGCACCAATTTTTCACACAGGGTTGTAATATTGTGTGATGCTAAACCATGGTAGCTTCTGAACTTTTGTTCTTGTCGCTGTAGCTAAAATGACAGTGGATCAGGCAGGTGATGATTTAAAGAGCCAATATATTTACAAACGTGATTTTCTACAATGAAGTGTCATCTATGCCACTTAAATAACCTCAGGGATTTTACTAGCCCTCCCATTACATCTAGCTGCAGTCCTGGGATCTGCCACAGGAGTGAAGGGGGCTTTCCCGATAGTGGAACCTGGTAGAACTGAAGGTTTGGGAAGATTTCCCCAAGAGGTGTTTGTAACTAGACAGCCCAGACATGCTCAGTTGCAGCCTCACACCTGTCATGTTCAAATTCCACAGGAGTGGGCATCACAACCAGGGTGGAGCTGGAGGACTGGGCACCTTTAAGTGGCCTGCGAGCAGACTTATGGGTAGTTCTGCCCATTTCTGTGTACCTCGTGGCTCCACTCTGTCTCCTTGAGAGGAAGGGGCACCTGGGTTGAAGTCAAGGTCCTTTTCACTAGTCTGTCACCGGCCTTTGGTACTGAGCAACAATGACTAAAGCGATGGCATGCAGGTCAGGGTTCTGCTGGGCGTGGCTCTCCATGGCAAATGGCAACCTGTTCTTGGGAACATTCGGATGCATCCAGCCAGAGCCAGCATGATACAAGTAACATTGTTGGACTCCTCCAACCTTCAACCCAATTTGCCAAATGTCTCTAACAAACCTGCCCCTGCTCCTGTGTTTATTTGTTCCTTTTAACAAAACCATTAATAAGTGACACCATGGCCACATCTCCTGGTTGGGGTTGAGCAACTGGCCTGATCTATGGCAATACTCTGAGTGCCGGTGACTTGAGGGCATTTCTTCCTCAGTCAGCTACAGAGATGAGGCAGTGATGTATGCAACAGAATGTACTCCCAACTCTAACTTAGTTATAATACATCAGAGTGTCAGTATCTACGCTCGTGGAGGGCACAGGAGGCAGCCCTGTCAGTGCCTCCTCTGAGGGGTCTGCTGTCTTACAGATGGAGACCCTGCGAGTACACTGGATGTCTGCAGAAGAATAGAAAGAGGAATTGGACAATAGGGATAGAAACTTGAGCATGTTAAGAATACACTCATCATATCGGGAATGGGAGAGCAGCACAGCGCAATGAAGGGAGGTCTCGAAATCACTACATGAGCGGTTATAGTCCTCTCCCATTATGGGCTGAGGAGAAAAAATGTCAGCCACTACACCACCTGGTTTGGCCCTTTCTGCCTTCTTATGGGCCATTTTCTCCTGCAAAGAAACAAAGGGAGAGATTCAGTTAGAAAGGTGGTGGCATGTCCTGAGTGAATGAGTAGGAAGGAGTGCAGGGGCCATGTAGAGTCAATACTTTGGGGGTGTTGGGGAAGGTTTGAGTTGGGTGAGAGAGCCGTTGAGGGAAAATGTCACATGCAATTGTGAGAGTGGTTGACTATAAGCTTGGTGGGAGGTGGGCCCATTAGCAGTATTAGAGTGGGCACGCGGCAGCAGATGGTGGTACTTACCCTGGCAAAGCAGAGGAAGTCATTTCTCCAGACTGTTGAGACTACACTGACTGGGTGGATACTTCAGGGCAGGCTGGGAGAGACTGGACTCCTCTAACACTGTTGGGGAAATTGGACAGCCCTCTCTCTACCATCTTGTCCATGAAGACCTCCAGACTCCTGTGTGCAATGGAGGATGTCAATTTGCCTCTGTCAGACATATTCTTTCTGATAGTATATTGGTGTGTAAAGTGCAGTTCCTGGCTTGTAGCATTTGAAATTGTGTACAGCTTTGGTTTGAGTGAGGCATTCATGGGTTGAATGTGGGAAGGCCTTTGTGAGCACATCTGCCTCTACTGAGCACAATTGTACAGGAGCCATGCCGTGGAGGTTGGATGTATAATTAACAAGGTGAGGGAAGTGCAGCAGATGTGTGAGAAAAATCACCAGAGCTCATGGGAAGGAAAGTGTTCATGAACCTCCCCAAAGTTGACACTCAGCTGAGAAGTGGAAAGTTTCAGCCATTGTCCTTCAGTCAGAGGCAGAGGAGGCCTCGCTTCTCAAACATTGTACTCAGCCACCCTATGTTCCCATAGGAACTATAAACCTGTGGACTTTCAGGTCCACCTCCACCACTGTAAGTCCAGCAATATTAGAGTGGAGAGAAAGAATTTGTATGTACATAACACCGTTTACATCCCCAGGACATCTTCACATATCAATGAATAACTTTTGCATCAGAGCTAATAGTGCTGAGACTGTTCTACTAGACCCCCTTCCCCCTGTTCTGAATACTATTGTTGGACATTATATGAGATGAAACTTCTATTCATCGCTTGGCTGGGAGTAAAGCAGGAGGTTGAGAGGGGGAATGGCTGGGGAGGGAAGACTAGCAAAAGGAATGCATTCCCAGGTAAGATTATCCTTAAGGATACGTGAGAGGAGATACACTAACATGCCTTTGGAGGTTAGTTAGCTCAGTTGACTGGCTGGTTGCAATCATAGTGACACCAACAGCATGAGTTCAATTCCTGCATTGGCTGGAGTTACCGTGAAGGGCTCTCCTTGTCAACCTCTCCGCTCGTCTGAAGCATGACAAGCCTAGGGTGAAACCACCACTAGTCATTTCTCTTTAATGAGAGAGAGTAACACTATGCTACTTTATTAACGTGTTATCCATCAAAACTAAAGCCTACTTCCTTGTTCATGCCAGATCTCAGGCTGAAACTACTTCAATTAACAGACAAATAATATTCCACTAAAAAAAACTCAAATACAACACAATACGCAGAAATAAATCTCATGAAATTATAGGCCATTGCAGCAATCCCCATATTAGCAATTTCAAAGTATTAATAACTTGATGCCTAAAAAGTAGGATTTTTCACTTTTCCCACTCAATGGATTTGGACATCGAGTTACCTGTAACCACAGCAGTACTCAGTTAGAGTCCCTGTAGAGGGTCACCATTCAAATGGCACGCTCCTGAAGAATGTTTTTAGCCAGGTGCCTGATGGTCTTGATGGCTTGGATTCCCAGAAACTCCTTTACATGACTCTCTTAGTAAGCTCATTAAACGATTTGACCAGCTCTGGCAAAATTGAGCTCATAGAATTGTCCAATTCACAATCATTGCTCTAATCATGTCTTCAGTTTGGTGAGGCGTACAGTGAGCAAAGACATCCAAAATAAACCTCATAATGTGCTTAAACAAATAGCATACATGTAAGGATAGATGTGAACTGAAGCAATGTGTATTAATATTGCAATGGCAGACAAGCGGTAAAAGAGTAACGGACTATTATCAAGGCCAGGAAACTCCATCCTGTTTTCACTTTCGGTACTTCTGATGCCTAAAATTTATGCAACTCGGTTTGCTGACCAGAAAACTGGGAAGGAATAGTTTCCTGTGACATTTTACTCTAAAAATGAATGCCTTATATTGTCATTCTTTGCCCTTCAATTCCCCATGGAATTAATTGGGGTTGCATATAATTGAAGGTTAGTAACATTATAACTATGAATGTACTGTACATATACTCACTACACAAGGAGTAAGCTGAAAATGAGAAATAAAAGGCTCAACTGTTGTTCAGATCAACTGAAATTGTAAATTAAGGTTGAAAGTTTAAGTAGCAAATACTGCAGTTGAGAATATATTTGTAGAACAAATACTATTTTGCTCTGAGCTGCAATATTCTAAGGCATTTAACAGAAGCAACATTAAAAATACTTTGACAGATAGAAAGAGGCATTTGGACCGCACTGAGTAGATATGATATGCGAGAGTGCCATTCAACAAAGAGACAACATGTGGTTTGTGCCAATCCACAGTCACAGTTGCCTTCTCATGCACATCTGTTCATGGCTGCGATTCTTATAATTGCACGGTGATTTCAGACAGCCATGGAGGACTTATGCCATGTTTGCCAACTCAGATTGATGGGCAGCTACAGATGCCAATGAGGCTGCAGCACCTGCAACTTTAACATAGTGAAATGTCTTAATGTACATCATGGAAGTGTTACTAAATATGGAGTCATATACAGGTAACCAAAAACTTGGTCAAAGTTACTGGAGGCCTGTGGCCAGCGGAGTGCTGCAAGGATCAGTGCTGGGTCCACTGCTTTTGGTCATTTATATAAATGATTTGGTTGTGAATACAGGAGGTATGGTTAGTAAGTTTGCAGATTACACCAAAAGTCATGGTGTAGCAGACAGTGAAGAAGATTACCTCAGAGTACAACGGGACCCTGATTAGATGGGCTGATGGGCCAAAGGTTGGCAGATGGAGTTTAATTTAGATAAATGTGAGGTGTTGCATTTTGGTAAGGCAAATCAGGGCAGGATGTATACACTTAATGGCAAGACCTTGGGGTGTGATACCTAAAAAAGAGACATTGGGGTGTAAATTTATAGTTCCTTGAAAGCGGAGTTGCAGATAGACAGGGTTGTGAAGAAGGTGCTTGGTATGCTTGCCTTTATTGGTCAGTGCATTGAGTATAGGAGTTGGGAGCTCATGGTGCGGTCGTACAGGTCATTAGTTAGCCCGCTTTTGGAATACTGCATTCAATTCTGATCTCCTGTCTATAGGAAAGATGTTGTTAACCTTGAAAGCATTCAGAAAAGATTGTTGCTGAGTTTGGAAGTTTTGAGCTATAGGGAGAGGTTGAATAGAGTTGGGCTTTTCTCCCTGGAGCGTCAGAGGCCAAGGTGTGACCTTATAGAGGTTTATAAAATCATCCAGGGGCATGGATAGGGTGAATACCCAAGGTCTTTTTTTTCCAGCCTAGGGGAATCCAAAACTAGTGGATATATATTTCAGGTGAGAGGGGAAAGATTTAAAAGGAATGTAAGGGACAACTTTTTCATGCAGCGGAAGTGTTGGAGGCTGGTACAATTACATTTAAAAAGACATCTGGATGGGTGCATAAGTAGGAAGCGTTTAGAAGGTCTAGGCCCGAAACGTCAGCCTTCCTGCTCCTCTGATGCTGCTTGGCCTGCTGTGTTCATCCAGCTCTACACCTTGTTATATCAGATTCTCCAGCATCTGCAGTTCCTACTATCTCTGAAAGGGTTTAGAGGGATATGGGCCAAATGCTGGCAAATGGGACTAGATTAATTTAGAATGTTCGGTCGGCATGGGCAGGTTGTACGGAAGGGTCTGTTCCTCTCCTGTACAACTCTATGACTCAATGACTCTATGAATCTCATAAAGGAGACAGACATAGAAATCCGGAGAGACTGAAGGTCAGAATTCCAGCGTTTCGGTATAAAGCAGTTGGAAGCACAATTGCCTTTTGTAGAGCAATTCAGTTTTGAAAATACAGAGAGGCCAGAACTGAAGGAACGCGGATGGGACAGAGTGGAATGGGAGAGATGGGCAGATGCACAACCATGAAAACAAATAAAAAAATTTAAAATTATGGCATTACAGAATCCACTGTAGATCATTGACTTGTTGAAGAGCAAGCTTCTCTGATGTTCAGGCAAATAATAAAAAATGAAGTACTGTGCAGATTCAAAACTGTCAATCACTGCATAACCTCCGAGCCAGGCTTCAAACCCTACACATAGGTCTGATGTACAGCACAACCTTCTCAAGAGAAGGTTATATAACATCTCCGTCCTGTTCCATCATTCAATTAGATTATGGCTAATTGGCATGTTAACTCCAACATTCATTGGCCAGGGAGTAGAATACAGGAACAGGGAAGTCTTGTTACAACTTTATAAAACATCAGTTAGGCCTCAGATGCAATATTGTGTCCAGAAGGAGATGATTATACTGGAGAAGGTGCAGAGGAGATTCACCAGGATGTTGCCTGGGATAGAAAGTCTCAGTCATGAGGAGAGGCTGAATAGACTGTGTTTGTATTCCTTGGAGCAGAGGAGGCTGATCTGATTGAGGTATACAAAATTATGAGAGACATAGACAGGGAAAATAATTTACCCACGATAGAAGTCTCTAAACCACAGGGCATAAGATTAAGGCGAGGAGTAAGTGTTTTGGACGGGACCTGATGAAATGTATTTTTCACCCAGATGGTGGTAGAAATGTGGAACATGCTGTCTGAGAGGATGGTGGAGGCAGGTGCTCTCACATCTTTTAAGAAGCATCTGGATGAGCATTTGAAATGCCAGGGTTTAGTACAGGCCTTGGACCAAGTGCAAGTAAATGGGATTATTGTAGTTTGGTGTTGTTGGGTGGCAAAGATACAGTAGACTGAAGGTTTTGTTTCTCTATGACCCACCTTGGTTCCATAACTTTTAATATCCATATCTAACAAAGATCAATCAATCTTAGGTTTGAAATATTCTATTGACTAAGCCTTAATAGCCTTTCGAGGAGTGAATTTTGGGGAGTCACATTTCCTTTGTATGAAGAAAATCTTTCCGACATTACCTATGAATGGCCTAGCTGTAAGGTTATTCTGCACCCTTATCTTGAAGTTGCCTACTGAAAGAAATAGCTTTATTCTTTAAAACTGATCATCTCCTTTAAACATCTTAAACACCTCAATTAGATCACCCTTTAATCTTTTATCCTCAAGTGAACATAAGACCAGTCCATGCAAACTGTTTCCATGATCTAACCTTTTTAACTCTAATACCATTTAATTTCATTCTTCTTTCAAACATTAATTGATAAGTTCTCCTATGAGATCTATAGAAATTCACAGGTTGACATTATTTAATAACTTCAAGAAAGGGAAGCATGGAAACAGAGGGTTTGTTTTTTATTAAACTGAGGGGATAGAAGAAATAAAATATGATCAGTGAAATACTTATAAAATACAATATGTTTTTATGACTTTCAAATCTTCACCATTTTCTTTTTTGAAATTTAAACAAGAATAAATGGATCAAGAAAGTGTGGAAGCGTACACATGTATTTAATTTTAAAATTAGTAATGCATCCAAGGTTTTAATAATGAATTAGCATAATGAGTGCTTAAGACTAATCAGCTGCTACAGATTTTTATTGCACTATTTTTGCAACATTTATTGCCCTATTAAATTTGAATAATGGCTAGGGAGATATTGATTTATTTATACATAGATGCCAGGAGTTTTCAAGAATTAACCAAATGCAAAATACTAATTCATCTGAAATGTGCAATTTTGACACAGTCCACTGCTAAAACTTCTTAAATTATCGTGAAAATTGCCTAAAAGGGCCTATTAATTTCTTTTTGTATGATTTAGAAAGCTAGATCAATAACTCCTACAATAAAAATAGGAAATAAGACATTTATGCAGTCAATGACACTGCATCACTGATGTCTGAAATGAAACTACATTCAAAAATGTTAGACTTTTGTTCTTTGATAATAGATTGTTTTATTGCTCTTTGCAAGTGCTTCCATTACAATAATATCATGCGCCTCTGTCTTATATTGAAGTATAAAGTGTGCACTCTAGATTTGCCTTGTGCCATGTCTTTCTGCTACATCATTCAAGCGGGCTGATTTCTGATGAATGAAAGTGGATGCTAGAAATATGAAATAAAAAGAAAATATTTTGATAATTGTCAAGGGATCAGGCAGCGCCCACATTAAGAGGAGCAGAGTTAATGTACCTGCCTCAGAATAAAAGACCATGAAAGGCATGGTTTTCAGTCTGAGGTGGAGGAGTGACAAAACAGCATCAGGAAGGCTGTGCCACCATTGCCTTTTTAGAATGGAGAGCATGTAACGTCTTCAAAAAGCTTCACACCTTGATTCCAAAATTCTTAGCCCATATGTAGAGAAATTGAACTTGCCAATACGAGAGCCACAAGTGCCTGATTTTATGACGCGTGAAACAATAATTTATTTAAAGGAATTTTACAGGACTCCTCATATCCAAATTTAGGTATTTGAACTCTTCTGAACTACAATTCAAGAGTGTAAAAAATATTCTTCTTTGCCAGAATATGCAGAGGCTGTTTTGTTTCTACAAATAGCTTTTCTTAACTTTTCTTCTGTTTAAACAGTTATAGAATTATAGGAACAGGAGTAGGCCATTCAGCCCCCTCGAGCCTGCTCCTCCATTCAATAAGATCATCCGCAGCCTAACTCAACATGCCTGTCTTGGACCTATACCCCTTGATACCTTTGCTTAATAAAAATTACACACGTAAAATTTCGTGCTTCAAATGTACATTATCTTCTTTAACTGTATCTTTCTTACATGTGTGATGTAGGACTGACATAGCATTTAGATTTTTTGGGTGGGTGTGTGAATAACTAACCTTTATTTAATCCCACAGAGATTTGCTATTGTTTTTAAATTGACCCTATCTTCAAGGGAGTACAGACAAATGCATCTACCTTCCCAAGAACAAACATTGATGGCAGACTCTAAAAGAAGTGAATTGGGTTATTTCAGCTTTATTGATCTTCCCCTGTCCACAACAACTTTCCAAATTACTTGCTGTCCCTGCATACGAATATTTTGTGGCTCATATACAAAGGTATCTGGATCCCCTTATACTGCAGCATTTGCAGACTCTCTCTATTTTAAGTATTATTCTAAGTTTTTATTCTTCCTATCAATGTTTTCATACATGTTTCCCATATTATTACTCCATCTGACACATTTTTGCTTACTGAAGATTACTTCTTGCTTTTCAATTCCCAATCACAACATTTGGATCAGACAGTGTTCTGAGGAAGGGTCACCGGACCCGAAACATTAACTCTGAATTTTTTTCTTCACAGATGCTGCCAGACCTGCTGAGCTTTTCCAGCAACTTCTGTTCTTGTTATGATCTATTGGTGGCTACGATGAGTAGAGTCCAATGACGTGATCAGATTACCGTCCAATGATGATGAAACTTTAAAACCCTGACTTTAGGGATATGACCACAAGTGTGAGGCTGGGAGGAAACAAAATTAATAGGAACATTACTGTGGCAAAGAATAAATACTTTACAACTATATACACTTAAAGCTTTGGAGTCAGGAATGAGACTTTCTCACTGGAGAGAAAACCTCTGACATGATTTATAAAATAGACTATGGTGCAACATTGGTACAGCCTGGTTAAATTTACTAAAGAAGAATTATTTATTTGCAAAAGAAAAAGTGAACTGTACGGCATTTTCCATGAACAGCTTAACAATAATAAAGAATGACCTGTCTAGTGCAGGTAACCCTGCAGAACCCACAAGTGGAAAGAAATTGAGCATTAGATCAGTTTTCAGATTTGGATGGACAGTGAGCTTCATTGTTAAGTTAGGGCAGTCTGTACAGGTAAAGATACCGATAATTGCATTGCAGATTTCCCAGCCTATATGGGCATGACTTCCAATCAACATTCACTATAAGCTGTGCAGCTGTGCACATGCACAGTCACTCTGATGTCCCACACAGGTTATTGGTATCGGCAGAAGTCACTGCCACACATGGCCTGTGCAGCCAGTAACAAAATTAAAAGGAAAGCTGCTTATGACCTCCATCAGAGCTCATTCCATTTCACTTGCTTGTGACCAATGAGATGTGTCTGTGGTAATGACTAGCGCCCACAGCTCACCAATAACATAGAGACAATATACAGCAGACACTATGATATACCCTAGGGACAACCTTCATTGCCAAGTGTATCTTTCCCCTTACCAGGATGTGGTAGGCATTTTCATGTTAATGATAATGGTCCAATCATCAGCTGTTCATCTGTGGGTTAGTTTATTTAAAACAGTAAAACACATACTGAATTATGAAGCAGGCTTTACAGCAAACAGTACTAACGAAAAGTCACTGAGCTTGAAATATTAACTCTGCTTTCTTCCCACAGGTGCTGCCAGATCTGTTGGGTTTTACCAACAAATACTCTTTTTGTTCCAGCAAACCGACTGGTTTCTGCGAGTTCAGAGGGCAAACCCAAGCAAACAAATTGCTAAGCAGAGTCACAACATTATATGTACATAGCACTTGGTGTTCTCAAAGGCGAACTCTTTTAAAAGCAAGGGACACATATAGCAAGCATTGCAGTTAAAGGCAGCATTTATTGCCCAAACCAAGATACCCTCTTTAACTGCAAAAACCTAGAAAGGTGTTTACTAATGCAGAGTCACAGAATTGCTGCAGTTAAGAAAGAGGCCTTTCAGTCCATCATGTATGCACTGATTCTCCAAATGTGCATTTTACTTCCATTTTCCTGCCTTCTCCCCATAACCCTGTATATCTTTCCCTTTCAGATAGCACCCTAATTTTGTTTTGAATCCTACAATTAAAACTGCCTCCACCGTATCCTCAGGCAGTACATTCCAGACCTCAACTGTTTGGTACATGATTTTTTTTTATGTCACTTATCTTCTTTGACCAATTATTTTATAGATTTGCACTCTCAATCTTAATCTGTTTACTGGGGATAGTTTCTCTCTGTCTGCTCTTCTGAACCCCTCATAATTTGAATATTTCAATTAAATCTCCTCTCAATTTGCTTTTCTCCATGGAAAACGATCCTAACTTTTCAAATCTATCTTCATATTTGAAGGTCCTAATCACTTGAGCCATTCTTGTGAATTTTCTCTGCAGTTTCTTCCTGGTGCCTTCACATTCCTCTAAAAGTTCAGTGCCCAGAACCGGCCACAAAATTCCTGCTGAGATGTAGCTAATGGCTTATACATCTTCGACATAACCACCTTGCTCTTGTACTCTATGCCCATATTAATTGAGCCTAGGTTACTGTAAGTAATCAAACCTATTGTTAGGTAATGGGTTCTAGAGTTTTGACATAGCAACAGTGAAGGAGCATCAATCAAGTTGAGCCAGACATGTAGTTTGGGAAGAAACATGAAGGTGAATGTGCTCCCACACATTGCTGTAATTCTGTCTCGGTTTTAGTGCTGATGGTGGGACACTTTTGCATGTTTAGATAATTAAAGAGGAAGTGGCTAGATGTTAGTTGATCAGGCAGTAAATGGCCAAGTTAGATGACTCCTGTTTTTACCTCATACATGAATGGCTTACAGGACATAAGTGACATTCAATTGTCTACCATGACGGTCAACTGCCTACCTCGACAGTGCCATCAAGGGGAAGCACCAAAGAGGTACAAACATCTTCCTGGTGTGTCACAACATGAAAACATAGGAACAGGAGCAGACTACTTATCCCTAGAAGCTTCCTCTGTGATTCAATATGATCATGAACAATCTGTTACTTATCTTTGTTCTGTATATGTTAATAACATTGGCAGATAGAAAAACTATTATTCTCAGATTTAAAAGGAACAGCCAAAAGTATTAGTGGAAGAACTCCAAACATCTGTCATCCTATAAATATAAACTGTTTCCTAACTTTACCCTGAAAGGTCTGGTCTATTTAATATTCCAAGTTCCCTATTCCAAGAGTCCCCAAACAGCAGAAATAGAGTATAGAATCTTACTTTTTTTTTGGTTAAGTCTGAGTTACATTGAGTTAATTTGGAGTGTTTACCACCATAATGCTAAAAGAATTTACCACTATATCTTACCAAATTCATTTCATTAAATATCTGTCCCCCCATAACATTCCTCAGATTCAATTCTGGCTAAATTTTACCATGTGCTATTCCAGAAAAAAATGCCTGGCATTACTTGTGCCTGAACTATCTATGAAAGGCTGCTTTACACCTGGATAGACATTAGAAATCCACCATTGCCCCTCACCAGCAACATCATGGCACAGCCACCAAAAAGCTACACTGCTCAGGGCACACAGCCAGCATTCCTTTTCAAATGTATTCGCTCACCCTTGTCACCATTTACCCACCAGATCAAACAGTTTAACTGTTTGATTAACTATATCTCGTCTGAACACCCTCTCCAAGTTGTCATTACCCTGTCCCCATAGCACATTATGGACCCACAGACTGTCATTTTCCAGGAGGCAAACATCACCAGGGAGTTCATAAATGGGGGGTGGTGTCACACTCAAAGGACATGTTGGAACCCATTTAGGACTGAGGTAAGGAGAAATTTCTTCACCCAGAAAGTGATAAGCCTGTGAAATTCTCTGCCTCAGAAAGCAGACGAGGCCAAAACATTGATTGTTTTCAAGAAAGATTTAGATATAGTTCTTACGATTAAAATATCAAAGGGAATGGGACAAAAGCGAGAGCAGAGTACTGTGTTGAATGATCAGTTATGATTGTGTGGAAATGCAGAGCAGGATCAAAGGGCTGAATGGCCTATTCCTGCTCCCATTTTCTACATTTCATTTAGAGGCAAGTAACTGGACAAATTCAAACATGAGTTTTTAATTACAGACAGCAAAACACAGACAAAGCCAATGGAGGCTGAAGTTCACCCTAACAACGTAAGCCAAACTTTGGTGTCATAACCAGATATTAATTTACATTCTGTGATGGTCTGCTGCACCCAGGTCCCATCTACAGGAAAGGTCACTGGATCTGAAATGTTATTGCTGCTTTCTCTTTGCAGATGCTGCCAGACCTGCTGAGTTTCTCTAGCAATTTCTGAATTGATGGGTGTCAGTGAGGTTTTGTCTGCCCTTTAGCACCTGGTGCAGCTAAAGTCTACCATAGACAGCACCCCAGGATAATGCAGTACACCCTGGCCCCAGACTGGTGCAAGCTGTAGAACCGCATCTTCAGCAGTCCCATCGTCTGCTTCACCAGGTCCCTGTTTGAAACACCGGCAGGATGTTGCACAATGGTGTCCTGAATCACGGTTGCAGTGGGTAATTCTTATCCCCAGATATCCAGCTTTGTTAGGCACCAGGTATGTGAGAGTGCTCCAAGCTGTAGGAGTCATAGCAGCTGCCAGTATAGTTGCCACATACCTCCAAGGAAGTGGTAATGATGATCACTGATCACCCGAACGTTAATCGCAGAGAATCCCATCCTGTTGATGAATTCTACAATGTTGTGGCATAGCCCACTCAGTGCCATGTGTATACAGTTAATGCCACCCTGTATCCAGTTGCCAGCTGTGTTCCAAAATCCCACTGCCTCCCCTACTGCACTGACTTTGCCCTGGGTGAAAGGGTGTGACCTTGTACAGATGGCATCAGGCACTTTCCTAGTACTTTTGTGGGTGCACACCTGAGAGATCCCACACTGTTCACCTGGCACTGCCAGGAAGGAGCCAAATGCACAGAAGCTCAGAGTGGCGCTCTCCTTCACAGCCTCTGGAAAAGAATGGCTTCCAGCTCCTGCTGAACCTAGGTCCTGCTCCAATACCCGGCAAAGTTTCGTCACAATTTTCTGGGACATACAGAGCCAGTGTGGCACTACGTCTCCAGGAAATGGAGTCAGGGCCGAAAAGCTCTGGCTGTCCTTTGCACCTCATGCATTCTGAGGGGCCCTGTGATATAGTGCCCTCTCCCTGAGCTGGGAGCTCCTTGTTTCCTGAGCTGACCTGCTGCTGCTCCTACATCCACCTCCATCCTCAACATGGCACCAGTCTCAGGGCCCATCACTCTCAGTGCAAAGGACTCAAAATGGGAATGGGAAGTATGACAGAGGTTCTTAGACCTCAGCAGAGTCATTGGCTGCATGCTTTTCAGATGAGACTGAGCATACTTCACCCACACAGTGAGACTTGCTGCACCTTGCTAACAAAGGGCATGTCTCCATCACCCATTCACATTACCTTGGTGAAGGTGTCACACTGGCTGAGGGACTACCCAACATCATTGAAAAGAGAAGCCTTCAGTGCTCTGACCCCCTTACCATCTCAGATCAAACGTTCACTTTCACACTGTATTCAGTACAGACCGTTATTACACTTACAGGACAGATGATGAAATGATAACTCATAAGGGAACCTTAGAAGTTGCAAGAATAATGGTTCCCCTTTGGCCAGCATTGGTCCTTTGTAACATCATTGATGCTCACTTCAACATGTCTGAGTATAATTTGCAAGCACTGATGGCATGTTGGAAATCGTTTTTGACTAGGATCTGCTCCCTGGGCACCTTCAAACGGTATAAACAGCAAATGAGGGTCAAAGTTATTGCTGATTAAATGTAGCTGGGCTTTGCAAGTGGCTGCTTCATATATTTGTTGCTACAATGTCATGGATGTCCACCAAATGTGGATTCTGTGCTTTCATCCATCAAGCTGGCACTAACACTGCCCACACAGGGCAGTGTCGCAGCCATTTTCTAATAGCACCAGACATCGAGACTGTAACATGATGGCAGGGAACAGGCCCCACCTTGTCACCAAGAACTTTCCCAAAACCTCTATGTTCCTTTTTACCTCTCACTACCCCGACAGCCCGCCCTGTGTAAAGACCTACTGAACATGGAAGTAAGCTGTGAGCTGAATCCACCAGATACCCTGACAGGTTTTCTCGATGTCTGACTTGTTTAGTGAGTTTAGTATGGTAAGAAGCCAAATAGTAATGATGTAGTTGAACCCATCTACAAGGTTTAAGGTTGTGGACTTAGCAGTCCACAAACACAAAATGTACACACGGGCAAGACACCTTGCTAGTTAGGTCTGAACAAAAGCCAACCTGTTGAAACTCAGTCTGCCTGAAATGATGAAAATAATGCCATTTATGCCATATCATTGGACAATGGTCAGGGCCAGAAGTATAGAAACCACTTGGAGCACTGTGTGCTGTTTACCTCAGGAAGGAAATTGTTGCCACAGAGGGAGTGCAACAAAGATTCACCAGACTTGTTCCCAAGATGGCAGGACTGTCCTCTGCAGATATTGGGAAATTGGGCTGTATTCTGTAGAGTTGACAAAGTCAGAAGTCACACAACATCAGGTTATAGTCCAACAGGTTTATCTGAAATCACAAGCTTTTGGAGCACTGTTCCCTTGTTAACAGACGAAGGAGCAGCTCTCTGAAAGCTTGTGATTTCGAATAAACCTGTTGGACTATAACCTGGTGTCATATGTCTTCTGACTTTATCCACCCCAATTGAAAACTGGCACCTCCACATCACTCTAGGGTCGTGAGAATGAGAGATGATCTCATTGAAACCTACAAAGTACTTAAAGAGATAAACTATATAGACGCAGATACAATGTTTTGCCTGGTTGGGGAGTCTAGAGCCAAGAGTTGCGGAAAAGTGATTTACTCAAAAGTTTATGAATCTTTGGAATTGTAGAGGCTTAGGCACTAAGTATGTTTAAAGTAGAGATTGACAGATTTCTAAACAGCAATGCTATAAAAGGATATGAGGACAGTGAGAGAGAATTAGGCACTGAAATGGATGGTCAATTGTGATTGTATTGAATTACAGAACAGTGATCAATAGGCCAAATGGCCTACTCTTGCTTCAGTGTTCCTACCTCATTAACTAAAGTTAATCATCCAGGAAGAACGTCACATGACCAAAATATCTGGTCTTTGAACTGTTTACCCATAACTTCTGCTTTGCTTTTATTTGGGAGAACTTGTCTACCATAAGCAATACACTGGTTAAAAAAAATTCAACTATTAACATAGGAAGAGTTAGTCTACTGTTCACATTACTACCTGCAAGATTCTCTCTACAGAACACCAGATTCCAGGCTCACCAAAATCTGCCTTTTGTTTCAACCTCTCCAAAACCTGATTTCCAGAAGAGATCCTCCATTTGCCTGCGAAGGTGACCAACCAGGGATTCTTCGAGATAAGCCTACGGAAAAGAACCTTCATTGGTCATGGACTTGTTTTTAAATGTTTTAATGTTAAATCTTTTTTAAAATCTTTTAAATCTTGTAATGTTTTTAAATTTGTGCTTTACATTAATCCTAATTGTATGCTCGTTCTTTACCCTTGTTTCTCTTCTTCCTACCTTGTTTGCATGTATGTGTATGTGTACATGTGTCTGTGTATGCGTGTGTCTGTGTGTATGTTTTGCGACTACTACCACCTGGATCTGAATGCATGAATAAACTATAATTTTTCTTTAACCTTAAGGGCAGTGAGTTGCAGGTGATTATAAAATTCAACTTCACAAACAGATGGATTTGAGTTGGGGCAGTATGGAAGAAGTAGGGGTCATACCATTTCAAAAGGGAAAACAAAATAAGAAAAAATTCTAATAACACCTCTGCTTACAGACAGAAAAAAAGCGCAACAAAAACGGTACAACTCATTTCTTCCTCTTGTCCATAGCAGCTGTAATAATTGATTTGATTTGATTTATTATTGTCACATGTACCGAGATACAGTGAAAAGTTTAGTATTGCGTGCTATCCAGACATATCATACCTTAGATAAGTACATCAGAGTAATGGGACAAAATGCAGAATATAGTGTTACAGCTACAGAGAAGGCGCGAGAAAGATCAACTCTAATAAATGAGAGGTCTGTTCATAAGTCTGAAAACAGTGGCCAGGAACCTCTACTTGAATCTGTTGGTATATGTTTTCACATTTTTGTATCTTCTGTGATATCCTGAAAACATTGATCAAATTTAACCATCTACAGTCCATGGAATACAACTCCAGTTTGTCTGCATTCTCCTCGTTTTGTAACCCTCGTAGTTCAGGTATCATTCTGATAGCCCTCCATTACACCCATTAAAGGCCACTATACCCTTCCTAAGGTGTAGTTTCCAGGACTGAGCACAAGTGTGATCAAAAAAGGGTCAACTGTAGCATAATTTCCATTGCTTTGCATTCTAACTTTCAGCACCAGCTCATGACATGTTAGTCATCTGTATATGTGGACCTGAAAGCACTTTGAACTTCCACTAGTTCTAGTTTTTAACTATTTAAAAAGCACTTTGATCCATTCTTTTGAAAGAATATTGCAGAGGGATTGTATGTTTAAGTGATGAATTTGTTGTTGGTTAAGCGGATTACTATTTTTTGGATATTCATAGAATCATACAGTACAGATCCATCGAGTCTGCACCAATAAAAAAACTACATTAATCTCCCTTTCCAGCACTTGGTCCATAGCCTTGAATGCTATGACAGTTCAAGTGGTCATCCAGGTACTTTTTAAAGGTTGTTAGGTTTCCTGCCTCAACTACCCTCCCAGGCAGTGCCTTTCAGATTCCCACAACCCTTTTAGTTTCTCAAATTCTCTCTAAATGTCTTGCTTTTCACTTTAAAATTATGCATCCTTGTTGATGATTTTTCAACTAAGGGGAACAGCTACTCCCTATCCCTCCCATCCTTGCTGTCATAACCTTACACACTACTGTCAGGTCTACTTGAAGCCTTCTCCGCTCCAAAGAAAATAAACTGAGCTTATCCAACCTCTTTTTATAGATAAAGTACTCCATCCGGGCGACATCCTGGTGAATCTCCTTTACACTGTCTTCAGTATAATCATGTCCTTCTATTGTGCAGTGATCAGAACTGCACACAGTACTCCAGCTGTGGTTTAACCAAAGTCCTATACAGCTCCAACATAAACCTCCCTGCTTTTATAATCTACGCTTTGACTGATAAAGGTAAGTGTGCCGCATTGTTTCTTAACTATTAACCTGTACTGCCACCTCCAGGGTTTTATAGGCAAGCACTCCATGATCCCTCTGTTCCTGTGAGCTTTTTGGTGTCCTGCCACTCATTGTGTACTCCCTTGCCTTGTTGCTTCTTCCAAAGTGTATCACCTCACCCTTTACATAGTTAGATTTCATCTGCCATTGATCTGCCTATCTAACCAGTCCATCCATATCCTCCTGTAACCCAAGACCCTGTTCCTCACTGTCAACCACTTGGCCTATCTTTGTATTTAATATATCGCCACCAACCCACCCCACACACACATTTTATTCTTTATCTTTTATATTCAATCACGAACAATAAAGTGACCCAGCGCTGATCACTGTGCTATGCCACTGAACCCAACCTCCAGTCACACGTTCAGCTTTCATCCACTAAGTCAATTTTGGATCCAACTTACCAAATTACCCTGGATCCTATGTGCTTTTATCTTCTTTGTTAGCCTCCCAGATGGGACATTATTAACGGCTTTGCTGAAATCCATACAAGCATCAAAAAGCAGAACAACATTAGCTGTTCTCCAGTCTTCTGGCATTTCCCCTCCAGCCAGAGAGGAATTAAACATTTGGGTGACATTCCCTGTAATTTCTTCCCTTGTCTCCCGTAGCCGTGTGTGATACAACTCACCCAGCCCTGGGATTTGTCCTGCCAAAACCTCACTCCTTAGGTCAAACTGTTCAACAACCTCACAGTCCCTATTCCTGAATTCTGAACCTGCATCATCCTTCTCCAAGGTGAAGACGGATGTGAAGTACTCATTAACACCCGACCAATGTCCTCTGGCTCCACACATGGATTGCCCCCTTGGATCCTAATGGGACATTTTTCCCTAGTTGTCTTTGATATTTTCCTTCTCCTTGATATTTTTATAGAATATCTTGCGATTTCTCCCTAATCTTACCAATCAATAGTTTTTTCCTGCCCTCTCTTTGTTCTCATGATTGCTTTCGTAAGTTCCTCCCTGCACCTTATATAGTCCACTAGGGCCTCCATTGATTTGCTCCCTTTGTACCTGTTAAAACCTTCTTTTATCCATCTTAATCAGTCCTGAATATACTGAGGCATTCAGGGGTCTCTGGGCTTGTTGCTTCAACATTTCACTCTAAAGGGAACATGTTGGATTTGTATCATCACCAATTCCATTTTTAATTCACCTTAACCCCAACACTGTTCTGCTGTAATTTTACCCAGAGTGAAGGACAGACTTGGGAAAGTAAGGTGATTGGTAAATTTATATTGAACACACAGTCCCTCATAGTCACAATGTTTAGTGGCTATCCAGTGGCCAATGATGGCCTCCAGGATGTTGATAGTGGGGGGGTTCAGCAACGGTAATGGCATTGAATGTCATGGCTAACTGTTTAGATTCATTCTTTTTGGAGATGATCCATGCACAACGTTTGTATTTTATAAATATTAATTGGCATTAATCAGGTCAAGCCAGAATGTTGTCCTCACCTTGCTGCATGCAGTCACTATCTAAAGAATTGTGAATGGAACTGAAATTTTCAGGTAAAGTTTGGCACACCAAACCTTAGATGGAGCGAAAGAAATTAATGAAGTTGAAGATGGTTTGACTGAGGCCACAACCTTACAGAATTCTGCAAGGGTGTTCTGCAGCTGAGATAACCAAGAACCACAATAATCTTCCTTTGTGCTAAATGCGATTTCAGGCACTGGAGTGCTTTTGCCAATTCCGACGAATTTCCATTTGGCTAGAGCTTCTTGTTGACACATTCTGTCAGATGCTGCCTCGATATCAACTGCAGTCACTTTGATCTTATTTCTGGAATTCAACTATTTTGTCCATATTTGCATTAGGACTATAAAGATGTTTTGGAGTTGGCAATATTGGCAGGACCCAAACTGAGCACTCGTGAGCAAATTATTGTGAGCAAATGCTGCGTGATAACATTGTCAATGCCACCTTCAATTACTTTGCATGTAAGCTGATGAAGCAGTAATTGGTCAGATTGGATTTGTCACTGTTTTTATGGACAGGACATATCTGGGTAATTTTCACTTTTGTCCAGTAGATTTCCAGAGAAGTTATGAAAAGGTTGAAAACTTAAGTTATACGTGTTAAGGATTGATGGAAAATTAAACAGGCTCTTTTATACTACCGAATCCTGCTGTGTTGGATTTTCCTTCTGGGAGGTGTGCCCAGGAGGTCATTCATGTTCAAAATGCAACAATAAGAAAATCTGCCCTTGTATCTTTCTTATGTTGTAGGCACCAAAAACAGATAACTGTTTGCGGTGAAATTGGTTAATTCTTTGAATCAGAAATTGGTTTTAAATTAAACCAAATTTTCTTTTCTGTTTTCTGTAGCCAGTCTTCAGTGAACAATGATTTTCATTTCTAAGAAACAATTAGAATCCAACATTTATCCTCATGAGACTATCCTCAAATTTCAATAACTTTCTCCTATAAGCAATTTCTTATCGCACGCCATTCCCCACCATAGATCCTTCCGTTGTTTAATATGATTTGAAGTCCTTCATGTGAAATTTTATAAAACACATTTTAGAAAACTAATTAACTCATGTCATAAGCAACAATACTTTATTTGTCTGCAATATTTTGAGACAAATCCATTAGATTTTCAGGTGGGAACTTCCCTATCAGCAGTATCTTATTATTATTTTGGACATCAAAGTACCTTTCCAGTAAATATTTTCAATTATTTGCACAGTGTAGCAGACTGAATGGCTACCTTCTGTGTGTGTCACTCATTTGTAACTCATGTTAGATTGATGGAATTTGTTCACTCTAGAAGTTTCTTTTTTAATTGCTCTTAAATGTAAGTGCTGTATTTGTCTGCATTCAATACTGTCAAAGCAAACAAGCATTCAGCAAATTTCTCCTGGTGATACTGTGTGCTCCACAAAGTTCCTTACTAATATCTTTCAAACTCTTACAATTAAATAATATCAAGCCGACCATTTCTTTAGCAAAAAGAGTGCTAATTAACTGAAATCTGCAGTGGCATATAGATTCTCTATTTCAAAGGTTGCATGTTAATACTATATTAACTAATGCATATAGTAAGTGGAAGGGGAAATGATGGTCTCATGGTATTATTGCTAGACCTGGTATAGCTGGAGGTCCTAGGTTCAAATCTCACTGTGGCAGATGGTGGCATTTGAATTTTCTTAGGAAGAAATCTGGAGTTAACAGTTTAATGATGACCATGAAAACATTGTCAATTGTCAGGATAAACCCCTCTGGTTTACTAATGTCCTTTAGGTAAGGAAACTTGTCACCCATACCTGTTTGGCCTACATATGTCTCCAAACCCACAGTAATGTGGTTGACTCTCAACTGCCTTCTAACCAATTAGGGATGGGTGATAACTGCTGGTCTAGCCAATGATACCCACATCCTTTGAATGAATTTAAAAAATGTACATGACTTTATGCTTCAGGAAATTGCACAGGCACTTTAAATATTATGCTTGTTGATGTTATAATATTAACATTAAATTGTTAAGGATGGAACATGATAAGGGGTCCAGCCAAAACAATAAAGGATAAGAATCGCCATTTGTCAATGGAAAATCCTACTTGCCAGCCTCAGGAATTGTTGCCCATGACAATGACCCAGATAATCCGATTACCAATGGAACAAGTTCAATCAACAGCAACTCTTTAAAATTATCCATTTGGTGGTCAGCAAGATTTTCCGGCCATGACTCTAAGTCTGGCCTGTCCCAAATGCTTCCGTGGGGGAAAACCAGGGAAAATCCATAGTGCAGAAGTAGCATTACAGGGCACATCATGCCTGTTTTTAATGACACGCTACTGTATTTCAGGAGTCAAATGTCCCAAAGGCACTTAGACATAAACTGAAGACAGTTAAGCATGTACGACTGAGTGAGGGTTAGGGTGCAGTGTAGGTAGATGAGGAGTGGAAGTGTGCATCAGTGAGTGAGGAGGGTACAGTGCTGGATTGGCACTGAAGGTAAGTTAGCGGGTGTGGCCTGGCTTAGGTAACTGGGAGGGCATTGGTTCAAGCAGGCCGGACTGGCGAGGAGTTGGTTCAGTAGGACCGAGGTGAGCTGAGCCAGCAGGGAGGATTGTTGGAGAAGGGCAGGGCTAGGCCGTACAGTGTAAGTTAGCAGGCAGTTCCAGCAGGGCCGGTCCGAGCTGGGGAAGTAAGCGGTCAGTTCCAGTTGGGCCGGTCCGAGCTAGGAGAGTGAGTGGTCAGTACCAGCAGGGCCGGTCCGAGCTGGGAGAGTGAGCGGTCAGTTCCATTGGGCTGGTCCAAGCTGGGAGAGTTAGCGGTCAGTTCCAGCAGGGCTGGTCCAAGCTGGGAGAGTGAGTGGTCAGTTCCAGTTGGGCTGGTCTGAGCTGGGAGAGTGAGCGGTCAGTTCCAGCAGGGCCAGGCTGAGCTGGGTCAGTTAGAGCTCTGTTCTAGCAGGGCCAGGCTGAGCTGCATCTTTGAGGGGTGAGTTCCAGCAGGGCCATGGAGTTATAGAGTCATAGAGTCATACATCACAGAATCAGAACCTTTGCTGCAACTTGTCTATGGTGACCATGTTTCCCAAACTAAACCAGTCCAATTTGCCTACATTTTTCCCCATATCCTTCTAAACTTTCCTATCCATGTACCTGTCCAAATGTCTCTTAAATGTTGTAAATGTACCTGCATCCACCACTTCCTTTGCCAGCTCATTCCACACACACCACCATCTGTTGAAAAAGTCGCCCCTCAGGTCCCCTTTAAATCTTTCCCAGATAGTTTGATTTCTTCAGAAAGTAAAACCTCTTGTAGTTCTGCACCTGGACAGGGAGGAACACCTCATGCTGATATTAAAGACTCCCAATAGCACAGGCTTCCCTCCAATGTTTCTCTCCTTCTTCCAAGAAGAAAGATAGGTTGCAATCCCAATACTTGCAACATTGCACGGTGTCTAAAATTAAGGGAACCACTCGTCATAATCAGAGAATCATACTGCAGACATCTGGTATCTTCCCTTAAAAGTAGGCAGGAATCTGTACTTTTACCATGGTCTCAGAGGCAAGTTCTGCAGACATATGTTGGCCCTCCCAGAGAACAGGAAACAAGACGACTGATCCTAACCGCTGAAATATCTTTGATTCCTGGGAAACATTTGACAGACATCGGCTTCAGCAAGGGACCAAACATTTACTTTAAGCAGCAAGGTAGGACAAGCAGAAAGGACAACAATCAGTGCTCCCATGATATTTCAACAACAGTGACGATGTGAGAGCTTAGCTGACGAAAGTAAATTTAGCTATTAATAACTGAGCAAGGGAAATGCAGGCAATGCATGCGCCACATTGTATTCATATCCAGGTGTTTGCTCCTGAGCCTGTAGATACAATTCATCGAACATCAGAGCCAGAGTTCCATGGAGCTCGTGATCCTGTTAATCCCCCTGGTTTCTGTGACTGTTACACTGTTACATAAACCCTGGCAATGTTGCTTACTATATTAACAATGCTGTACACCCATTATATTGACTCCAGTTCAAAGGGAGACATTAGTTGGAATATATCAATGGAATTTAGTGGAGGACTGTACTAGTTTGATACAGAATCGATTTGGCATCATCAAATCATCAAAAAAATCCTATAAATGATTTTGGAGTATATAGTTGAGCCTGCTCCACTGTTCAATAGGATCAAACCTGACTGAACACTTCACTGCCTTGCACCAACCCATCCTTCATAACTCTGTACACCATTAGTAATAAAAATCAATCAATCCCTACCTCAAAACATACTTAAAAACTGAGCTTCCACAGCCCTCTGTAATAGAGAATTCCAAAGGTTCATAACGCTCTAAGTGAAAAATAATTCTCAATTCCGATATAAGTGGCATCCTTATTATTTTAAAATTGCGGCCCCTCGTTCTCGCCTCCCACGACAGGGGAATCATCTTACCTGCTTCTCCCCTGCTTATCCGGTTAAGATTTTATAAGTTACGTAGTTCTTCAAGGTTCTAAAGACTATAGGCCCAATCTTGCTTCATAGGATAGGCCTGCCAACACAGGTACAAGTCTGGTCAACCTTCATTGCACTCTATGCACTCATATGGCAAGAATAGCTTTCCTGAGATAAGGAGAACAAGTGGATAACCTCATGTTTTTAGGAGGCTAATTAGGCTTAGTTATGTAGTCAGCAGGAACTGGCTCAGCCTTTTAAATTTCCACAAACAGAAATAGAGGAGATTAATTTTTGGGGGTGGCATCTTGTGGTAGAGTGGTAGTGCCCTAACTCTGGGCTCAGAGGCCTGAATTAAGTCTTACCTGCTCCAGAGGTGTGTCACAGCACATCTGAACATGTTGATTAAAATGCCTGAGCTATACCTGCCTCTTCGTAGGGTACGTGGAACAGTCCCTCTTCCGCAGTTACACTGGCATTATCCCCCACCTCTTCCTGCGCTACATCAATGACTATATTGGAACTGCCTTGTGCTCCCATAAGGAGCTTGAACAGTTCATCAACTTTACCAACATGTTTCAGCCCAACCTCAAATTCACGTGGACCATCTCTGATATGTCCCTCTCCTTCCTGGACCTCTCCGTCTCCATATCCAGTAACCGTCTCTGCACCGACATCTATTTCAAACCCACTGACTCCCACAGCTACCTTGACTACACCTCTCTCACCCACCTTCCTGCAAGAATGCAATCCCTTACTCCCAATTCCTCCGCCTCAGCCGTGTCTGCTCCCACAGTGGAGCGTTCCACTCCCGTACGTCCCAGTTGCCCTCCTACTTCAAGGACCGCAACGTCCCCCCTCCGTTGATCAAAAATGTCCTCAGTTCCATCTCTTGCATTTCCCAGACTTCTGCGCTCAAATCCCTTTCCCCCTAAGAAAAATAAAGACAGAGTCCTCCTGGTCCCCACATACCACCCACCAACCTCCACATCCAGCACATCATCCCCTCCCACTTCCACCACCTACAATCCGACTCCACCACCAAAGATATCTTTTCCTCCACACCCCATCTGCCTTTCGTAGCGTCCACCCAATTCGCAACTCCCTCATCTGCTCCACATTCCCCGCTAACCCCACCGCCCCCAGCACCTTTCCCTGCAACTGCAGGAAGTGCTACACCTGCCCCTACACCTCCCCCCTCACCTCCAGCCAAGGCCCAAGTCAAACTTGCCATATCCAACATGGATTGACCCGAGCATCCTCCAACCTGGTCTATTGTATTCGTTGCTCCCGATGTGGCCTCCTCTACATGAGTGAGACCAAACATAGACCCGGTGACAGATTTGTGGAGCACCTGTGCTCTGTACGCTATAATGAACAACACCTTCCGGTTGCGAACCATTTTAACTCCCCCTCCCACTCCCTGGGTGACATGTCCCTCCTGGGCCTCCTCCAGTGCCACAATGATGCCACCTGCAAACTGGAGGAACAACATCTCATATTCCGCCTCGGGAGCCTACAGCCCGATGGCCTAAACATAGGATTCATCAGTTTCAAAATCTCCCCAGCTGTGGCCCCATCCCATGTCAAACCCTCCCTCTCATCCCCACCTCCATGACCTAACACTACCTGCCCATCTCCTTCCCCACCTATCAACCCTCCACTTCCCACTGACCAATCCCCGCTACCCCTACCTGAATCCACCTACCGCCATCCCACCTACCTTCGCCCAGCCCCACCCCTCTTCCCTTTATTTATTTCCCAGCTCCCTTCCCCCTCCTCAGTCTTGATGAAGGGTCTCGGCCCAAAAAGTTGACTTTCCTGCTCCTCTGATGCTGCCTGACCTGCCGCGTTTCTCCAGCTCCGCACTGTATTGACTCTGACTCTGGCATCTGCAGTTCTTGCTATCTCCAATTAAAATGTCTTTACAGGAGGTTTAGCTTACGCATGCCCAGCAGGATGGAATACAGCTTCAACAGAGTACTCACCTCATTCAAGCACTTTCGTGAGTGAGGGACTGGGTGCTCTTCTAGTCTTTTACAAAACAAACAGCTTTCTGAGAGAATGTGAATGGCAATGAATGGTTAGTGAAATTTAAGTTTGCTTTTATTCTGTAGTCTAGGGCAGCGGGGCTTTTTTAATAAAAGTTAAACTTATAAATTAACCAGTCTAATAACTTATATAGCTGTATCTAAACAATTATTCAATGTTTTAATTATGTAAGAAAATAAAATAAGGCTAATCCAGATTAGGGTGAAGCAGGTTGGATGTCAAAACTGTGGAATGTAGAGTTTTCAAGGAGTAAACTTGTCTGCTACAGATATACAGTTATAGAGTCATAGAGTTTTTACAGCACAGAAAGAGGCCCTTCAGCCCATTATGGAAGTGCCAGTCATCAAATGATCATCTCTTCTAACCCCAGTTTCCAGCATTTAGACCATTGACTTGTATGCCATGGCATATCAAATGATCATCTAAATACTTCTTAACTATCTGGGAGTTCCTGACTCTGTTAGGCAGATACCCATAAGCCTCTGGGTGAAAAAAAAAGTTTCTCAAAATCCCCCTAAACTACTGCTGCTTACTTAAAACTATATCCCCTGGTTACTGACCCCTCTACTAATGGAAAAGGTTTCTCCCTATCTACTCTGTCTATGCCCCTCTGGAACATGTACATCTCAATCAGTTAGCCCCCGAGCCTTCTCTACTGTAAGGAAGACAATGCCAGTCCATCTAGTCTGTCTTTGCTGAATAATTCCATCCCAGTTAACATCCTGGTGAATCACTTCTGCACCTTCTCTAGTCCAATCACATCTTTTCTACACTGTAGCAACCATAACTGCACACAGTACCCCAGCTGTGGGCTAACTAATTGTTACAGACAGCTTCATCATAACCTACTTGATCTTGCATTCAATGATTTGGCTAATAAAGGCAAGCATCCCATATGGCTTCGTAGCCAACTTATCCACCTGTCTTGCTGCCTTCAAGGATTTCCGGATATGAACATCAATGTCTCTCTGATCCCCTGTACCCACTAGGATCCTACCATTGAACATGCACTCCCTTGCCTTGTTAATTCTCCCAAAGTCCATCAACTCACACTTTCCAGGATTAAATTCCATTTTCCACTGTTCACCCCATCTGACCAGCCCATCTATATCATCCTGTAGTCTAAGGCTATCCTATTTGCTGTTTATATCTCTATCTTAAACCTCTGTAGCTCAGAATCATTGAAATGAAATGAGAATTGAAGAGAATCTGATGCAAAAAGGAAAGGGGAGGAACATCTGGATAGTTATATCAGGAAAATAATTTATACCCCGGAGGAAATTCCAGGTTCAGGAAAGGGAGATTGTGACTGATAGGCAGCCAGTAGTAGAATGTAGATGAGGTTGAGAAGGAGGTCCTCCAAGTATTAGTCCTGTCCAACTTATATGACATATTTGCTAACTGTGAGAAAAAAAGAAACACTGCAGGAAGGACAACTACAACACAGAATAAGACACAATGGTTCCAAAGCCTGTTGATTTTAAGGAAGACCAGAATAGAAATGTGGTAGCCATTGTCAACTCTGTAATTAGGGGGATAGATAACTTAATCTGGAGCCAAGAATAACCCAAAGCATATGCTGCCTACTCAGTACCAGGGTAAGTGATATCACTCAGTGGCTATTAAGGAACTAGGAAAAGAGAGATATAAATCCAGTTG
The DNA here is from genome assembly GCF_021869965.1 of Rhincodon typus. NCBI lineage: Eukaryota > Metazoa > Chordata > Chondrichthyes > Orectolobiformes > Rhincodontidae > Rhincodon > Rhincodon typus. Next base: position 110,364,143 of record NC_063332.1, read on the forward strand.
TCATGCTCCATGTGGAAGCAAATTACCTAGGTAGAGGTCCTGCTGTAAGAGTGTCAGGCATTAGGCTCTGAATTAAAGAAATAATATGATATTGAGGGTAATAATCTCTGGATTATTGTCTTGGTCATGTGCAAAATAATTTTAATCAGATTCCTGTTAATTAGCTAATGAATAAATTCAGAGAATATGGACTCAGTGGACAAGAGATGGAATACATTGCTAGCGTGCTTTTAGGCAGAGAGCAGAGAGTGGCTGATTATACAGAGATACAGAAGAAGATGAGAAGTGGCGTTCCACAAAGATAAGGGCTGTTCACATTTCACATTAATGATTTGGACTTTGGAAGTTAGGTAAGTTGCAGGAAGCAGCTGCTCGATATTGACTGCAGCAACAGCGAGACCTTAAACCTGGGATTTTGGTAAGTGAGTAAGTTTTAAGGGTTGATTTCTTTGTAAAATCTAATCATCTTTGCATTTAGCATTTAACTTAACTGTAACCATAAATTGTAGTTCCTTTAAAGAGATATTTCAAACTCACAGCAAAGACCTGAGAATGAAAGATGCCATGAAAAGGAGGCACCATTTTCCATTTAAGAAGTTAAGGATGCTATTAATTGACATAAAATAAATACAATGCTGCAAAGATTAGTGTGAATTCAGAAGATTTGGAATAATTTAGAAAATAACAAAGGATAACAAAAATATAATAAAATTATATGAAGAAAAACTAGCGAGAAATAGATTAAAAAGACAGTAAAGGTCATAACAGTAAATAATATTAAACCAGAAAGCTAAAGTGAACATTGTTCCCCTAGGGAGTGAGGGTGGATGATTAAGTATTTAAAATCAACATTAATGACTTGGATGAAGGGATCCTGTACATTTTAGTAAATTTGCAGCGATACAAAGAGAGATGGGAGAAAATTGTGGGGTGGATGGATGAGTTCACAAAGGTGCATAAATAGTTTAAATAAATGGTTGAAAAAAATTGGCAGATCGAGTATATTGTGGAAAAGTACAGTTTTTCAATATGGCACGAAGAATAGAAAAATAGTCTTCAGAATGGTATGATTCAAAGGGAGGTAGGTGACCATGTACATGAATCTCAAAAGTTAGCATGCAGGTACGGGAGATAATTAGGAAGGTAAATGGAACATTGAAATTGGTGCAAAGAGGTTGGAGTATAAAAGTAGGAAAACCTCGATGCAATTGTACAGGGGATTGGTGAGACTGTGTCAGTTTTAGTCTGTACTTAAGGAGGGATAACACCTGCATTAGAGGCAGCTCAGGGAATGTTCCCTGAGGCTGATTTCTGGGAAAAAGGGATTGTTTTAGCAGACAAAGCTGTGTACTTTGTCTTTGTAATCATCAGAGTTCAGAAAAAAACATAGAATTTTGCTTAGCCAACCACAGAGCCTTCCTTTTCAAATGTAAATAAGGAAGAATTTCTTCTGAGGATCATTCGTCTTCAGAACTCACTCCTCAGAAAGCATTGAAGGCTAGGTCACTCAGCATATTTAAGACTGAGTTAGACAGAATTCTGATTTACAAGGGAACCAAGGATTATAAGGAACAGGCAGGAAAGTAGTCAGATCAGCCATGATCTCCTCGACTGGCAGTGTAGGCTCAAGATGCCCGTTTCATATGATTTTATCAGTAAAAGCACAATTTCTCTAAATTTGCTGATGGCACCAAGTTAGGTGGATGGCCAATGTCAAACAAGAGTAGAACAAATCAAAGGTGGACATAATATCTGCAGAATGGGCAAATAATTGGCAAATGAAGTGTCCCACAGACTAAGTACATTTTGGTAGGAAAGATACTAGAGCTATTTATAGGTGGAGTAAAGGTACAAACTGAATTTCAGAGTATAAGTACATCACCATTAAAGGTTACACCACTGGTTAGCAAGGTCACAGAAAAATCAAACCGAGCATTATGTTTTATCTCTAGAGAGACAGAATTCAAAAGAAGGGAAATTATGCTAACGCTGTATTGATGCTTGGTTAGACCATTCTTAACAGTACAAAGTGAAATTCAGTTCACCACATTATAAAAAGGATTTGGAAACATTGGCCAGCTTTATTAACCGAAATAATGCAGTAGGTAATCGTATTGTGAATTGCCACCTGTCCAATTTCCAAATAGACTTGCATCTTGCCAGGAAACAGGCAGAAAGGCCTGAACAAATCAAATCACAGAACCAAGACCCGGAAGCCATTTTTTCTCTCGTTCACATTTTACACTTTTCTGAACCCTAGAATCTCATTATGTATTGAATTCTAATTGTGAGATAATGAAGCTTTGCCAAACAGCATAATGTGATTGACAATTGCCTAAAGACTGAGACATAAATTCCTGTGCTTGATATTTAAATATTAATATTATTAAAGAGCCAGTGGGTTCTCAGCAAAAGCTACAACATCTGGTTTCTATACAGTTGTAGGAAACGGACAACAGATTGCTCCAATTTACAGTTTGCAGCTGGCTGCCTTCTGGAAGGAAACAAAGTTGGACAACAATTACCTAGGGACAGTACAATGTGCATGTCATTGATGATGTGGGCAAGCACTGATAGTATTTACAAGATGTGTTAACTCAGGCATTTTGACTGAAAATGTGTAGGGTTTGCATATCTTATTCACATCCAGCTTATCACATCAACTTAAGACAGAAACATCTTTGCAAAGGTATTTAGTCCCATCTTGAAATAGCAGTGCAAGATTATTGATTATAACTTTGGTTTTCTTGTTTCATACAGAGGGATACTGAATTGCCGACTAAATAGGGAGTTAAAAATTCCACCACACTTACTTTGGCACACAGAAATGAACAAAAAAAGTCACAACTTCCTGATGTGTGTTGCTGGCAAACAGGAATGGGCACCATGAAATGTTTGCTCTTATAGTGAATACAGAGAATGCCATAATCAGGATTTTTTTGGCAGCTGTAACCAGGAAGGGTACAGGTTTTTGCAATGACTGGAGGTGCCAGGGTATGGTAGTGATAATAACAGTGACAAAGTTGTTCAGATGTATTGCTGGCCCCAGTGGGTAAGTGATGTGCCAATTCCATTTCTCAGCCTTCTCTCTGCAAGAGCAACTCAGCTCATCCCAAGCCCTGCTTTCACCCTGTCATTCTGTAAATGTTTGATCTTCAAATAATTGTTCCATTCACTTTTGAAAGCCATGGACGAATCAGCCTGTAATACACAGTCACTCAGTGAATTGCAGATTGGAATCATTCTCTGGCAAATAACCTTTTTCTTATGTCACTTTTCGTCCTTTTGTCATTTGCTTTAAATCAATGTCATCTGGTTCTTAACAGTTCCCACAAATGAGAACATTTCTTCCCATACACTCTGTCCAAACTCTTCATGATTTTAAATACCTTTATCAAATCTTCTCTTGACTTGTATTTTCTTGAGGACATAACCTCATTTTCCCAATCAATCCTTGTTTTAGAAGTTCCTTACCAATGAAAATATTCTTGTGAATCTTTTCTATGCTGTGTCTAATGTCTTCACATTCTCCATAAAGTGTAGTGTCTAGAATTAAACACACTGAACCATAATTACATTAAGTTTCACCATAATGTGCTTAATCGGACTTTCTATGCTTTCAAACCACTGTCTCAAAACGCCCTGTCACAACAATTCAACAATTTGCACATATATACTCCTATGTCCCTCTACTCTTATGCCCTTTTTTAAAAATGTTTCCCTGTATTTTATGTTGGCCTTCCTCATTCTTCCTACCAAAATGGATCACTTCACACTTGGCCACATCAAATCAAATCTGCCAAGTCTAGCTCAGTCCACCACACTATCTACGTTCTCTTGACGTTTGTCACTACCGTCCTCAGAGTTTACAAAGTTCTTATGTTTTGTATCATCTAAGAATTTGAAATCATGTCCTTCAAACATAAATTTAGTTTATTAATCTAGATTAAGAAAAGCACTAATCTTAATACTAATCCCTAGAGAACCCCATTACTTACTTACTCCTGTCAAAGGAACAATAGTTCAGCACTATTTACAGCTTCCTGTCAGTCAGCCAATTTTGTATCCATGTTACCAGTGGCCCTTCCTTATTCCATGGCCTTTAGATCTGTGAACAAACCTGTTACATAGCAACACATTAAATGCCTTTTGGAGGTCCATTCACACCCATCAACCTCAATGCTATCAGCAACCCTCTTTGTGATCTCATGAAAAAACGTCAATGAGTTCAATTAAACCTTGGCCCAAAACTTCAGATCTGAATTTGAATCACTATTTCTGACCCCAATCAGACTAAAAGTTTGTTACTTACCTTTAGAACAGTTTGCTAGCTGAATGTTTAGGCCAGGAGCCTCCTAGCCGAAACAGTTTAGTCCAGCACTGACAGAGTTAATTTGTGTTGTAACCATTTTCTCTTCTACAGCAATAACTGCTTTAATCCATGGTTTTAAAGGTCCTAAAGCCACTTGGACAGGTATTGAGAGAAGGTTAGTGTGTAAAGTAAGTGAGTTGGAGCGGTGGCAGAAGGACAGTGTCTGATAGGATACCAAGTGGTGAGGGGTAGGGTGTCAGCTCAGTGAAGGGCATGGTGCCAAGTGGGGGAGAGATAGGGCCTGGGTGGTTGGTGGTAGGGTGGGAGGATAAGGTGCCAGCTAAGCTGAGATTTACAGAAGGCAAATGGGTGAGTAGGATGCCATGTGATTAGGCTTCTGGCCGAAATGTGCCCAGTCAGAGTATCTGGTCTAAGGAGCGAATGGGGAGTTCAGGAGTTAGGTGAAAGGGGATGGTGTCAGGTTGTAAGGTTAAGCCAGTTCCTCTAAATTTCTACCCTTACTTCCCTCAGGATCTTCGGGATGCAACTGACCCAGTCCCGATGACATTTTAAATTTAAATATGGACGATCTTTCTAATACCTCTTCTACAACTAATTTTAGTGTCTCAACCACCTCAATTATTGCTGTAACAACAGAAATTGCTGGAGAAACTAAGCAGCTCTGGCAACATCTGCAGGACAAAGCAGAGCTAACATTTCAAGCCTGCTGACTGTCCATCAGAACTGTTAGTAACAAAGAAAAACTGAAGCTGAAGCCAAAGCTGAGGGTGGGGCTGATGAGAAAGGGAAGATGTGAGCAGATAGGTAGAGGCAGAGCCCAGATAGAGAGAGAAATAGGAAATGGGCAGATAAACAAAGAGATTGTGGATAGTAGACCAGGACTGAAGGAAAAGTGACTAAGTGATATTAAGAACCAAGAATAAATGTGTGAGATGTGCTGAATGCAACCCATATAATATGAAATTGGCCCTAGAAGTATGTGAGAATGGGTTACTGTGTTAAAAGCAATGCGTGTCATAACAGAACCAGGTGTGGAGTAGGTAAAAACCATGGAAGGATCGAATCAGGCTCTTAAAGCTAAATCAGGAACAAATTCTGAGGAAGGGTCACGTGACCCGAAACGTTAACTCCTGATTTTTTTTCTCCACAGATGCTGCCAGACCTGCTGAGCTTTTCCAGCAACTTCTGTTTTTGTTCTAAAGTTACTGAGCTCGCTGTTGAGTCCTGGAGGCTGCAAGATCCCCAAGCAGAAAAATGAGATGTTGTGTTTTGAGCTTGTGCTAGGGCTCGCTGGAATGCTGCACCAGGCCTGTGATAGAAATGTTGGTGTGGGAGCACGGTGCTGTGTTGAAGTGGTGGGCAACTGGAAACTCAGAGACGTCTTTGCAGGTACAGCATAGGTGTCTGCTGAATGTTGAGGAGACGGCATTGTGAACAGTGAACACAGTTGCCTAGATTGAATGACGTACAGGTAAATTTCTGCTTCACTTGGAACGGATGTCTGTGGCCTTTGATAGTAAGGAGGAAGGAGGTAAGGAGTATGATACTGTGATAATTGTTTATTAGATGTTTCTCTCCAAACACTTGATTCACTTGACCAGACTTATGTCTCAGAGTCAGCATTATTTATTTATTTATTAGAACTGAAGGGTATTTATCCAGAAAGTTCTCTTGAATATGCTTCATGAACTTATCCCCCTCTCTGCCCTTTACACTATTTCTATCCTAGTCTATATTAGGATAAGTAAAGTCCACCATTATAATTACTCAATAGTTTTGTTTTGCATTTCCAAGTTTGTTCTGCATCTTTCCCGTAGTTATTGATACTGTTCTTAGAACATTGAAGGAACTGCTTGAAGCAACCATTTTTCCCAAGCAGATCATTGTCCCAGTTACGCAGTTAGGAGCTGAGTAGAAAATCGTAAGGCCACATGAGCAGAAGGTATTATGCACTCATGCTTTTCTTGTGTACTGGCATTTTGTTCAGGGAGGCAGAGAAAACAGCGATTTGTTTTTCTAAAATTTTAAGGAATACGAGTGATTTGCTCTACAATAATAGCACTGCCAGCCCAGACAAGGCTATATTTCCACGTCCAAGAAGCTACCTGTAGATCTCTCCCAAAACCGTGGCTGGCTACAGTCCTGAGGCCAAAGAGAAATGAGCTGTGTCACAACACTTCTCTGGCATCAGCTGCTCTGTTTCTGCTTTTGTTGTGTCAGCATCACAGACAAAAGTATTCCACCAATTTTTTTTTAATATTATGAATGTGGTTAACAATGTAAAAATGTCTGGATAATCTGTTGTATTTGTGCCATTGATTTAGGAATAGATATGCGTTCAGATACTCAGTATATTCCTCTGCTCTCCTTCAAGACTATGGCCAGGGATCTTTTACACCAACCTGAACAGGCAGATGGGATCTTCCTTCAGCAAGTCATCAGGGAGACGGCATTTTTTTAGTACCACTGTGGAGTGTCATCCACAAAATCAGCAGCTTCTCTTTCAAGAATGCGATGTAATTTTTCAATGTCATATAAGCCAGAAATCTCAGTGCAATATCTCGGACAGCGATACCTTTTGGGAGGAAGACAGGTTATGGAGTGTCAAGGCAGCCTGGAAGCTCAGAAGCATGGATAATCTAGATATCCTGATAAACTAAATGGCATGTAATGTTTCCATTTCAGACTGGCAGCCAGGAATCCCTGCAAAGTCACCCTAGCTACACCTCCTTCCATGTTCAATACTTCTTCCAGGTATTAACCTCGTAAACCTCTGAAATGCATCTCCAATGCATTTACATTGTCCTTTAAATACGGAGACCAAAAACTGGACATGGTATACCTGATGTGGTCCTAATAAAGGATGACATCCCATCAAACCTCTTGATTAGGTGCTACACCTGCACACTAATATTTTGTGACACATGCACCAGAAGACCTCGAATTCACTGCATCTCAGAATTATGAAACGTCTTTGTTTAAATCATACTTTCCTTTGTTTGAATGCTTCCTACTAAAGTGAACAACTATACATTTTTCCACATTTTACTCCATCTGCCAGATGTTTACTCACTCAAACTACCTGTACCTGAGTGTATTCTGTAAAATGTTGGGGCCCAGCAGGGTCCGCTGTGGGACTTCACTCATCACATTCTGCCAATCAGCCAAAAACCTGTTTTTGCATTCTCTCCATTTTCAGTCAGCCAGCTAATCTCCCATCCACGATAATACTTTGCCATCTATACGATGAGCTTTTATTTTCTGCAGCAAGCTTTGGTATCACACCTTATCAAAATGCCTTCTGGACATTTATGTATCTACCGACTTCCCTTTATCCACAGCACAAATGACTTCTTCAAAGAACTCCAATAATTGGTTAAACATTATTTCACTTTAACAAAATCATGCTGATTCTTAGTTGATTGCCTTCAATTTTTCTAAGTGTACAGATATATTCTCTTTGATTATCAATTCTTTCACTTTCCCAATGATAGACTACAAACTAATTGGCCTATAGTTTCCTATTTTCCGCTTCTCTACTTTCTTGAATACTGGGGTTATATTTACTACTTGCCCCTTTGATGGAACTTTTCCTGAATCTAAGGAACTTTGAAAAATTAACACCAATATATCTACCACCTCATGAGCAATATCTTTGAGATCCTAGAATGAAGTTTACCTGGACCTGAAGATTTGTCAAACTGCAGCTCCACCAGTTTGCTTAGTATTGCTTTTTATAAACACTATAGTGAAGACAGGTGACACATAGAGGTTTATAAAATCATAATGGGTATGGGTAAGGTGAATAGCCAAGGTCTTTTTCCCAGGGAGGGGAGTTCAAAACTAGAGGGCATAGGTTTAAGGTGAGGGCGAAAGATTTAAAAGGCACCTCAGGGGCAAATTTTTCAAACAGAGAGTGGTGCGTGTATGGAATGAGCTGCCAGAGGAGATGGTGGAGGCTGGTACAATTCCAACATTTAATAGGCATCTGGATGGGTATATGAATTGGAAAGGTTTAGAGGCATATGGGCCAAATGCTGGCAAATGGGACTAGATCAGTTTAGGATATCTGGTCAGCATGGATGAGTTGGACCAAAAGGTCTGTTTTCGTGATGTACATCTCTGTGGCTATGACAATGACAGGAGAAAAATGTTTGTTCATTTCATCCACTGCTGCCATATAATCTACTATTAACTCCATATTCTAACTCTCTGGAGGATCAACACTCACTTTACCTATTCCTTTCCTTTTTAAATACCTATAGAAACTCTGTCTATTCACATTTATATTCCTAGATAGTTCCTATTGTATTCTAATATCTTCCTCCTGATTAACCATTTAGTCTTTCTCTGCTACTCTTTATATTCTGACCAAATGTCTGACCTGCCATTCATCTTTGCACAATTATATACCTTTTCTTTAAGTTTGACCCTAATTTATTGAGTTAACAACGAATGGTGGGTCGTCCCTTTAGAATTTTTCTTGGTATTAAAAATGTACTTATTCTGAGAATTCTGAAATACTAAGTTTACCACTGTGTATTTACTAATCAATCCCCTAACCTAGTGTGCCAATTCACTTCAGCTAAGTCACAGCAAGATTTGTTCTTTTCCAATGCTCAATCCCTCCTGTGATGCTTGATATTCAATCTCTTATACTGTTCAAACCGACATGAGCTCAATCTATTACAACATTTGATCCTATATGATATTTGGTTCTCCCAACGCTCAATCTCTCATGAGAAGATAGCAAAAACTGCAGATGCTGAAGTCAAAGTCAAAACAGTGTGGAGCTAGAGGAACACAGCAGGTCGGGTAGCATCACCTCTGATACTGTCTGACTGTTGTGTTCCTCCAGCTTCAGACTGTATTGGCGCAATCTCTCATGATGTTTGCTCACAATCTTTTGGTTGTTTGACTATGAACAAAATTCATTTTGCCTCAATGTTTAATCCTTCCTGTAGCACTTGATCTCACAATGTTCAATCCTTCTCAATGTTTGCTCTTCCATGCTGCCTGATTCCCTTCACCTGTTTTGTCCAATTCCTTTTCTCCCTTGAATACTGATTCTCTGTTAATGTCAAGTCTGATCTCTCACATCTGGGTTAATTTTGGCAGGACCTTCAGGAAACTTGTATTTCCATGTCTCCGATCTACATCATCACCCCTCCACACTTCCTGTTTTTACCCTTCCAGGAATGCTCCTTTCCATGCTCTGAAATGTATGTAGTGCCAGTTCTGTTTCTTGCCACAGACACTGCCTGACTTCCAGAACTTTCTGAGATAACAAGGTGTAGAGCTGGATGAACACA
>NC_063332.1:110374187-110437737 GCF_021869965.1 Rhincodon typus
GCTGACGTTTCGGGAAGGGTCTAGGCCCGAAACGTCAGCCTTCCTGCTCCTATGATGCTGCTTGGCCTGTTGTGTTCATCCAGCTCTACACCTTGTTATCTCAGATTTTCCAGCATCTGCAGTTCCTACTACCTCCAGAGCTTTCTGTTTTAATTTATGATTCCCAGCATCTGCAATGGTTTCCTTTGGGAGTAGGGTACCATTCACTTTGTGGCACCAAAATGGTTGACATCTTCACTTTCAAGTTCTCGAATATACAAAAGAAAGGCTTTCATTGTGGTGGGAGGGAAATTCCTGTCTATATTGCAAAGGTCTTGAGCTTACAATCAGATTGGATTTGGTTTCTGCAAGGATCAGACTTTGCAAAGGTCTTCAGGTCTGGTAGAACCAGTCTGGTACAAGGCAGAACAAATGAGCAGATTACCACTTATGTGTTGCCTCAGATTTAAACCTTATTTTCTCTTACTGCTGCCCCGACTTCATTGCCACATGCCAAAATTTCCCTGAGAAAAATAATGTAATTTTTTTTTTTGCACAGCACATATCATGCTGACAGTTAGAGAATACTGTCAGCTCACAATCTTGAATTTGGTTCACAATCACTCCGAGGTCAGAGTCTTTTCATTTTTCATCCTAAAGCCATTTACTGTGCTTGAATAATTTCCATGCCTTTCTCCCTTCCCCACAGAATAATTGTGTGAATGTATCCATTGTTGTATCTGTTGGTGCAATTTCTTTAAAAGTATTCTTATGGTTAGGGCGCGACAGGGAAGGAAGTAGACAGCAGGGCAAATTGTATAACCCTTTCAAAAAGTGAGTACAGGCATAATGGGATGAATAGCCTCCTGAAATGAGATTCCATGATTCATTATGAGGTTGAAAGCATGAATGGAATATTTAGGCAAGTTATGACTCACAAAATATTTTTGAAACTTCAGTGTTACATTATTGTAAAGTGCAGTAAATTATAATGTCAAATTTAACATACAATGCAACAATGGAAGCAGCATAATTTGAATTCTGGGACATACCTAAATCATTAATTGGAAGAAGTATCATATTTAAATGATGCTTTATTCTGGAACAGACAGTTCCTATTCACATGTGATTATATAGCTTCTGCCATTTTCACAAGTCTGTTTGTGATAAACTCTAGTTCTTTCCAATAGTTACACCAATTAACAGTTACCACATGTACATAGCTACTTGGAAGAACTGAGATTTATTCCACTAGATTTCTGCCATTTCCTGTCCCATCCAATTTTCTGATTACGTTCTGAACTGATGGAAGACCTTCTCAACAATATGCAGTTAATTATCTTAAACTTTTGTCATTTTATTGTCTTCACAATTTCCTGATGCTTTCATCAGTATAGTGCTGTGTCATCTACACAGACATATGAAACAGCTGCTTATAGAAGTACTGTCGATGAACCCATGATAATTGCATTTTGAGGCTATTTCTAAAGTTTTTCCTCTTCCCTTACTTGCCCTATTTCTACTTAAATGATATCCTGACACTGCCATATGTGATCCAGCAAGAACTTCCTTTTTAGAGGATACAGAGGTTGCTCGGTATATCAGTGTGCACCAGCGACACAATTCATCCATTCTCCAGTTCTCTCACACCTACCTGTCAACAACCTTGTAGAGCTAGTTACATATGGTCGGAGTCATTCTGCCATCTGATGCAAGGACCCCCCAGAGCTCTCATACAGTACACCCTTCATCATGGTATAAAATATTACTCTGTCTTTTGAGTTCCCTACAGAAACGCCAGCAGCTATGGCATCAACACACATCGTGAACTGCAAATACTCTTTTCCGGCTTTCTCAGCCTGCTTTTTGCTCCGTCAGTTTGAAGTTCTCCCCTTGCCCAACAGGAATTTTTAACTTCATTCATGGAGTTCCGAAACATTCACTTAAATGAACTTCTAAGTGGGAATTCTCCTATAGATCCTTGCTTCTCTACGGGATCTGTCACTGCTGTGTGTAACTAGTCTTTAAACTCTTTCTGTCTACACTGTTTCTTCCGTACTTTTTACCATTCTGAAGTAAAGGCTTCGGTCTTGGGACAGCTGCTTCTCCCGTATTTGCCTTTCCACGAATTCCTTCTAACAACCTGTTTGTTCAAGGTCTTGTCCAAACGAATAGTTTTTAAAGCAGTAGAGGCTTAAAATCTACAAAGTCAATTGGACTTCTGGAAATGTTTTCTTCTGGATCCAATTGATTTTTTTCACCCTTACTCCTTGCAATGTTAAGCAATGATGCCCAAAACTGATATCTGTGGGTAGAAAGGTGCTGCCACTATTCGTCTTGCCTAGATTGGATGTAAGAGTCTTTTTGGTTTAATATGGTGAGTCTTAACAAGAAGAGGATCTTGTCTTAATAAGATAAAGCTTATTGCATGATAACAATTAGGTACAAGTTACATTAGTTCATTAGACATTGCTACTAAGGCTATTGGTAGCATAGTTGTCACATCTGTCCCTTTCAAGATCAAGAGCTATTCGCCCAATTACTCCTCCTAAAATTGTACAACACCTTCAAATGGGTGTAGTTTAACGCAGTCTCAAACATTGACCCTTTCAGAACTTAAACAGCAGGACCAGTTGAGAAATGCAGGTTGTTGTAGTTGCAAATCACAGAATAAGAATTTTGACATGGCAGTAAATGCTTGAGCTATCAATTTGCTGAATATTTAAATCCATTGGCTGCAATTCTGATTAGTTTTTAGACAATTGAGTAGATACACTTTTTGCAAATATCTTTTCTAAGAGATTCAAAAACTGACAGAGTAAATTCCACCCCCCAAAAAAAGGCATTTAATTTGGCTGGATCATTGAAACAAATTCTGAAAAATTAATCAGAAAATTCTGTTAGGCTCTCTCACATGACCTCTTGTTCCATAAATTCAAGTGTAGAAAGTCACAAAAGTTGTGTAGAGAAACAGAAGAATTGTGGAAATGCCTGATTCCTTGCATGCGTGGCTTAATTATCTTGATCCTATGTGGATCATCATGAGGATCTGAAATGCATATGGTTTTGGTTTGCTAATGATAATGATGATCAGAATGATGTATGGAGGTAGAGGTCACAAGGGACAATGGGAGGAAGTTTTGAAATAATGATACGTAAATCTGTGTTTATTTACCTTTGTTGTTTGTTGAAAAGTCGCTAAAAGTGAATTATTTATTTTATATGCCATTATGTTACTAACAATATGTTGACTTGATTTTTTGTATTCCCCTGCAGTGAACAGATGGTCCCTTTTACTTGAGCTTCCATATCAAGTGCAGATTCTGCCTGATGCCAAGCCTCCTGCCGTTCTATAGTCTCCATTCTAATTATTTATGTTGGTGAAACACAGCAGGACTTGTTATCAGTTGGATGGTGTCTTAATAAAGGAAGACACGTCAACATATTGACATCATGTTCAAGGGGAAATTTTACCACATATAAAATTGTTGAGGAGGTATTCGAACAGCTCAGGCCTTGTGCCAGCGCAAGAATTTTGACCTCTTTGTGTTCCTTTACCAAGTTCACTTGGAGCACTGATGTTCATGGTTGTGTAAAGATAATTAGAAAGAACTTATTAAAAAGTCAAATAAGCTGGAATACATTAACATTGACATAGTGTCTGATGATTTTCAGTAGGCAATGACAAAGGACAAAGAGGTGGACTGCATGGAGAGAACTGCCATCTGACTGGAAGGAAGTTAAAATTACTGATTGGCTATAATCAGATCAGGGGAGTGATCTAGATCTGGTAATCAGGCCAAGGGGTTGGCAGTCACATGACAGGCGACCTTCAGTAGTACAGAGACCTCAACCTTAAGTTACTGAAGGAAACCACTTCTGATCACTACCTGCTGTGGTAAACATATCAAACAGTTATTACAATCGCTGTAGAAACACAAATTTAATATTTCCTGCACAAATTCTAACCTTTGAACATTTCAAAATTGTTTTCAAATCTATTTCATTGGGATTGAGGGCAATCAGTCTCATGCAAATAACCTGCAGGTAAATGCAAAACCAAAATGTCTAAACCAGGGCTTCCTGAGATATTTCCCAAATTGGTAAAATGGTAGAAAACCTTAATTTATGATTTGAGTGGCCAGGTCAAATTTCAAGAAGATAACCAAACCTATGCCTAAATTGTGTGGTTGAAGTTGATCTTGCACAGATTTCTGTAATTGCCAAAAGCCTGTTTGCTATCCTACCCACTTTTATCAATGAGCAGGTATGCCTATTAACAGATTTGACAGAATGATTTAGGTATGAAAATATGTGCTAGATGATGAACCTTTTAACGTTGGAAAACACACTGACAAATCAGTAAATAAAGCATATAAAATCATTTGTAAGGCTTTATAAAGAAAGAAATTGGGTTGGATTTAATGCACCAGCTTCTGGGGAGCAGGTCCACTTAATGACAGGAGAAACCCCGTACCAGTTGCCTGTGGGTGGGTGTACCTCCGTTATGAAGTTTAAGCATGGAAATGCTGGTGGGGGGTTCCTGGTCACCACTGGCAGGATGTCAATTAGATTCATTAAAGAGCAAATTGACACAAAACATTCTTGAAGCCCACTATGGTTCAGTGGTGCTCAAGGATTAAATCAGAGGCACAAGGCTATCTCAGGCCAACCAGACACCACCAGCCATCTCTGTTATGTTTGGCAGTAGCTTTCCAGGGTGAACCCCTCATTGTCAGGTACTCTGTGCCTGATCGAGGGACCCAGCATCAGGAAGAGGGTTGTGACTGAAAGCCACCAACTGAGAGTGCCGCCAAAAGTTCTGCACCCACCACATCGAATCATTCTCACTTGCCTTTCACCTGGGATCCTTCTGCAATTCTAGGCTTCTAGTGGGTCAGCTGCCACCCCTCACACTGGCACTGATGCCAATGGGAAGCTACTAGGCTCTGATTAGCTGGCAGACCTCTGCCAATGAAGTCCTGAAATCCAGGACTGGCCCTCCACAGGGCACAATACGATTACCCCACGGAACAGACATTAAGTACTAAAGCAAGAAAACAATGACAAAACGATACAAATTTTAAGATAGACTGCAGTGGAAACTTGTGTCCAGTTTTGCTTTCCTTTCTTTTGGAATGATGTTTTAGCCATTGAGAGAGCCGAGAGAAATGTCTAAATCATAGCAGGAATACAAGATGTTGTTCTGGGAAGCAAATAGAGAAATTGACTACTTTTCCTTAGAACAAAGACATTTAAGAGGAGATTTCTTGGATGCGCAAAGTGAAAAAGGTATTATTTTGCCCTTTGGGCATTGAGGCAGAAACTCCACGGCTTAAATTTAAATCATGAGCTAAGGAACAAAGAGGGAAGTTAAGACTTTTTTTTTAATTTGCATGGTTGTATGAACATCCCAGATCCCTGCACATTGTGAGCTGTTGCTCATGATGAATGTTGAAAGGGTTCAGATTAAACTTGAAAGGGTTCATGGAAGATGTACAAGGATGTTGCCAGGGTTGGAGGGGATGAGCTACAGAGAGAGACTGAATAGAACTGGGGCTATTTTCTCTGGAGTGTTGGAGACTGAGGGGTGACTTTATTGAGGTTTAAAAAATCTTGAGCGGCATGGATAGGGTGGATAGTCAAGATATTTTCCCCAGGGCAGGGGAGCTCAAAACTATAGGGCATAGGTTTAAGGTGAGAGGGGAAGATTTAAAGAGGACCTGAGGGGCAACTTTTTCACACAGAGGGTGATGGGTATATGGAATGAACTGCCAGATGAAGTGGAGGATGCTGGTTCAATTACAACATTTAAAAGACATCTGGATGGGTATGTGAATAGGAAGGGTTTAAAGGAATATGGACCAAATGCTGGCAAATGGGACTAGATTAATTTAGGATATCCGGTCGACATGGACAAGTTGGATGATAGGGTCTGTTTCCGTATTGTACATCTCAATGATTCTAAGGTAGCTGCCATTATCCTCTTAACTCTATTCCTAAAATCCTGTACCCAGATACCTTGTGCTTAAGGTGTGCCCTAAGTGGCAACGTTGTAAACTTTTCACTGCACTCAGGTGATTCCATGTGACAATAAACCTAATTCAATTCAACTGTAGGAAAGCACAGGGCTGGATAGGTCTATAAAATCAATTCCTGCTCTAACTAGGCAAATGTCTTGTAATTAACAAGGTATTGTTTAATGCATGTTAACAACTAATTACAAACTTCATTGATGTGATAGACATTGTTACAGGGATTTTGAGGAGGACACAATGATAGGTCTCAATCCTTCAAAATTCTAAGATGTTTCTGTCCAAAAGCAAATATGACATCATCATAGTGGGTGATACTTGATGACACTCCTCAGTATTAACCCTTTCAGACCTTTACAGACCCAAAGACAACATTTGGTACAACATCAGATGCCCTAACAGAAGCAACTGTGAACAGGTAGATATTTTAAAATGGATATGCATAAAAGGTGTGCAAAAGGACAATAGAATGGTGGTTGAAAGACCATGGAAGCAGCTTACAGTGCATCATTGGGAATTTTCTCCTCATCAGTCTAGGCTGAAAAAGGATCTGAGATTTCAGAAAGGCATTGAAATGGGGAAAAAGAGCAGGGGTTAACAATTAATGGCAAGGCTAAGTAATAGCAGATGATTGACTGCACTGTGCACAACCAAGTTGTCATATTAAATGTGCAACCAAGAATAAGATGTAGAAAGACAGAAGGACAGGAAAATGACCAAATCAGCTCTGTGCATAGCTCCTGGTCTGACCTTCATTACACAGTGTTGTCTCCCCGCGATTGATGTTAATGACTACTTGCAAAGTTGTTGAGTTTTCTTAACCTTGTTATCTCCATTCTACTGTATGGAGACTGGTCTACAGAAGGAGTGAAAATATGTTAATATGAGCTTGGTTGAAGGGTTTTGAAGGAGTGTAACACAGATTAGTATGTTATTCTTCATTTGGGGAACAATCGGCAGGTCATGGGAAGTGGAATTTGTGGCTGTGAGGGCAATAGCTAGTGTTGAATTGCAAGTTCAGCAGAAAGAAGTGTATTGAACTACCCTTTTATGATGATAGGAAAGGTTTGGGAAGTGGAAGGATCTATAGCGCTGGGATTAAAGTAAGGTGATACAGATCTGTGCTAATACGGCTTCTTATTTTGTTATGATCCCAGCTGATGTTATTACTGGACCCCAGACTGAATCCTGGCTTGATAGATTACGTTTTGTTCTGTTATATTTTTAATGAGGTGGTCTCTTACTGAAACATAACCATGTAATTTTGCACATGTTGTTTTAACAATACATTATTAACCAACAGAAATGAAGATTAAATAGAATAAACCAAATTCTTTACTTTTAACATAAATCCAAATATTTTTGAACACACAGTGGAAGTTTAATCCCATCAATCCCAGAACACTCCTTCACAAGTTCCAAAAAAAACAACATTCCTTGTGTGTTATCCCAAAGCATGTCTTGTATAGTATTCACATCAGAGAAAAGAGATCTGTTCCTAACACCTTGACTGGCTTACACTAACTGCAAGTCTGGCTCCTAGATGGAAACACTGATAGCTTCTTCCTGGAGCTATTATATACCTGAGCTTAAACACACGCAGCTTCAAGTAACCTCTTCAGGTTTTATCCCCAGTACTTCTGATTTCGGTCTATCACTAACTCCTGGATCTCCCTTTCTCAGGATCGATGCCGTAGACAACCATCTTCACCCAAGAATTTCACAGGGCTGTCCAAAACAAAATAAAATTTCAAAAAATAGTATCTCGCTCACGAAATTATGGGTGTTTACTAGAGCTTATAAAAAGCCCTAAGTGTAGAATTTCCTAATTGACCTTGCATGATTACAAGGATATCTTGCTAAGTCTTAAAATACCCTAAGAAAGACAAAAACTCATTAGTGCCAAAGTAGCTCCCACACAACTGTTTCAAAAGAAATCATCATGTCTACAGTAATATTTACAAATTAATTATTAACTTCAAACAAAAAGAAAATCCATATGCCACTAGCTCAAAATCCCAAACCTAAACTTCAAATAAATGATACTTGAAAAAAAGAATTCAGATTATGATCATAATTTATTTTCTTCTTGAGATGCCAGACCCTTCAGACATGCTTGCAGCATTTAAGTGGTCAACTCTCTCTCTCACCACTTATATCAAAGAATTTGTTTGAATAGCTGGTGCCTATTATGAGAGAGCAGGACCTCCTTTGTGCTGCTCATAAGTTATCTAAACATCTCCTTAGCACAATCTTCAAACCTAGGACCATGGTTATCTTATTGAAAGAACAGAGAGAAAGAACTTCTAAAAATTGCATCACTTCTTTGAGTGCTGAAAGCTGATTTGAAATAGCAGCAGCTCCACCAGATTTCTTACTCTCTCCAGCTGTGATTCCTTTTGACAGCTTATCTGATTATTAAAATGAGACATAACCAGGAAAGTGAAACAGATACTCTGCCAATGTGACTGAGCAGACACATTGCTCAGATTTATGTTACAATCAATAAGTTTGTGCGAGTTGGGCAAAACTTAATGGCCGCCCCAAAGTGAGTTTCTAGGTAAGGCTACTTAATCTGTTGAGAAGATGTTGGATGGGGATCTTCTGAATCCCTGCCTCCTTCCGAATAAGCTGTCAATGCCCATTTAAGGGCCTCATCCCACCACCACTGGTATTCAGCAGTGGCAAGTAGAGCAGCTTCAAGGCATGGAGTACACAGACCAAGCCCCATCAAGTACGTCTACAGGGTCAGGGGTCTGGGTTGGGGAGAGTCCCACATCCACTCACTGCCTGATCGAAGAAGCTGGCATCAGGAAGTGCTGACAGACAATGCTGTCCTGTCTTCCTGCTTCCACATTCCCACAGCAGGAGACCCACACTCCCAGTGACCCCCATCCTACCTGCACTCAGCTATGGCCGATGGTCTGCAACTGCTACCACTGCTCTCAATGACAATGACAGCAACAAAGAGCTGCAATCCTCTGATTGGCTGCTGGAAATCGCACGTCTGGAGCTACTACTCTAGAAGATTGCCCGCTTCAGTGTCTGACTGGCAAATAATACAGCTGGCTTTCCCAAAGGAAACAATGCAGGGCCTGTGTTGGATCTCCAGCAGGCAGGCGAGATGCTTTCATGTGGATTAAATCTCACCCAATGTTGCGACTCCTTGGGGTAATATTATTTATCACAGTCGCTTGAAGCAGTTTATTAGGAAGAACAATAACCTAAAATAAATACACCAACGTTTTCTCTCAGAATAAAGAGGAAATTCTACACTGAAGTGGGCAATGCCATCAATGAACAGAAAGGTTGTGTGTCTGTATCTTGGGGTGAAGGTGGAGGGGAGGTGATCATCCTGGTATCACTGCTTTTCAGCCTGTGTTGTTATAGCTAAGTACCCTCAACAACCCACTACCATTGTCCCATTCCTGGGACACGGTTTTACCCAAATTCTTCATCTACCAGCCTAAACTACTCAACCATGGGGGATGTCACTATTCCTCCTGACCTTGCCATCTACTGACAGTCACATGGCTGTGCTTCGCGGTAGAATCTCTAGGCAATGGCAAGCTGGGACTTGCAGTGATTTCACCTCTGGTCATCCTCTATTTATCTAGATGATAATAAAATGTCCTAAAACTGCCTGCATTCAAAAATAAAGTACAGATCAGGAATTGAGATAGCAAGAACTGCAGATGCTGGAGTCAGAGTCAATACAGTGTGGAGCTGGAGGAACACAGCAGGTCAGGCAGCATCAGAGGAAGTGAAGAGTCATCATTTTACTTTGAGAGGAACAATCGAAAAGCAAGACTATCATTTAGATCAACAGAGATTCTAAAAATGTACAGCACAGAGGAATGTATTCTTGTGTGTGAACAGTTATAATGCAGGTGAAGCAAGTAATTAAGGCAGCAAGTTGAACGTTGGCCTTCATTGCTGGGGATTGGAGTTTAAAACGTAGGGGAATCAGGGTGCTGGTAGGACCACACCTGGAGTACTTTGTGCAGTTTTGGTTCATGTGTTTAAGAAATAATATATTAGCATTGGAGGCAATTCAAAAGAGATTCACCAGGTTGATTTCTGGGATGAAAAGGTTGACTGATTAAGAACAGCCAACAGGTTAAGTTGTTATTCATTAAAGTTTAGAAGAATGAGGGATGGTCTTATTGAAATATGCAAGATTCTGAGAGGTCGCAACATTGGGAAGATACTTACAAAATTGGAGAAATCTCAAATTAGGGAGCATAGTTACAGACTAATGAGGACATTTTAACTGTAGGGAAATAAATGAAGCACTATATTCCAAAGATATCAGACTGCGAGTCAGAGATCTCCATTGTACTCACTGTCCTGATGAAGGGCGTAAACCCGAAACGTTGACTTTCCTGCTCCTCTGATGCTGCCTGACCTGCTGTGTTCCTCCAGCTCCACACTGTACTGACCCAGATCAGGAATTGAACCTGGCACCTCCTGCTCGTTGTTACTGCACACCGCAGTTGGCCATGCCTTTGCCCAATAAACCAATGGCAAAGTTTCCTTTGTTTGAACATGTGAGGGATTTATTATTATTAAATCATATTTTCTTGCAATGCTGCAATATGAAAACAGTGCAAAGTAAGCTTGATCCCATTTTTTTTCTGAATGAGAAAGAGCTTTGTGCTGGCACATGATTCTTCTCGAAGCTTTTTGATTGGCATTTCTGTGCTTTGTAAACAAAAGCAATGCTTTTTGCTCTTTGCAGATACAATTTTAAAAGTTGCAAATTTATGATACAATGGAGCTCTCTGACTCGCAGCCTGATATCTCTGGAATATAGTGCTTCTTTAATTTCTCTACAGTTAAAATGTCCCCATCAGATTAACCATGCCACATCAGCAAGTGGCTTATAGCAATCACAGGCAAGTGAAAGTAGGCCATATTATTTCTGTAGGCCTCCAGTGAGTGTTCAATAATACCTGCTGATATCAGGCAGAGAGCCCACATTTTTTATGCATTAATCCTATAGTGATGATAGAAGTAAATCAGAGTTTAGAAGGATCAGTATGATCCTAAGCCACATATAGCTGTCTCTGCATGATTTCTGATGCTTTTATTATGATTCTGATATTGTTTAATACTTATAATAAAACCATAATCTGGTAAGAATCTATTGTTGAATTACTGTAAGACATTATCCTTAAAGTATAAGTCTAAATGCTAAATTAAACAATCCTCTCTGTCAAGAATTTATTCAGCAACCAAACCAGTGTTGGGTATCAAGCTTTGTTTTTAATCATGTGGACTAATAAGACCCCTGAGAGTAATCTTCCAGCAATATCCCCAGTAAACAAGATCATATCTCTGTAGGTCACCTGCCTTAACCTTCTGTCAAATTACAGCTCCACCAGCCATTCTGATTGCTTCAATCAAAACAGCAGATTTGAATATCCAGGAGAGTTTCCAGTAAAACCTTCAAAAAATGATTTATTCTCACACGAGGAAATTACATTTGCTGGCTGGACTCTGTGTTTGGCATGCAATATAGTTCATTATCCTGCGCACCAGCCATACAGTTCATCATTAAAATGGAAACAAAAGGAAATTCTGAAGAGAAAAATAAAGTTGTGACTCGGTGTACAATTTTTATAAGCAATCCTTTCTTTCTGCTAATTTCACATATTTTTCTCTGCTTTACATCGTTGGCAAATCTCTGTGTGAGTGTGTGTGTGAGGGAGATTGCTGCTTATGTATTCATTTGACTTAGCTCCCATGAAAATGAGGAGTTATTCAGTCACAGTTTGATCATTTGACTATTCTGAGCTGTAAATTTTTGCCAGATAATGCTGCCAGAAATAAAGCTGCACTTCCCCACCACATGCTGTACATGAAAAGATGTATATGGCTTTTGAGATTTAAATGAAGGACTGAACATGACACAGTTATTAATTAGATATGAATATGTAAATTTGTCCAGTTAGAAAATATGCCGTTATTTTATTGTTTGAACTTTAAAAAGCCATAACCTTAAGAACATACCCATGGGCACTGACTACGTGAAATCTACCTGATGTTGACTCAGTATGAACTGAACAGAAATATTGCAAAATACCATTAAATAGTATGAATTATACATTTTTAAATTTAGCAACACAATGATCATGTTGGTTAGAAATACGTACATTAGAATATCTCTCTCCCACACTGACTCCCAGTAGATGTTAAACACAGTAGCTATCTTTTATCTTTCAGCCAAAGCTATATGTCTGAACAGCAAATTTTGAAAACAAACAAAATATGTTTTCTTTAAATATGAAACATCATTTGCTGAAGAGTTATCAGCCATAATTGGATGATAGGAAGAAATAACAGCACTTCACTCCAATAGGGAAGATAAAGGTTAAATACTGAGTTTATCATTACAAAGTGAACTCTGATACTGTTATTTGCACAGCTGCAAACACATCCTACACCGAGAAAATCACATTAGAAAGGCCATTTTGTTAGCACATGTCATGTTCTGTCTTCAAAGTGCTATTGAGATACACTTATTCAAAAATCTAATCATCATTGGATTGTATAAAATTAACACAATATGCTAAATAGCTCTTGTATCCAAATTAGTTTCTTTTATTGAGTTTTCAAAGTACTATAGGACTAGAAAAGTGAAGAAAAGTCCACGTTCACATTCCTGCTTTTGCAGAAAACAGCATCTCACAACAGTGCAAAATGAGCCCACAGTCTCCATGTCTAATAGGCAATCGACAAATTGTGGGTTGTGTGCGCTGTACCTCTTATAGAAGATGCAGAAGCATGGAATTAGCCTTGGTCTTTGATGTACAAACCAAATACAGAAAGTGTAGTAACTAAAATAATCAGTTGAATTCACTGCAGATTGACTTTTATGTTTTTTGGCCAAGTGTGAGTTACATTGAGCCTATTGGATGGTTTTCTGCCATGATGCCTAGCAAGATATCTCACATTATCTTACTAAATTCACCTCATTAACTTCCTACCTCACCTCTATGGTGTCCGTCATGTTTGCTTCCATTCCTCTTCTACCACACACTGTTCCTGGAACAACTTATCACTCAGCGGATATCCGCCAATATATCCAAATCCCTTGCATCTGTGCCATGTTTAATAGGCTGTTGTGCACATGGATGAGAATGGGTAATCCAAAGCTGCCATGCCAGATGATGGACACACTATAAAGATGTCGAACAAGGGGAAGATGGGATAGCAATTCTCTGACAGCATTATGGACGTCTTGCTGCATGAGGTGATGCAAAGACATGGAGTGCACTTCCCAGAGGACGGGCAGAGCAGCTCATGGCACCAGGCCCCTGGTAGCCTGTCCTGAAGTCACTACTTGGATCAGTGCAGTGATCCACTGCCCAAAGGATTGGCCAGCTGTGCCAAAAGCAGGTCAATGTCTGTCCCTGTTTCACTAGGGTAAGTGTCACACTCTTTTTTCTGCCACTTCACACTCACTCCATCTCTGCTACTACACACAACACCCACCAAGACACATGCCCTGCCTCTTCTACCATTACCTGTAACATTTTCCCTCACTCTGTCACAACTTCAACCCTCCACATTGTTACATTGTTGCTTACACACTTGCCCATTACTTCTCAGGAGTATTCAACCTCCTGCACCAACACTAACACTTTCATCTCTCTCAATTCCTCCCATTCTCTCATTCCTATCAAAAACAGCCCACAAGAGACAGAGCGGGCTCAGTCAGGTGGAGGGAAGCCTAACTCTAACCCTAAACCTAACCCTAACCTTAACCTTAACCCTACTCCTAACCCTAACCCTTACCCTAACCCTAACCTTAACCTTAACCCTACCCCTAACCCCAACCCTTACCCTAACCCTAACCTTAACCTTAACCCTACTCTTAACCCTAACCCTTACCCTAACCCTAACCCTTACCCTTACCCTAATCTTAACCCTAACATTTACCCTAAACCTAACCCTAGCCCTAACCCTAAACCTAACCTTATCCCTAACCCTAACCTTAACCCTACCCTTACCCTAACCCTTACTCTTACCCTAACACTAACACTAACTCCTTAGCCAGTTTATAGAGAAGACCAGGACTGCTCCTGTGAGAATGCTGTGATATCCACATCCTGCCAACTGAGTAAGTACCACTCCTCATTCCACAAAAATTGAAATGGTGTATGGACAGCAAAACCCCAGAAGGAAGATTCCTTCTGGAAAAGGCACTGGCTGAACAGTGAGTACAAGATTTGTAGACTGTCCAGATTAGTTGGTCTTGGGAGTTTTTATTCATTGGACTGTATGAACTATAGGACTACTGAGATTTCCTCTGGTGCCATTCTATGCTAGCTTGCTGAATCTTGCCACAAAGGAGAAGACTACAAATCTATCACATATTGAAATTCTTCATAAAAGACAGGAACATCAGGAAGGTGACTACAAATTCCCTACTTTGAACAGGAAGGCTACAGATGTCGTATCTGAATTTAGTTTCTTTTTTAAACAAAGACAACAGTTATACTTTTTAGATTAATCTAACACAGAATCAGACAAACAAGCCGAGAAAATGAAGTCCGGATGGATTGATTGAACTTGGCCACCTGTAGTGTTGATCCTGCACGTGAAATAGGTGAACTGTCATCTGCTTAATGTCTGCTTAATGTGGGTTTCATCATGGGAACATGTTTATAAGAGATCGCAAGGACAACATATTGGCAATTGCACATGTGTCAGTCTTAACCAATAAGGAATAGTCACCAATTTTCTGAAGACAAATTATTAGAATTGTTGCAAATATTTCAGATGGTATGACGCTGTTAATGTTTTCCAGGAGATTATTGTACGAAACATGTTTCACCACTTTGTGTCATTTTGTCCATCATCAGATTCTGGATTTTTGATCATTTCATGTTTACAACCGCAGGTGGAATATCAGATAATCTTTATTGTGCAGTCCTTTTGGGTTGGTGTATGGTTCTTAGTAGTTGTATCAGCATTGTTCTATCTGGCCCCTTCTGCTGCAGGTCTTGAAAATTGATTGAAAACTGAGCATTCCATTGGTGTGTGCAAAAGGTGACACCTTCCACATGTCTAGCTATGTTGGAGATTTGAGGGAGATTTGTGTCAACTGTCAAGTTTATACTCATCCCTTGTAAGCTTTGATGATCTGTGAGAATCGCACTATACTTACATTTATCCATCAATTTCTCCTCAACACTGTAAGTCTTCAGTTTGTCTCACAATTTTTTCTGGAAGAATTCCATGATGGCAACAACAAACTCAGCAATTAAGTTTGCTAGTTTCCACCTGAAAATTCACACAATGTACTTCTTATTCCATTTCTGCTCATGAAGCGGTCAATTGGTTCTATAGACTTGTGTCTAAACAACATGAGCTCTAGTTGACAAATATGAAAATATAATCAGACTGTGAATTAGTCTTCTTATGTGATCCACATATTTTGGGGATCTTTTCGTTCTTTGACTGTTAATCCTGACATTCTAAGTCTAAGTGCTAAGCAAATCTTAATAGCTTGTTTTTCTGCATTGGACACTGTAATAACCAGCTTGAGGGTTGTCTCATGCGCTTTAGCACAATTTAAGACTTATAACAATATGTTCCAATTGCAGATTAAATTGTTTATTGATTGTTCAAGCACAATAGACCTCATCAGCATGATGCTTTCCCCTGCTGTTCACCATGTCATTTTAATAATAATGGCCTAATAATCAATTGCTTGTCAGGGATTGATTAACTCACTGGGTTAATTTATTTGAAACAGTAAAACACGTTGCACATTATGAAACAGACTTTACAGCAAACCAATCAATTTCTGTGAATGTAGCTTGTACACCCAAGGCAAACATTTTATAAAAAGACCACATGGAGTCTTTAAAGGTTTTTAAAGGCAAGCACTTCTTCTAAAAATAGGTGAAGTAGTTTATGCAAATCGGATTTCTATTTTGTTTGCAGCACTCTATTACAACTTTAATGACCTAATAAAGGGAATGCGTTAATCCTTACTACAATACAGTGCTGTCTTCCAAACCTATATTGGGAAATATCATTTGTTGTTAACAGTATTGAAGAAAAACATCAAAGCAAAGGCCATAATTTTCCAAATGGCATGAGCTTTTCTAGAAATCCGAAAATTATCTTCCTTCAAATAAATCGTTGACATTTCAATCTTAACATCAGTCTCTGCAGTCTATAGAATAGCAGAGAGAATAGCTGAGCATAAAGTATGCCAAAGTTAAGGAAGATTAAAGATAATTTTGATCCCGATTTTATTTGTTCATTGTATTTTGTTCTTTTCCTTTATTACTCCATGGAATGTGGGTATTGTGGGCTGGACCAGCACCTATTACCCGTACAAATTGCCGTACAGAAGGTGAGCTTTTTTGAAATTTTTGAAATGTTGCATTCCAGGGTGTAGGTCAGTGCTGTTTGGAAGGCAGGTGCAGGATTTTGACCTAGTGACATTGAAGGAATGGCAACAGAGTTCCAAGTCAGGACGATGTGTAATTTGGAGAGGCACTTGCAGGTGATGATGTTCTGAAATGTCTACTGCCTTTGTCCTTCTAGGAGGTGGAGGTGCTGTCAAGTGAGGATCAGACATAATATGATCTTTTATATATGGTAGGTACATGACTCTCTCCCCTGGGTGACACAATGGACTACACATTAATATGCCATTTTGAATGCAGCTGGTGTGAGTTTACTGTGGCTTTTCTAACACATAAGTGACATGTTGCACCTCAGAAATATGACACAAGCTCAGAGCTGCTTCATGCACTTGGTTTGTGATCTCATTTGGGATTAGAAGTACCTTTTCAGAAAGAGAATGGGGAGTTTGGAGAATGAGTTAAACCACGCTTTTCCTGCAGATTTCCTGGCAGCTGGTCACAGAGCAACCTTGGCAGAGATCTCGGAAAGAAAGACAAGACACCTAGAGAGCCAATTATGAACTTATGCTTCAATGAAGGCTTGGGCTTTCATCTAAACTATGATTTTTATATTTTGTTTAGGTTGAGATTTTAAAAACAACAGGACAAGCAAGCCAACGTCTGTTTCAACAGTCTCATCTGACTTCTAAGGTGGATCCACTTTACATTTGGAGGGAGGTAAAATTTGACAGATCTAGACAAATGATGCAGTTACCAGCCTCATTTCCAGCTGCAAACCATTTCTCCTTATAGTATAAACGTCACTGCACCTGCACTTGGCATAAGATTACAAAGTGTGCTTGGCATCTGCTGAAACCACTATCTGTCAGTGTGGAGAGAGTATTGACCAGCTGTGCTTACGGGGAAAACTTGCTCTAAACCTCAAGATATTGAAAATGCAAAATCAAATCTACTTTGCTAGTGTTGTGTCTTTCTGATGCTTATTGTATGCATCCATTGAGGAATCACAAATCCCAAAAATAATGGCTAGGAGATTGTTTTTGCATCTAAGAACACTTTTATGTTGAAATGCAAAGCAGTTTGAACTGAATTGCTTGCGCCATATCATTTACATTATTAAAGTATCAGTTATATATTTGCATTGCCTTCTCGGGTTCAGACCTGGTACAAAAGGCATTAAGACAACTTCAAGAAAATAAATAATTAAACTGAACAGCCATAATTCCAAACAAAATTCTATTCCATTGTTAGCTTCCATGTAGTCCTCTAACATTCACGTGACCTCCTTAAGCTGAGTACAACTCCAATTCAATCAGTGATTCACTAACATAACAAACACTTGTAACCCTATAACTATGGCAGACATATCTGAATGATATGTTGCCCTGAGATTTAGATCCAATACCATCTGGACAGTAAGTCAGTGTTTTTGACGTTAGATTACTTTGATAGCTATTCTTCACCTTGTGTAATCCTAGCTACCCAAACAAGCATTCATGGACTCCATTTGTTTTAACTACCAGCACTGCAGAAAGTAATGCTGTTTCAGGTCTCTAAAACTAAAATAACATGCCATTGTTTTCTATCAAATCAGAGGCCATGTGTGTTGCAAAGTCATTCACAACTACAGAGTTGCCATAATAAGTTCCCAGGAGATTAGAGATGCTAAGTGTTCACTTAGAAGGCTGTCAGTGCAGTTAAACAGCTGGTGAGAGAGCGCGGGTGATGGCTTTAGCATGTGGGAGATCTCATGTCAGGACTTTCAGAAAGGATTCTCAAATATATACATGTAAAAACACAGGCACAGTTGCTAACTCCAGGTTGCATTATCCTATCAATTATTTTTTCTGAAAACTGGATGTTTTGCTGAATTGAAATTAAATCGTTAAATGAATTGCCAATAATAGAAAAAATAATTAACCAGCTAGATTGCAGTACACTGAGGGCCACACTCATGTAAGTAAACAGTAAACAAAACTATGTACAATGAAGGTTAGGAGAGAACATTTTTCTGGAACCTTACAGAATCAGGCTCCTGTACCAGGTGATCTGATGTCACTATGACATTCTTCCTTACATACATAGTTATTTTCAAAGTAAAGGAATAGTTAACCCTTTACTCCACAATGATGCTTAATCATTAATTGTGGGAATAAAGTAAATAAATTTACAATAAAATTGAGATCAATATTGCATTATCAATGAAAAAAGCAGCATGGAAGAAATTTATAAACTTAAATGTTTGCAGATCAATATCATTTAAGTGGTACTTACCTAATAACAGATTTATTTTTCATTATTCCCTTACAAGGGTGCAATGTACTTGTGACTTAGTTGCATTACCTAACTGATATATGGCAAGCTTTTAATTAGGTTCAATGTATACAATTTCATTAATTTCCTTTTAATCCAGCTCTTTGATAAAAAATAACCACTTTAAACATTGTGTGAGTATTGCAGATCAGAAACAAATGAGCGAGAAAAATGAAGTCCCCTCTCTATACATGCAGAGCCTCTATCAACTCCCAGATGCAATAATATACAGCAAATTGTGAGATGTTTGCTGTGTCGTCTGTCCCAGTCTGGAAGAAAATATCTAGGCCCAGGACCATCTTGACCATTCTTGGCAGGGCTGTTTTCATCCCGCCCTGAGGCTGCAGGACTCATTATAAGGTAAATTCTGTAATCACCTCCTTGATGAATTATAGCCATTGAACACATTGCTCCTACTTTAGACTTAGCTAGGACAGCATCCTAATTATTTAACAACCCCTGCTAAGAACCCTTTTCCCTCTCCTCCCTCTGATCTGCTTTTCTTCTATTCTGTCTCTATTCTTCTGATGTCTCAACCAAAATGCAGACAGCTAGTATAATTCCCAGATTTAAAAGCAAGAGGTGTACTCACAGCCACACCAGAATAGAATAGAATATCCTTTATTGCCACATGCACTCCAGTACAGAAGTACAGGATTACAGTGAAAAGTTTTTACAATGGCTGCCTCTAATGGCACGATGTTAGGTACAAATACCTAGGTATAAATCTTGGATACAAAAGAGGAATAAAAGGAAAAGTAGTAGCATGACTTACTGTGATTAAAAATAAGTTAGAAATAAGACGGTTATAACGTAGTTAAAGGATTGACACTACAATCCGATAAAGAATTTCAAATAGCAGCAGCTCAGCACATGGTCTGACTGTCTGCAACAGGCCCCAGTCCAACAATTTCAGTAATAACAATTGTACTTCCTGCAGAATTTGCCGACTTTTATAAACTCCCCAAAGTACCAGCACTTTCACAATCTCGCCAAGAATCATAAAAGGGAACAAATAACTAACCTGCATCTTTGGTAATGATTCTATTAATGAGCACAGATGAGGGGGCCCTCGAGCTGCTGAAAGCATGTTCAGAAATGAATGTTTGAGGGAGTTTCTCCGAGGATAACTGCAATGGTGAGGTCAAAAATGGCAAGTCAGAAGTCAAATCAGCGTTTGATGCTAATGTTATAAATTCTGCACATTGCTTGTGTACAACCATAAGCCTTGCGCTAATGGCGTCATCAAAATTGTATTTTATGCCATGTTGCAAGAGGCTAAAAGTAACATGGATGCCATTTATTATTGAACTAACAGCCTAGTGTCAATACAGATTTTGTGGGTATATAACAGAAGCGCTTCTAATACATTCGTCTAGATGTAGACAATTCAAGTTAAGAGCAATCCCAAGTAATTAAGTTGGCAAGGGTTTCACAGAAAGGAACTCAAGATCTACAGAGAGTTAAAAAAAAAGAATAAGCACTGCAAAGTACATTAACAATTGACTCTGAGTTCTGAGATGTATAACGAATTTTGAGATTGTGGTTGATGGTCATGGATCAGGTGTGAAATATTTGGATTTCCAAAGTGCATTGAATAAAGTACTGCACAAAAGGTTACCTTAAAAAAGAGCCCATGGTGTTGAAGGTAGTATATTAGCACGGATAGAGGATTAGATAAGCACCAGAAGATAGAGAGTTCTGATAAAGGGAGCATTTTCGAGATGGCAACTTTTAATTAGCAAGTCTGTCACAGGGATCACTGCTCGGGTCACATTAATGACTATATATATATACATATATATATAAACGGCTTGAATGATGGAAGTGAATGGACTATTGGCAAGTTTGCAAATGACACAAAGTAGGTGAGAAGACAAGTGGTGAGGCTGACAAAAAAAAAGCCTACAAAGGGACACATTAAGACACGTTAAGTGAGTGGGCAAAAACTTGGCAGCTGGAATATAATGTGGGAAAATGTAAGGTTATGTACTTTGTTGAGAAGATTAGAAGAGCTGAATATTATTTATATGACGAAAGACTGCAGAAAGCTGCGACACAGAGAAATTTGGATGTCCAAGCGCATGAATCACAAAATGTTAGCATTGAAGTTCAGCTGGCAATAAGGAAGTCAGATAGACAGTTAGTCTTTATTTCCAAGGGAATAAAGTATGTAATTAGAGAGGTCTGCTGATACTGTACAGGGCACTAGTCAGATCACACCTCGTATACTGTGAATAATTTTGATCCCCTTATAAATATACTGACATTGGAGGCAGTCCAGAGAAGGTCCACTTGGATGATTCCTGCTTTGAGGGATTGTCATGTAAGGAGAGGCTGAATAGATTGGGTTTATTACTCATTGGAATTTAGGAGAGTGAGAGGAAACTTTATTGAAACATTTATAATTCTGAGGAGGCTTGACAGGGTAAATGCAAAAGAGTTTGTTTCCCCCTGTGGAAGAGATTAGTGCCAGGACATTTAAAAAATCCCAGATTAAGCGTTACTAACTTAAGAGAGAGCTGAGGATTTTTTCTCTCAGACAGTAGTAAATCTGTAGAATTGTTTCCTGAAAGGGTTGTTGAAGATAGTCATTAAATTTACTCAAGGCTGAGATAGACAAATGTTTCCAAGGAGGTTGTCTCTGGGCAGTTAGGGAACGACTGTAGATGCTAGCCTATTCAGGAACACCCACATCCTGTGAATGAATGAATAAAATAAAATTAAAGGAATAAAGGATATTGGGAAAAGGCAGGAAAGTGGAGATGAAAATGATCAGATCAGCCATGATCTCATTGAATGCCAAAGCAGATTCACTGGGTTGAATGGCATATATCTCACAACCTATTGACTGGTGTAAGTTCCCAATAAAACTAAAACCCAAAAAAGGAATATCTGCAAGGGTCAGTGTATTTGAAATCAGCATATTAGTGCAGAACATTGCAGATCATAGGAAAACCTGGGGCTCAATCTTGTCAGCCCCAAGTCTTGGCATCCAGGCTATAAGTGGAATCCATTATTTTGTCAATGGCAGCCATCAATATGCCACCACTGTGATTGCTATCCAATGGGGATGGCAGCTTGATCAATGGAATTGCCAAAGGAATCAGAGATCTGGCAGCTCAGTTCAAGCCATAGGCCCAGAACTGCAAAGCAATGAATACAGTTCAGAAATCTCTCTGACATGCTGTATCTGATGTCATTCAGACTTTGGTAGTCACCGGAATTGAGCTCCCATTTCTGAAACACTGCAGGGTTCTCATTCCAATAAGGGCAAAACTTCCAGTCAGATTTTGCAAAATGCACACAGTGGCTGCCAAGAATCTGTTACTCCAGGATTTAATAAGCAATGATTCTTTTGTTTGAAAAAGCTACCAAGATGGCCTTTACACATCAGCATTGACAGTGCTGGTTCTATTGATCTTACGGTCACATTGTTATCTTCTCTGATCTGGGTAACACCATGCCCAGCCCAAGGACAGAGTATAGGCACAACAAAGGTAAGGGGCATAGGTCCAATGAGACAGCTTTCTCTCAAAAAGATTATGAAAATTCACTCTGGTCATGCCCTTCAAGAGATTGAGACTTTGAGCATGCTGGCTGTCACTGCTATGACAGCTTATGTTTCCAACTACTGAGGGTCCATTACATGATTCAAAGGACTCATACCATGACTACCTCAACAGGGCTTCTTGTTCCCTCATCAACACGCTAACCCAAATGCACTGCTGTCTTGAAAAAAATCTCCAAATTAATTAAGACATAGGTAGTGACCTCCTGACAGAATATCAAAAGGAAGCCTGGGGCTAAACCTTAAAGCAACATTAGAAGATTGCCCAATAGATCCATGTGCTTTACTTCCTGTTTATGAGAAGAATTTTTGGGGGTAAGTCACAGAGCATTCTATGATGATAGTATAAGTTAAGATCATGCAAATCTGTCCGTTTGTGAGATGAGTATTTTCTTTGGTGGGCCACAAGTACGAATGAGAAAAGGTGTTTTTTTCCTGAAAGTAGTTTGCATTCACTGAGTTTGCTAAGTTCATTGAGGCACTAAAGTATGGCCAATATTAGTGGAGCTCCACTTCACCTAAGGTTTGTTTAGGATGTCCTTGTTTGGTGCCTTGTTTGCTTGGGCCCAGCTGAGGTCCTTATCTGGTTGGTAACTGACCGCTTCAGTATCTCGCCCTGCCACCATTGGCTGGCCAAGGTGTCAGTCCAGGCTGCCCAGTAAAAGCTGGTGGCCAGGCCAGGAATTACCTCCTAGTTGGTCACCCTCTGAGCATCAGTGGTTTCAGTCACTACCACCATATTTCACTTCCTCAGCCCACCTTGGTCATGAAGGCACCCATGGTCATGGTGAGACCCTGAGTTCAAGCTCCTGGCTCCTCTTCTTCTGGAGACTTGTTGCGGTCCCAGTTGCAGCTGCTGCTTCCTGTGGCACTGCTGGAAAAATGGCTGGCAGCTCTCCAGAGCAAAACCACCTCCTGATGGAGGCAAAAGTCCTGCCTCTAACCAAGTATATGTCTGATGACCATTATAAGGCTGGGGCTGAGCCTGTCAAGTGCAGAGGAGGCCCCACCTCCAATTAATATTCAGTTCATTGAAAATGTTCAAGTTAGTATCTAAATGTGACTGTTTAAATAATGTTAAGTGCTGCTGTGACAGAAGGCAGATGGTCAGATGTCCTTTACAAAGACATCCAAATACTTTGGGATGTGACTTGCTCTGAGGAGAGTAACATTTGGCACTAGTTACCTGTCAACAGGGGCCCTTTGAAAGACTTTCCTTCACTTATTCATGTGAGGAAATATGGGTCTAAACGGACTGAAAAGTGTCTGCAGGTGTCAGTTATACCCAACGCCTTACAGAAAGGAGCAGATGGCCTTGGTAGGAATATATTCGCAATAAAACTGCAGTGTGCAACATGGAGGGTTTAAAATAGATTACGTTCAACCTTCGTTTGACTTTGGCTATATATAATAATCATTATAACCCAGTTCAAATGTTCAGAGTTTCCTGTCCCAGTGAGCCTGGTGAAGTACCCAATATTTTATCACTTCTTATAATCTCTTGCCACAATATTAAACTCAATGAAACAAAAGTTTGTCATAGGTGGCAGTCCAGCCAAATTGCTCGTCTGAACAAATTTCAGTTTTTCACTTCCTTCTTCAGCTTCCTTTCAGATTTCCTCCTCTCTAACAGGGACATGATTTAATGGTGGGTTGCTTCTCCTACCCCTTTAATATTGTCACTGTTCTAATTCCACATCATTTAGTGAGCTGACATCTCAGCCTTAACGAACAAAAACAACATGTTTACAATTCAGACACAGGGAAAGAGATGCGGTTGTAATAGTGTGAATAGAGGGAGCCAGCATCGGAGTGTTGCTTTCCCAGAGTATAAAATACAACAGTGCCAACATAAAATCAGCTTTACTAGGCTTGAATTAGGGCTTCTAAGAATGCCAATGCTAATTTTGCTGACAATATGTCGGATGAACATTGTCAGTCTTTGACAGGATAGCTAAAGAGATTGCCCCGTCTCATCTACATTATAATGATACTTTCCTGTTTTTATCACGAGATGTTACTTATCCACCTTGTAGAAACATTGTTGGTGTAAAATGGTAAAGAACAGGCCACAATACAATCCACACTCTGCTACCAGTGTGTGGATTGGATGGTGCAGAGATATGCGATAACATGTGACAGAAACAAAATGGCAATGTGGAATATGATCAAAAAACTCTTAATTCACACTAACTTTCTGAATCATTTCAAGTCAGTGCTTGAAATCATACAAATATTTAAAAACAATTATTAAACACCAAGAAAACTAGTAAGTTAATTTAAAACTGGATTCTCAAAAACTTATTTTCACTTCATGGTTTATTCATTGACTTAGTCTACATTTGCATTTGTCATTTTAATATATATTTTAAAATATTTTTCTCATTAGGATTTTTAATATATATTTATTAGATCTTTTTTATATCAATTAGGTTAGAAAATGTTTTGGCCTGCAACTATTTTAAACCATCTTCATGAATTATACACTTCAGGAATGCACAACATTGCAGACTTTTGATTTCTGTTTGTAGATTGACTCCCAAACCTGTGGTCCTACAGAGTTTGGCATATTCAAATGTTCAAAACTGAGTTTACATGTTTTTAGAGTTTATTACAACTTTCAAAAATAATGCAGTGAAGCTGTTGAAAAAAAATACAAAGCACGTCAACTTGTATCTTATCATATTTCTCATATTTATTTATGATGCACCTTACAAGCGATAAGTGATTTGAATATGTAGACAAAGGCAACAGCCATTGTTCATAGATTAATGTTGCATAGACAATAGGATACCATTCTGCTTTCCACTTCTTGAGGGGGCAGGCACCCTTATGTTTAAACAACTCCCTTTCGAGACAGGATCCCCAGCTGACTACTCAGTGAAGAGAAGTCCCAACATGACCCTTGGAACGGATCGCACAGAACTTTTAAATTATTGACTTATGCTGGACTCGTCGACAGTTATTAGCTGTGTTCCAGTTCCTCATTCAAATGGGTCATGTTCTCTGTGATTTTGCAGTGATAGATTTTGCACATTTTTACTCCAGTTAGTAAATAGGACTGGACTTGACATAGCCCGAGATTGAAGCCCTCTGACACAAGAAAACTGTGAAAATTCTATTAGAAAATGTACAGGCTGCACACAAAGCAGCAGCCATCAGAACGGCAAAAAGGAAAAGGTGGAGCAAGGCTTTGATTGGAATGTAAAACTGGTAGAGTACGAGGTAGGGAGTGGGTGATGGAACAAATTTTCTAGCCAGAAACACTCTTGTCTCCCAGATATTCAAGGTCCCACTCAGTGGTGGGTTAGACCAGTTTGTTCATGCACAGAATTTTGCTCGATACAGAAAAACTGGGTGGTACCACACTAGTCAGTCAAAGGCCCATGGAGCCCAAAGCAACTGCCACCAACTCTACCTGCTTCTGGGGGAACAGTGAGGAGTGGACCCTAATTTGAGTCCTGATCTAACCTCGGACCAGTCATTGATCCTGACTGAATGCAAATTCCAGATCCCGATCCAGGACCAGCTCCAGTTACAATCCAGGCAATGTCCCTGGACCAGCCCTGGACACTGTTCCTCCCTCAGCCTCAAGTTGGAAAGTGAACCTGAGCCAACCCCACCAATTCCAGATAGAAAAGGCAAGGCCTCGATGCACAGCAGCCCTGAAGTGAAAGGGATGGTTAGAGACAGTCCACCCTAGGACAGTGTCCTGTGCAGTGCTCTAGCCCAGAGACAGAGACAACCCTTTATGAAGGCAATCATTCCGACTCTGATGCCCTCATCAAGACATGGCAGAGGAGCAGATCCCCAAGATACACACACACACACACACACACACACACACACCTCAACACACACACACACAAACACATACACACACACAGACACCATACACACGCACACACACACCTCAACATACACACACGCAAACACATACACACACACACACATATGTTCACACACACATACCTCAACACACACACGCACAAACACACACACACACACACGCACAAACACACACACATACACACACACATGCACAAACACACACACACGTACACACACACGTACACACACACACAAACACACACACACACACACACGCACAAACACACAGACACACACGTACACACACACGTATACACACACACACACGCACACACACACACACACACACACAAAAACACGACCTCAGAGGTACACATATCAGGATTGCTACCAGTGCCACGTGCTAGTCAGAGTAGAAATAAAAGAATCGGCAGTATAAATGAGTGGCTTGAGAGATGGTGCAGGAGGGAGGGGTTCAGATTTTTGGGACATTGGGACTGGTTCTGGGGGAGGTGGGACTATTACAAATCGAATGGTCCACACCTGGGCATGACTGGAACCAATGTCCTAGGGGGTGCTTTTGCTAACACTGTTGGAGAGGGTTTAAACTAATGTGGCAGGGGGATGGAAACCAAATGAGGAGGTTAGTGGACAGTAAGGAGGTAGTAACTAAAGCCTGTAAGGAACTAGATAATGAAGTCAGTGTGACTAAGGGGAAGAGGAGGCAGAGAGAACGCAAAGGGACAGGTGGTCTGAGGTACATTTGTTTTAATGCGAGAAGTGTAGTAGGTAAGGCAGATGAACTTAGGGCTTGGATTGGTACCCGGGAGTATGATGTTATTGCTATTACTGAGACTTGGTTGAGGGAAGGGCAAGATTGGCAACTAAATATCCCAGGATATAGATGCTTCAGGTGGGGTAGAGAGGGAGGTAAAAGGGGTGGAGAAGTTGCATTACTGGTCAAAGAAGATATCACAGCTGTGCTGAAGGAGGGCACTATGGAGGACTCGAGCAGTGAGGCAATATGGGCAGAGCTCAGAAATATGAAGGGTGCAGTAACAATGTTGGGGCTGTACTACAACAGTGAGCGTGAGATAGAGGTACAAATATGTAGACAGATTATGGAAAGATTTAGGAGCAACAGGGTGGTCGTGATGGGAGATTTTAATTTTCCCAACATTGACTGGGATTCGCTTAGTGTTAGGGGTTTAGATGGAACAGAATTTGTAAGGAGCATCCAGGAGCATTTTCTAGAGCAGTATGTAAATAGTCAACTCGGGAAGGGGCCACACTAGACCTGGTGTTGGGGAATGAGCCCAGTCAGGTGGTTGAAGTTTCATTAGGGATTCCTTTGGGAATAGTGATCACAATTCCGTAAGTTTTAAAATACTCATGGACAAAGACGAGAGAGATCCTAAAGGAAGAGTGCTAAATTGGGGAAAGGCCAACTATAGCAAAATTCGGCAGGAGCTGGGGAATGTGGATTGGGAACAGCAGTTTGAGGGTAAATCCACATTTGATATGTGGGAGGCTTTTAAAGAGAGGTTGCTTAGAGTGCAGAACAGACATATCCCTGTGAAAATGAGGGATAGAAAGGGCACAATTAGGGAACCATGGATGACAGGTGAAATTGTGAGACTAGCAAAGAGGAAAAAGGAAGCATACATAAGGTCCAGGCGACTAAAAACAGATGGAGCTTTGGAAGAAAATCCAGAAAGTAGGACCAATCTGAAATGAGGAATTAAGAGGGCTAAAAGGGGTCATGAAATATCTTTAGCAAACAGGGTTAAGGAAAATCCCAAAGCCTTTTATTCGTACATAAGGAGCAAAAGGGTAACTAGAGAAAGGGTTGGCTCACTCAAGGGCAAAGGAGGGAAGTTATGCAAGGAGTCAGAGAAAATGAATGAGATTCTTAATGAGTACTTTGCGTCAGTATTCACCGAGGAGAGGGACATGATGGATGTTGAGGTTAAGGATAGATGTTTGATTACTCTAGGTCAAGTCGGCATAAGGAGGGGGTAAGTGTTGGGTATTCTAAAAGGCATTAGGGTGGGCAAGTCCCCAGGTCTGGATAGGATCTATCCCAGCTTACTGAGGGAAGCGAGAGAGGAAATAGCTGGGGCCTTAACAGATATCTTTGCAGCATCCTTGAGCACGGATGAGGTCCCGGAGGACTGGAGAATTGCTAATGTTGTCCCCTTGTTTAAGAAGGGTAACAAGGATAATCCAGGTAATTATAGACTGGTGAGCCTGACATCAGTGGTGAGGAAGATACTGAGGGATAGGATCTATTTACATTTGGAAGAAAATGGACTTATTAGTGAAAGACAGCATGGTTTTGTGCAGGGAAGGTCATGTCTTATCAACTTGATAGAATTCTTTGTGGAGGTGACAAAGTTGATAGATGAGGAAAAGGCTGTGGATGGCATATACATGGACTTAAGTCAGGCGTTTGATGAGGTTCCCCATGGCAGGCTGATGGAGAAAGTGAAGTCGCATGGGGTCCAGGGTGTACTAGCTAGATGGATAGAGAACTGGCTGGGCAACAGGAGACAGAGAGTTGTAGTGGAAGGGAGTTTCTCAAAATGGAGAACTGTGACCGGTGGTGTTCCACAGGGATCCGTGTTGGGACCACTGTTGTTTGTGATATACATAAATGATCTGGGGGAAGGTATAGATGGTCTGATTAGCAAGTTTGCAGAAGACACTAAGATTGATGGAGTAGCGGAAAGTGAAGGGGACTGTCGGAGAATGCAGCAGAATATAGATAGATTGGAGAGATGGGCGGAGAAATGGCAGATGGAGTTCAATCCAGGCAAATGCGAGGTGATGCATTTTGGAAGATCCAATTCAAGAGCGAACTATACGGTAAATGGAAAAGCCCTGGGGAAAATTGATGCACAGAGAGATCTGGGTGTTCAGGTCCATTGTACCCTGAAGGTGGCAACGCAGGTCGATAGAATAGTCGAGAAGGCATACGGCATGCTTTCATTCATCGGACGGGGTATTGAGTACAAGAGTTGGGAGGTCATGTTACAGTTGTATAGGACTTTGGTTCGACCACATTTGGAATACTGCATACAGTTCTGGTCGCCACATTACCAAAAGGATGTAGATGCTTTGGAGAGGGTGCAGAGGAGGTTCACCAGGATGTTGCCTGGTATGGAGGGCACTAGCTATGAAGAGAGGTTCAGTAGATTAGGATTATTTACATTAGAAAGACGGAGGTTGAGGGGGGACCTGGTTGAGGTCTACGAAATCATGAGAGGTATAGACAGGGTGGATAGCAAGAAGCTTTTTCCCAGAGTGGGTGAGCCAATTACGAGGGGTCACGATTTCAAGGTGAGAGGGGAAAAGTTTAAGGGAGATATGTGTGGAAAGTTCTTTACGCGGAGGGTGGTGGGTGCCTGGAACGCGTTGCCAACAGAGGTGGTAGAGGCGGGCACGATAGCGTCATTTAAGATGTATCTAGACAGATACATGAATGGGCAGGGAGCAGAGGGATACAGATCCTTGGAAAGTAGGTGACAGGTTTATATAGAGGATCTGGATTGGTGCAGGCTTAGAGGGCTGAAGGGTCTGTTCCTGTGCTGTAATTTTCTTTGTTCTTTGTACTCACACACACACACACACACACACACACACACACACACACCCCTGGTACTCCACTAATGCTAACCCATTCTGGTCATAGAAGACAATTGTCATAAACCCCTGCTATCACTGTCGCCTGAATCAGCCAGTCCTTCCTAGTCATACATGGCTACAGCACCATACAATGTGATAGATAGACATAATTTTTCATCCCATTGTCCAAATGTTAACATTTCAGAACTCTGATGGTGCAAACTTACCGATCAGCTTCTGAACCCCCCACTCCCAGATTAACAATATCAGGCTGGACACGCACACAATTGACTGGCAAAAGCGGAATTGGGAGAATTCAAGAGAAACAAATTTTAGGAGGATTTTGGCCAAGTATTGGCCAAGACCAGACAGAGTTAGAAAGAAGTCTCCACAGATGGAGAAGGGTGGGGCGGTACCTAAACTTGGTCAGATATTAGATAACTATAATAACCAGTACCACCTTGATCCCATCTCCATACAGCCTGTTGGTCTATGTTGACAGCTGGATTGCCAGGATGTGCTAACTGGGTAAGAGTACACATTACCCAGCCCGATGTATATTGTCCCACCCAGGGTAGGTGAATGTGAGGATGGTGTTTTGTGGCTCCATCGCAACAAATCCAGGATGTTTGGCTGTACCAACCAGCAGGTTGTGTATAGGAAGACAGGCGGGAGCTCAGATTATTGCTACCTGAGCACAGACACCACAGGTGACTGATGGGTCTTTTTCACAAACGGAAGTACAGAAATGGGATGTTCGGCTATTAGCCCAGAGAAAGGGCTAGAAGTTGGGCAACGATGTCCCAGGAAGATCATGCGGAGAACTATGCCCTGTATGAAATTAGAAATGGGCTAAAACCAGTCAGAAGTGCCAAACTACATGTTTGTCTGAGGACTATCTCAGGACCATAAAATGAGCTGGTTTTAAAACACACAGGAAAAACCCTGTATGACAACAAAGTGGTCCTGGTGGCGTTAGATACATCTGGAACCCAGCTGTCAGAGCGGTTCCCTTCCCAATTTCAGAAATGATACTTGTATTTGACTCATTGGTATTAAGATGGAAAACAGAGATTGACCTGGAGGAGGCCAGACCCAGGCCAGTGGGGATTAGTAAAAGGGATTTTGAATGATTTGGCAAAAGCACACTGAGCAGGAGTGGCCACAGTCAGTACCCTCAATTTGCTAATTTGGATAACAAGCTCAAATTTTTAGCCCAGCAAGTTAAACAGACCTTAGACAAAATTAATCTGGACAGTTGGCGAGATGGCGAGGGTGGAGTAAAAGAAAATCAGGCAGAACAATGCCTGACAACAGTGCTAGAAGGGCATGTTAAACCATAAACCATCGTCTGGGCACAGATAGATGATAATAGTAGGCAGCAGAATAGGACCCTGTGCAGCATCTATGGCCAATGGATGATCGAACAATTGAAGGATAACCTTAAGCAGACTTACTCCTGTCTCAGATCAGTATCAAGCAGATAGTGCACTTTTTGTACAGGAAGAGACACCCCAATATTTGAAATTGTCAATTGCAGCAACTGATCAAGGTTTGGTTTAATGATGATTGTAAGGGGGCCCCAGGAAAGTCCGTGGGGATGGTATAGTTGTTCCAGATCATAATGCCAAATCAAAGTGCGTTAACAAGTTTTCAAGGTGGCAAACGTTTGCATTATCCACGAGGGTGTATGCTTAGAATACGATGGCACCCTTCCATATGCAGTTGAAAAAGAATGAAGGCATGTTGGTATCACTCTGGATAAATTGCAGCAGACAAAAAAAAATTCTGTGCCCTTATCCCTTATATTCAAATGAGCATGTCTTCTCTGGTTTTCAAATGAACACCATTCTAAATTATCGAGATCCAGAGCCTGACCACTGAATCACCAGGATAGCATACACAGCGGGGAAGGAGAATATTGCATCACAACTTCCCTAAAACACTACCAGTATGGGACCTTCACAGTAAAATCTAGAATACCACATATTGTATTAGGCCACACATACCAGCCAGGGTAGGCCTAATCAAGCTTACAGACATTCACAGGAGGAATGAGATCTTTCTCAATGTCAGTGACAAACTTAATCAAACTTTAGGGGATTATTAGGAGAGGTACACTCGGGAATTGAACTCCTACCAGAAAAATTACAGCAGGTCCAGACACAATTGGCAATTGCACATAAAGCTTTTGCTACTGTTGTTCTAGGGGGAGGCATTGGCCTAGTTGTATTATCACTGGACTATTAATCCAGAGACTCTCGTCCTGGTGACCCGGCAAATGGTGGAATTTGAATTTAATGAGAAACCAAATCTGGAATTAAGAGTCTAATGATTGGTGGAAAAACCCATCTAGTTCATTAATGTCCTTCAGGAAATGAAACTGGCATCACCTTCCTGGTCTGGCCTACATGTGATTTCACACCTACAGCCAATGTGGTTTCTTAAACTGCCCTCAATTAGGAATAGGCAATAAATGCTGGCATAGCCAGTGATGCCTTCATCTCATGAGAGAATAAAAATAAATTCAGCAGACAGGGCAAATTCAAAAGGATATCAGGGAAGTCAAAGTGGTGGGATTACTGCTGGGACTGGGGGCTCAAACATGCAGATATACCTGTGTGTTCATCTCCTGTCATACCTGGCTATATTGTTCATCCTGTTACTTTGATCTCCCTTACCATCCTCACAGTTAAATTCATCTGCTGATAGAAGGAATTCATCCAGAAACTGACTATGGACTCTATGCTCTTGCAGTGGGAGCCAATAAATTAATAAACACAGACTGCTAATCACCAAAGAAGCTTGAGGGTGAGCCAGTGCACATAAATAGTGGATAATTCTCTGTTTATTTATTACGTGTATAGCATTGTGTACATTTGTAATGTTAAGCTTATTGATGTGTACAAAGAAGATAGTCATTGTATAGGACAATGGGAAGCCCATATACTCAGGAAGTTAGTCTATCTGTCTGAGACATGATGTGTGCCTGCACAAGAGCATGGCCTGAGCCTGCGATCCCATTTTCACTGGATGTTTCAAGGAATCAACAGGAGGGACTGTGGTCAAGTGAGCATGAGCCCAAAATTAGACATTCTAAATTAACCCACAGCTACAGAAATCAAGCCTGACAGAAAATTGACGAAAATAAATTAAACGGCAGCCAGCAGCTATCGGCTACAAAGAAAAGTGGAAACCAGATCAAAGAAGTTACAAAGATTCAAGGGGAATCAGTTAAACTAGCCCTGGGGCTGTGTATCAAAGAAGTATCAATCAGATATTCTGGCATCTTGACTGCCTGATTACGTACACTTGCCTGCACGGCAACAGTGAAAGGTGTTGGCACCGACTCATTGGATAATTTGATTTTAGCTCGTGATTGATTAGCCGAAGGCTACAGAATAGGCCTCTTCTTCCTCAGACAGTTCAGGAAATTTGGCATGTCCATAAGGTTACTCATGTCCATAAGGTCCCTCACCAACTTCTACAGATGCACCATTGAAAGCATATTGTCTGAGTGCGATAGCGGCCTGGTATGGCAACTGCTCTTCCCAGGACTGTAAGAAACTAAAGAAGGTGGTGTGCACAGCACAGACCATCACAGAAGCCAACCTTCCATCCATGGACTCTATTTACACAGTTATGTGCTGCGGAAAGGCAGCCAACATCATCAAAGATCCATTGCACCCTGCTAATGACCTCCTACAGCCTTTTCTGTCAGGCAGAAGATACAGAAGCCTGAACCCATGCATGAGCAGGTTTAGGAACAGCTTCTTCCCAGCCGTTGTTAGACCGATGAATGGACTCTAGCCTCAAATAACACTGATCTTGCGATTATGGATCTCACCTAGCTCATGCCCTGTGCTTCTGTCTAAGTCTTTTTGATCCGTACATCCTTTGCTTACTACTATCTGTCTGTACTGCTCATAAACAAAGCTTTTCGCTATATTTTGGTACATGTGACAATCAATCAATCAATCAGTCACCATTCTGTAAGGTCTGGTGTGAGGGGATGGGAGGGGGTAAAATGTACCCTCCTGGATGCTACCACAACAGTGAAGACTCTCAGCAAAGTTTCACAGCAAAAAATTGCAGCAAGTCTCATGGACAAGACCATATGGCAACGCAAGAAGACCCTACAGGAGATCCACCGTGACCTGTGAGACCCACCTTCATGGAAGAGAGCCAAACCTTCATCAGAAAGCCCAGCTCAAACAACTTTGCAGGTAAAATCCTTTTTCAGATGGATAGCGCTAGATAGAGAGTAAATATTGTGGGAATTTGGGGAATGCTCACATTGTGTTTCAATGAGGAATGTTTTGATAATAAAATTGATTAGAGCCACATTTTACATTCTATGTCCCTATTTCTGCCCCAATAACAAGATCACTTGGGTGAAGTATTTTTAATGCATAAGCTGGTCGAAGTGTTCACATCATGGCCAACAAAGTGATTCAAATATCTAGAAGGAGTGAGGACATTGAAGGAATCATCCCTGTGCTGCCAATGGCTCTGCTGTTAACAAATACACCCTGAAAGACAAAAAAGTATATAATTCAGTTATGACAATGTCACAGTTTTGACAATCACCATGTTCATCAGCCCCTCTTGAAATAAATCAGCAAATAAAATAAATGTGTGCTGGGGGATATTTGTAATTCTGTCAATAGATGCTCTACACTTTGCCAGCTTTTCCCTCTCTGATTAAGAAAGAAAGAAAAGGACAAAAACCGTCCTGCATTCCTATGGCATCTCTTCAAACATCATGACATCTCAAAGCCCTTTAAAGCCAATAAAATATTTTTAGAAGTGTCATCATTGTTGGAGGAAACGGAGCAGCCAAACTATACAAAACAGATTCCCACAGGCAGCAATGAAATAATGACCAGATTATCTATTGTTATTGATGTTGATTGAGAGATAAATATTGACCAGAAGGCTAGAGATGTTTCCCCGATCTCTCCTAAATAATGCAATGCGATCTTTATTTATACGTGGTATAACAGCTGGGTCCTCAGTTTAACATCTTATCCAATAGACAGCATTGCCAACAGTGCAGGGTTCCCTCAGTACAACACAATTAGTCAATATTATTGTGCTTAAGCTTC
Organism: Rhincodon typus; assembly: GCF_021869965.1. Classification (NCBI taxonomy): domain Eukaryota; kingdom Metazoa; phylum Chordata; class Chondrichthyes; order Orectolobiformes; family Rhincodontidae; genus Rhincodon; species Rhincodon typus. Next base: position 110,409,046 of record NC_063332.1, read on the forward strand.
TGGCAGACAGCTTGTACCTATAATGTTCTGGTACTGAGGCAAGATTACTTAACTCTAAGTGACCAAATACTAACCATCAGGGGAACAAAAGTGCTAAAAATTTCAACGGCCACTGCCTCTGCACCTGCAAGTTGGACTATTTATGGAGGACCACCATCAAACCACTCCCTCTGCCTCGCATTTTACATTCTCCATCAGCAAGAGGTGTAAAAAGCAGATCTGTGATTGAATGAGTGAAGGTGAGGTATTTATCTGACGGATGCAATGCATTCAGTGAGGTTGACTATCAGATATATGTGTCACAGGTCATACGGGATTGGGGTTCATTTCAATGATGGAAGGATAAATGGAAGTGCGATGAACTGTGTAAAAGAGTAAAGGTTACATATTGCTGAAAGCTAAGGGAAAGTGAGGAGTATAATTCACAAGACAGAGCAAATGCTTAAAGCACAGAATGTGGTTGAAATTGAAGATGTATTCATGGTTCCTAATCGGGCAAGTCACTAAATAGTTTCCCTAAATTGCATATAAGTGCTGAGCCCAGTGTTCCGTCTGCTCACCTCCTCAGCCACCTCCCACTATTTGCTGAGAGTCGCAAATTTCCTTCTCACTTTGCTCCTCCTTCTTGACTCCACTGTGTTTGCATTAATTTCCGATCCTAATGTCAGTGAGATAGAAAGGTCAAGTTTTAATGATTTTGAATTTTATGAACAATTCTTCATAATCCTGCTACCTCGTGCCATCTCCTTCATTGCACAGGAGTAACAAATGAAGACTAGAGTACAGCAATGACCTGATTTGTGACACAACTTAGAAATTTTTAACATTTGCTATCAAGTAGAAAATGTGAAGGATGGCTTTTTCAATGCATTTTCCAAATCCATTCAAAAGTGTATTTTTCAATTGTTCCAAACAGGCGATTAGAAAAATGCAGCCTCCCTCATTATTTCTGACAATGGTTTGCAACAATCAAAGATGTAAAAGGGTAATTATATGATTCCACAATCACAGGCCATGTTCTGAATACTAAAATAAGGCTCCCTGGCAGATTTTACAGTTATATTGCTACTTTTAACTTTGGTGATAGTAGAGAGCAGGTGATATCAGACTGCCTGTCTGTTGTACACCTCTCCCAGTTTCCCCTCCTATACAAAGATTGATTAGCTGATATGAATAACAAGGGGTTTAAGCTGATAACTCCTACTTTATACAAATAGCAAAAGTTAAAATTTCCCTATTGTATTAACAAATATCAGCCTCTTCTTTCTCTTTGCTGATACTGAAGAACTGTTTTATAGTTCCAAGTTTTGTGGGGCTTTTTTGATCTGGATTTAGTTTTATGCCAGAATTGCACTGAAATGCTCTATGAAACATGTAATGAGCCCATTAGTGTTTTTATGTGTGTGTATGTTTATTTTTTTAATTACCATTGGCTATTAAGGAGGAATAATAATGGAAAATTTTCAGCAATAATGTGATTTTACATCACAGTGTAGCACTTGGCAAGTATAGAAAGTAAGGTTTGTTAAAAGTTAGTGTCAACTTAAACGAGACAGTGATAACATGATCATTTCTCTCCTTTGTGTGACTGGTACCATAATCATTTCTCCTAATCTCTCTGACCTTTCTACTCCTAATAATAAGGCACAGCAAACCTTCAACTTGGCAACTGGTGATATTTTGCTTCATAATAATTGGTACTAAAGTACAGCCACATGATTTCTTGTCAAAATTTTGATGGCTGGAGTTAAAACATAGATAATGCAAACTGCTTTCTAACCATTTTATGAGTCCACTGCGTTTTTCTGAGGGTCAGAAGGTTACTCTGAAAAGCCAAGAAGGACTAATTTTCCCAGGCACACAGTTTCCAAATTCAGGACTTTAACCTTCAATTCTAGCCTGCTCACCCCTCATCTATTAAACCGTGGCTGTTGCCAAAGTTAAGTACCAGCAGATTTCACAGTGAAACCGCTGTAAGTTGACAAATAATGTTTTAGTTTGGTTTCATGCAAACATACCAGTGGTGGACAAATAAGATTTTTCCTACATGAGTTCATTGTCCACATATATTTGCTCATCTGTTAGGAAATATCTACCAAGTTTCTAGATTTTATTAATACGGTGATACTTTACAACGCAAATGTTTGAAAGATTCCTCTAACTTTGTGTTTGTGATTTCAGTGTAGTTTGTTATGTTGCACAGTTAATATGTGGCATACCTTTAACAGACATGCTCATGATATCATCACCATATCATAGCATGTAATCCAGGGAGTTAGAGGTTTCAGACATATTTTATCCATGGCCACTTGAAGCATGACATGTTGATGAAAGCATTCTACTATTTATAACCAAATACCTTAATATTAACCCTTATGTATATACCAGGGGCTGTAATCAAAATCTGTTGAATCTATTCTTTGTTAAAGAAACCAATGTGAACATAGCCTCATCAGACACAAGTACAAATATCATTGAAGGCAAAAGCCCACATCATGGTAGCTCATTACAGGTTTTAGTTACTGAACATAGTACATGCCATATGGTTCTGGCAGTCTTAATTTATATTTTTTTTATCCTCATATCCATCTCAGCATTCCAATTGTATTGCATGGACTGCAAATAGGCCCTTCTCTGGTTACTTTTGTTAATTTGTTAATGTGAAGTGGACTTCAGAGTCTCCTTCAGGATTTATTACTCATTAGTATTCCTCGTACTGAGTGGCTTGCTAGGGCCATTTCAGAGGGCAGTTATGAGTCAATCACATTGCTGTGGGTCAGTAAGGAACACAGATTTGCTTCCCTGAAGGACATAAGTGAACCAGATGGGTTTTTATAACTGTGGTCACATGGCCACCATTTTAATTCCGGGATTTTTGTTTTGAATTGAATTGAATTTTTACCACCTGCGATGATGGAATTTGAAGTCATGTCCCTGGAGGAATGGTCCAGGATTCTGGATTCTATTCCTGCGATACTATCATTCTGTCACTGCATCCTCATGAATTATGTGCTCTGGACCATCACAAAGTACACGCCAGGTTTTCGGTGTATAAAACAATGCCACTTATACCGAGGGTCATCTAAGGTGATTTATATCCAGTGTTCTGACTTCAACCGGCAGTAACCATGCTGTTCCACCGAATGCAGTCTGGTTTTGAGGGTGCATTCTTAATGGGCACAGCATTTTCTGTCTCCACAAAGGTAACCACAATATTGTGACTGAAATTTGTCTTTGGAGGCAATTGGAAAAACTAATTGGGCAAGGTGTAAAATGGGATATCAATTCATGACGGCCTCTACCTGTTCTTTATCAAGTTCATAACAATTCAATTTGACATGCATGCTCTGAGCTTACTGCATCAGCTACCAGCCAGTTTGCTGTCTACTAATGAAGGAAAGAAATGGCAATATGCAATACTTGCCAAGAGAAATCCCTTCATAAAACACCCTGTGGAAGAAACCTTGTCTGTGGGGAGGACAGTGGGGAAGGGTTCAAAAAGCCCTGGGCCCAATAGATGAGACCCATGATGTGAACTCACATTCACATCAGAACCTCACCATTTACATGAATTGAAAGGGGCCACAAATGTGCCGATAACTGGTGACCACCTAACATCAACTTATGACCTCCCACCTGTTTCTTTTATTCAACAGCAGCACATTGTTCAGCAACTACGGGAGGATTGACACAGAATAAAAAGCATGGCACTTTGGAAGGCTGAGGTTGTCTGTCACAGCCCTGATAGCAGCAATTAAGAATGTTCATTACAGAGCTGCAGCGCAACAATAATTGAGGTTCACTACACGGATGATGTTAGGTGGGGCAATCATATCATGATTCTGATACATTCGATGCAGAACCCTGCAATGTTCCCAGTTGGTGCCAGAATTTGCCCTTTCTAATGTCTGGTTCAAGTAGGAACTTTCATCAGCAACTTCAGAACAGATTACGTTAAATGGCCCTCCACTGTCAATCGCACAGTGCTGGTCTTCTTTGCTAGATGCTCCACAGTTGGTGGGGAGGCGATGGCCTAGTAGTATTATTGCTGGACTGTTAATCCTGAGACCCAGATAGTGTTCTGGGGACCTGGGTTCAAATCCCACCACAGCAGATGTTCAAATTTGAATTCAATAAAATATCTGGAATTAAGAATCTAATGATGACCATGAATCCATTGCCAATTGTTGGAAAAACCCATCTGGTTCACTAATGTCCTTTAGGGAAGGAAACTGCCTTCCTTACCTGGTCTGGCCTACATGTGACTCCAGACCCACTGCAATGTGGTTGACTCTCAACTACCCTCTGGGCAATTAGGAATGGGCAATAAATGCTGCCTAGCCAGTGATGCCTATATCCTGTTAATGAATTAGAAAAAAGTTTGCATGGGAATAGTCTTGTGCTTTCTGCAATGTCTTCCAAAAATGTCTAATCTCTTCTCAGTATTCTTTTTGAATGATCAGTCACTTTATCAAATCTGGCTGTGAATCATTCATCTCTGCAACCCTTGAATTACCAGGTTCACAATGATATCAGTCGCATTTGGGTGAAAATGTTGTTTTAAGGTTACCTTGTAGACATCCATAAAGTTACCTCTTGCTCCATGGCTCTTGGCGCATCAGTGAATTTCTCCTGCAGGAGTGCAGTGATATCAGTGGAACTTTGATAAAAATATTACTGTTTTATTTGCCGACAAATGCTCTAGGACACTCATATTGAACTTAAAGGATGTTTTACATGAATTTTGATTCGACAGCAGTTCCCATCTGGAGATACATGCATGTAAAGTCAAACCTTTGCTTGTGCTGTTCATAAATACAGTTAAGTTGCAGTTTCAGTTGATCTTGATATTTCTTGTTCCTCATGAAATGAATATTGTGTCCATTCCTTGATCTAGTAGGTTAGGGATATTGTTATGATCACAGCTGATGTTACTACTGGACAAACCAAATGCCAGGATGAAACTTGGCTTTGACAGACCATATGTTTGTTTCTTTTCCATTAGTTATTTAATGTGTTAGTTAGTTGCTGAGTGATATTTAAACAAGGTTACATATTTTCTTCTACTACAAAAAGACAGATGTTTATTACACAGAAGAAGAAACTGCAAAACAAAATCCAAGCTATCTAAATATAGGAGAAATTGGAAAGATCTGAAAACACACAGCAAAACAAACTTTCAACTTGTTTTGTGTCACTGACTATTGCAAAAATTTAAGTCCAGAGAATTTGCACCCCTATCACAACTCCTTAGGTTTCTACTTAAGTGGCTTCTTACAATTTCATTACCATGAACTGTAGAATTAATTAGATGAGGCATTTCCAAGTTTGCTAGTATAAATTTTTTTTTTTACAAATTTGAGATCCTAAACTCCCTCAGTTCTAAAAACCTACAGATTTCTAAACTGTCCTGACTTGGAAGATTCACAAATGAAACCCTTCTGCTGAGTTGCAGAACTAATCTTGCTCCTAAACTCAACCCTGGTGTCTTGAGAACTGATTTTTTTTTTAAGAATTACTTAATCCTAGATTCTTCTAAACTGTAAAATAAGCCTGACCTGAATTGTTTACCCTACCTGTCATAAACAGGGCAGAATAATCATATTTTCATTTACATGACAGGGATCTATAGACATCGGCTTTCTGAAAAATGTTTGATTTGGTCACTGCTCTGGAAGGTCTCTCTGACCTGCTTCAAAGGAAAGATTGAACAGAAATAACTAATACCCATGTGCCTCTATTTGAAAACCAAATTCTGGAAAAGGATATCGATCTTTCATCAAAGTATGAGTTTTCGTATTGGTTCTTATACTTTATAGAGTACTTGATACAGTATGCTAAGTAGTCCAAGATAGTGTCATTTACTCCCCATTAATTGTGGGAAGTGCCTATAGGGAAAATGGCAATGAAATACAAGTTACCTCCTTTTAAATTATTCATCCATCTAATGTGGAAATCACCGGCAAGCTGTCAGTTATTTCCCTTTCCTAACTGCCTTTAAGATGGTTTTGAGCTGCCTTCTTGCATTCTGTGTGGCAGGAGTTCCAGGGCAATAATACAGCAATAATGAAGTAACAGTGATAGGTGTTTAACAGTTAGAATGGTGTGTGACAGAATCATAGCAAGGAACCAAAGCAAGGGATCTTAATCAATTGATGAGAGATAGTAGGAACTGCCGATGTTGGAGATTCTGAGATAACAAGGTATAGAGCTGGATGAACACAGCAGGTCAAGCAGCATCAGAGGAGCAGGAAAGCTGACGTTTCGGGCCTAGACCCTTCTTCAGAAACGGGGGAGGGGAAGGGGGTTCTGAAATAAATAGGGAGAGAGGGGGAGGTGGATAGAAGATGGATAAAGGAGAAGATAGGTGGAGAGGAGACAGACAGGTCAAAGAGGTGGGGATGGAGCCAGTAAAGGTGAGTGTAGGTGGGGAGTTAGGGAGGGGATAGGTCAGTCCAGGGAGCATGGACAGGTCAAGGAGGTGGGATGAGGCTGGTAGGTAGGAAATGGGGGTGGGGCTTGAGGTGGAAGTGGGGGCTAGGTGGGAGGAAGGACAGGTTAAGGAGGCGGGGACAAGCTGGGCTGGTTTTGGGATGCAGTAGGGGGAGGGGAGATTTTGAAGCTTGTGAAGTCCACATTGATACCATTGGGCTGCAGGATTCCCAAGCAGAATATGAGATGCTGTTCCTGCAACCTTCGGTTGGCGTCATTGTGGCACTGCAGGAGGCCCAGGATAGATATGTCATCCAAGGATTGGGAGGGGGAGTTGAAATAGTTTGCGACTGGGAGTTGCAGTCATTTGTCATGAACCAAGTGGAGCTATTCTGCAAAACGGTCCCCAAGCCTCCGCATGGTTTCCCCGATGTAGAGGAGGCCACAACGGGAACAGTGGATACAGTATAGCACATTAGCAGATGTGCAGGTGAACATCTGTTTGATGTGGAGGAGCTTATTAGGGCCTGTTTGGGGGTGAGGGGGGAGGTGTAGGGGCAGGTATAGCACTTCCTGCGATTGCAGAGAAAAGTGCCGGGTGAGGTGGGGCTGGAGGGCAGTGTGGAGCGGACAAGGGAGTCACGGAGAGAGTGGTCCCTCTGGAAAGCAGATAAGGATGGGGAGGGAAAAATGTCTTTGGTAGTGGGGTCGGCTTGCAGATGGCGGAAGTGCAGGAGAATGATGCGTTAGATCCGGAGGTTGGTGGGGTGGTACGTGAGGACGAGGGGGATTCTGTTTTGGTTGTTATGGCAGGGAGGGGGTGTGAGGGATGAGTTGCGGGAAATGCGAGAGACGTGGTTGAGGGCGTTTTCGACCACTGTGGAGGGGAAGTTGTGGTCCTTGAAAAACGAGGACATCTGGGATGTCCGGGAGTGGAATGCCTCATCTTGGGAGCAGATGCGGCAGAGGCGAAGGAATTGGGAATAGGGAATGGCATTTTTGCAGGAAGTGGGTGGGAGGAGGTGTACTCTAGGTAGCTGTGGGAGTAGATGGGCTTGAAATGGATATCGGTTTCCAGGTGGTTGCCAGAGATGGAAACAGAGAGGTCCAGGAAGGAGAGAGAGGTATCGGAGATGGTCCAGGTGAACTTAAGGTTGGGGTGGAAGGTGTTAGTGAAGTGGATGAACTGTTCAAACTCCTCGTGGGAGCGTGAGGCAGCACCGATACAGTCATCGATGTAACGGAGGAAGAGGTGGAGGACAGGGCCAGTGTAGCTTTGGAAGAGGGATTGTTCCTCCAAAGAAGCAGGCATAGCTTGGGCCCATGCAGGTACCCATGGCCACCCCTTTTTGTCTGCAGGAAGTGGGAGGAATGGAAGGAGAAGTTGTTAAGGGTGAGGATGAGTTCAGCTAAGCGGATAAGGGTGTCAGTGGAGGGGGACTGATCGGGCCTGCGAGACAGGAAGAAGCGGAGGGCCTTTAGGCCATCTGCATGGGGAATGCAAGTATGTAGGGACTGGACGTCCATGGTAAAGATGAGGTGTTGGGGACCAGGGAATCGGAATTTTTGGAGGAGGTGGAGGGCGTGGGTGGTGTCACAGGCGTAAGTGGGGATTTGCTGGACCAAGGGGGAGAAAATGGAGTCGAGATAAGTGGAGATAAGTTCGTTGGGGCAGGAGCAGGCGCAGGCGGAGACAATGGGTTGACAAGGGCAGTCGGGTTTATGGATTTTGGGAAGGAGATAGAAATGGGCAGTGTGGGGCTGGGGAACGATGAGATTGGAGGCTGTGGGTGGGAGGTCACCTGGAGTGATGAGGTTGTGGATGGTTTGGGAAATGATGTTTTGGTGGTCGGGGTGGGTCATGATCAAGGGGGCGGTAGGAGGAGGTGTCGGAGAGTTGGATTCTGGCCTCAGCGATATAGAGGTCAGTGCGCCATACTACAACTGCGCCTCCCTTGTCCGCGGGTTTTATGGTGAGGTTGGGATTGGAGCAGAGGGAGCGGAGGGCTGCACGTTCTGTGGGGGAGAGGTTGGAGTGGGTGAGAGGGGTGGGGAGGTTGAGGCGATTGATGTCTCAACGGCAGTTGGAGATGAAGAGGTCATTGGAGGGTAGGAGGCCTTGGGGTGGTGTCCAGGAAGAGGGGGTGTGTTGCAGGTGGGAGAAGGGATCAGTAGACGGAGGGTTAGGCTCACGGGTAAAGAAGTAAGTGCGGAGGAGGCGGAAAAACTTTTCAACGTCCAAGCGTGAGCGGTATTCGTTGATGTTAGGGTGGAGGGGGATAAAGGTGATCCTTGTTTTGGTTCCAACATTCAAACTGACTCTAAGCTATTTCTCTACAACTTCTCAGTCCTTACAACAGATTACATAAACCACCTTGTCATAACAGGTGAGTTTGTTTTTTCCCGAATGTCTGAACATGTCCAACAAAATGACATATTTGATGAGTGAGATAGATTGGCAGTATTTCTGAACTGAACATGCAACCTGCCATGCCATAGAGTCATCAAGACAAACTGCACCGAAATAGGCCCTTTGGTCCAGCTCATCCATGCCAGCCAGGTTTCTTAAACTAAACTAGTCCCATTTGCCAGTGTTTAACCCATATCCATCTAAACCTTTCCTATCCATGTTCCTTTTCCAAATGCTCATTAAATGCTGCAATTTTACCTGCCTCTACCACTTCCTCTGGCAGCTTGTTGTATACGTGCACACCCTCTGTGTGAAAAAGGTGACCCTCAGGTCCTTTTTAAATCTTTCCCCTCTCATCTTAAACCTATGGCCTCCAGTTAGCATATCTTTCTTCTACTGTTCTCTTTGTAATGTGGCAATGATGTAGAAGGGGTCTCTGTCTGCTGTTTCACTGAAGGTGCAAAACAAAAACATTTATATTTGTTCCATGCCTTCCTGGTCATTACATTTAAAGCAGTTGTTCTGACATTCAACAAACCTGGGCCCTCCATTTACTCAGTCTGCAGCTCTACCTTGGACCACACTCTTCACAGGTACACATGAAGGGATCACATTTTTAACTGCATCTGTTTCATGAGGTCCACCAAGGCAATAAGCCAAATGTTGTTGACTTTCTCATTGGCATCAATTTATAGATATTGCAACTACTCCAGTCACCTAATGCACTTTTCACCTTCCCATTAAGGGCGAGGATCAACCCTGCAAGAGTTAGATGTTTAGTTTATTTTTCAAAGGACTTTCAAATAGAAATGAAGGGAAGACTCCTTCCAGTTGTAAAGCAAAAACTTAGAGAAGCAATGTCACTTCAAAGTATTTATAGTATTCCATATTGTGGAAATGATTTCACCTCTTAGTGCGACTTATGGTAATTATATAAAGTACAGTCATTGAAAACTTGAATAAGTTCTCTAATCCTGGTCCAGTAGTTATGAGCTGAACAATTACTTACAGCATTTCTGGAATGAATTATCCTTCTCATAAAGAGTCTGAAACATTGATAGGCCTCAGCATAGTACCCTGCAATGACTCAGAAGGTCTCTATGCTCAGGTTAGCATTAAAGTTTTTTTTGCATTAAGAAAGACTTAAGGCGATACTGTGCAATCGTTAAAAAAAAACAAATATTGCACAATATGACAATTAATGTAGACAATTTCGCATGAAGCTAAATACTTTTCATGGATGATTGTTTCTGCTGAAAAATAAATCACAGATTTGATGATGCATTGTGAGCAACTAGCATTCTGTCTTCAACTTGATCAGGAAGGGGAGGTCCCAGATCATTGTCAGCACCTGGGTAATTGTAAATAAAACAACTCATTATATTCAGAAGAAGAGAGAAAAGTGGAAAAACATAAAGCCGGAAAAATGGACAGGATCAAATGATCCCATCAAAATATAATTCCATACTAGCCACCTGAGTATTTTAAACTTTGCATCTCATGTCCGGCTATAGAAGGATCCATTAGTTTGCATCCATAGAGGAGGCACAGTATGCATTCCTGTCTTCAGCACTAATATCTAGCAAAACACAATTAATGATTTTTGTTTTACACACTTTCTGAACTTCAGCACTAATCTTCTAGAGGTCTAGAGGAACAGGCTTCTGCAGTCTGACACTTCTAACCTCTCTAAAAGTAGGTGGAACATCAATGGACGATCTATAAATTCTTTTACAACCTCTGTAGGGCCACGTTACAGTGTGTGTATGTCATAAGTGTAAGAGCTTGGAAAGTGTAGGTGGACAGAGGGAACTAGGTGTTCTTGTCAATATGTCTCTGAAGGACAACATGAAGAGCTGCAAGCCATTGTGAAGGCTAATGGAATGATCGCTTTATTGTAAAATGATTTGGGGATAAGAGTAGTGGAGTCTTGCTTCAAATGTATGCAACCTTGGTTAGACTGCACCTGGAATACTTGTGTGCAGATTTGTTCTCCTTATTTCAGTGAAGATATTATTGCTATAGAAGGAGTGCCATGAAGGTCCGCCAGACTTGTTCCCAGATTAATTTGTCCTATGAAAAGAGATTAGGCAAACTGGGCCTTTATTGTATAGGATTTTATAGCATGCGAGGTGATTTCATTGAAACTTACACAACACATAAAGGGGTCGTCAGATAACCTACAAGTAAGATCTTTCACCTGGTTGCTGAGTCTAGAACCAGGGGACACAATTTAAAAATAAAGGGATGCCACTTATGTCCCAGATGATAAGAATTTTATTTTGCTTCGGGGGATGTAAACTATTATAATTCGTGGCCATGTGAAATCTCAGTTTTTGAATATGTAAAAGAATGACAGATTTCTGATTCCCATAGAGATGAGATAGATAAAAAGACATTGAAGTGTTCAAACAGCCATTATCATACTAAATGACTGGATGAGCTGAATGTTCCTGTGTTCCTTTACACATTCATTCAAAATTAAGACAGACAGATAGGCAGAAAATACACTGAGGGAAATTATCGGCAAAAAGAAACAAATTCTTGTTCTAAGAGTTCATAACCATAAAGTTGGAATGAAGCTACTCTCTCATAGTACTTTTGGCAATGATATCATGGTGTTGTTGACTGTAGAAAAATGGAACATCCTCAATTCGGTAGCCACTCAGTTCAACCTGTGTCTTTACTTGAATTAGAAGTTATTTATATTCAAGAGTCATTGAATGTAGAAGAGGAGAAAGAGGGAGACCTGGGATATTGTTGACTTGCTCGCCGAGCTGGCTTGTTTTTGTTCTGACATTTCATCACCACGTGAGGTGGCATCATCAGCGGAGCCTCCGATGAAGTGATATTATTCTACTCCGCTTGGAATTTATACTGTCTGGTCCGTTATCATGAGTACTGTTATTTCCAGTTTTAATCTGTAAGGGTTTATATAGGGAGACCTGTATTTGCTTGGCAGCCTTCTGGAGATCTGAGTGCAACTGCCTTCTGTTCTGTGACCAACTGCACATGAAAACGAATCCAAAGGCTTTTGCCATGCAACTTTCCATCCTCAACATACCTGGTAGCAGTTTGTCTCACAAAGATATCAAATCCAGCTTCTTCAAAAATTATATGATCTGTGCACTGCCAAAAACACTACTCCTATTGATTCCCCTGCAATACAGCGGTGTGCAAACTTCCATTTTTCCCATGTTCTATGTAATCTGCACACTCTTCCTGGTTCAGGGTGAAAAGTGATGAGAAAATTTAGTGTATATTGTGCTTTAAAAAATTGTATCTAAGTTACTTTCTAACATTTCAATATATTTTGATACCAACTTGCAATAGTTGGAAGGCAGATGTCAATAGAACATCAACAAATTGTCCCAGCACAGTATGAATAATGGTCTTATGGAAATTCAAAGGTGTTTGAAGAATGTATGTCAGTACAGCTTCAGTGAGTGTAGACTGAAGACAAGAACACAGATCATGTCAAGTCATTAAATCACTGGTTTTAATGGATGATGATAGACTTACTATCATAGTCTCTGAAGCAAGCAATAGTTTATTTGTCAAAATGTTCTTTAATGCAACAAACTGAAAAATGCCTTTGGCTCTGCAATAAACCATCATGGTTTTGAAATTACCCTGTGAGATGCTGACGTAAGGCCATTTAATACATGCAGCTGACATTTCCCTCTCCTGTATTTTAGCAGGGGCACTAACTCATTTAATTTAAATTGATTATTATCCATGCTAGAATAGTAGAGAGTGGAATTTCAGATGAGTTGGTATATACTCATACATTTATATCCCATGATACTACTTTTTAGCTCATTGACAAGCTCGTCCTTGAAATATATTGAACACTTACGTATTTATTTGTTTACTGTTGAGTTAATACAATTCACGAGTGTCAATTTAAACTCCCATTTTAATTTTGTCCTTTTTAATTTCATTTGCTATTTTGAGCCTGAATGGCTCATAATTGACCTACTCTTAATCTCCACAATGCCTGTCAATGTTGGTGCTACAATTGCCACTTTGAGTGCAAAATAGTATGTCTGACGTAGCCTACATCAGGTACCACTTTGGTGAGGGAGGTATACAGAGTGAAAAGGTCAATGATTTTAATCGGTATGAAATGCTGATTTAACAACAATGCAGCCATTTTCAATGTTAATAATTCAAATAATGACCTCTCTTAACCTCATACAACTGATTATGCCTCAACAGAATAAGGACCCCTCTCTAAAGTCACTGGATCAGTAATCCGGAGGTACAGGCATAGGTTCAGGGGGCTTAGGTTCAATTCCCACCATAGTAGCTAGAATTCAAATTCAGTGAATAAATCTGGAAAATTTAAAAAGTCTCAGTCATGGTGACCATGAAACCTTTGTCTTTTGTCATTAATAACCTATCTGGTTCAATAATATCCTTCCAAGAAGAAAATCTGCTATTCTTACCTGGTTTGGATTACACATGATTCCAGAGCCACACCAATGTATTTAACTTTCAACTGGCTTGTGATAACCACTCAGCTTCAAGCACATTTAGGGATGGGCAACAAATCCTGGACTTGCCAGTGATGCTGATTGTGTAAGGTAGGCAGAGTTCATGTTCTTGTCACATTCAGCTCCAACTAATGTGATGAGATCACACACGGGCTTTGGATAAAGACAGTGAGTTTTGCACAAGCCTTTGCAGGGAGAAATGTATTCTGTATGGCTCCCAAGAGTCCTAGTAATTATGCCTGACTCATAATGTAGTTGTATTATTGCTATCATGCAATAAACCACCTTGTTAAATAGAAATAGTACATCTTCCATGAAGACTTTATGGTGGTGTATCCTTTATCACTGAGAATAGACAGCACTTGTATACAGTATATAAAAGGGATGATAAGTAGCAGCAAATGAAGATTTCAACTCCTTGCAGAGACTCCCAATGGCATAGAGTCATAGAGCCCTACAGCATGGAGATAGGCCCTTCAGCCCAAACTGGTCCATGCTAACAAAAATGTCCATCCATGCTAACCCCATTTCCCTGCACTTGGCCCATATCCTTCTAAACCTTCCCTACCCATGTATTCATTCAAATGCCTTTCAAATGTCGTTAATGTACCTGCCTCAACCACTTTCACTGACATTCCATATGCATACCACCCTCTGTGTAAAACAAGTTGCCCCTCAGGTTCCCATGAATTCTTTCCCCTCTTACCTTAAACCGATGCCCTCTAGTCCTCGATTCCCCAACCATGGGATAAAGGCTGCGTGCATTCACCCTATCCATGCCTCTCATGATCTTATACACTTCTATAAGATCCCCACTCAGTCTCCTTCGCTCTGAAGAAAAGAAGTCCTAGCTTGTCAACATCTCCCTATAACTCAGTCCCTTGAGACCTGGCAACATCCTTGTAAATTTCTTCTGCATTCTTTCCAGTGTAACAATGTTCTTCCTATAGCAAGGTGACCAAAACTGAACACAATACTCCAAGTGCGGCCTCACCAATGTCCTGTACAACTGCGAAATAACTTCCCAACTTCTGTACTCAATGCCCTGACTGATGAAGGTCAGTGTGCCAAAAGCCTTCTTCAGTGCACGGTTCACTGAAAATGGAGTCACAGGTAGACAGGGCACTGAAGAAGGCTTTTGGCACACAGACCTTCATCAGTCAGGGCATTGAGTACAGAAGTTGGGAAGTTATTTCGCACATTCAAGTGCTTCCAACCCACCACCTCTACTGTGATATGGACTGTCCCCAAGATATCGCCACTAATTTCCCCAAGTTCCCAAGTCTTCATGTCTTTCTCTACGGTAAACACAGAGGAGAAATATTCATTGAGGACCTTACCACCTCCTGCAGTTCCACACATACATGTCCACTTTGGTCCTTGAGGGTTCCTATTCTTTCTCTAATTATTCTTTATCCTTTAATATACTTAAAGAATCTCTTTGGATTCACCTTAATCATCTCAGCCAAAGCTATCTTGTGTCCCCCTTTTGCCATCCTGATTTCCATCTTCAGTAAACTCCTGTATCCCCTATGTACCTCCAGGGATTCCCTTAATTCCAGCTGCCTGTTCCTGAGCCATGCCTCCTTCTTTTTACTGATCAAAGCCTCAATATCTCGTGACATCCAGGGTTCCCTATTCCTGCCAACCTTGCTCTTCACCCTCACAGGAACATACAGACCTTGAACTCTAGCTAACACACTTTTAAAGGCCTCCCACTTGCCAGAGGTCCCTTTGCCTGCAAGTAAACTACTCCTATCAACCGCTGCAAGCTCCTGTCTAATTCCATCAAAATTGGCCTTGCCCCAATTTAGGACTTGAACCAGTGGACCAGTTTTGTCTCTCTCCATAACTATTTTAAAATTAATAGGACTGTGGTCACTGCTCCCAAAGTGCTCCCCCATTGTCACCTCAGTCACCTGTCCTGCCCTACTTCCCAGGAGTAAGTCGACTGTTGCCTTTTCCTGAGTAGGACCCTCTATATACTGCTTGACAAAATTTTCTTGGACAAATTTAACACATTCCACCACATCTAAGCCCATAACACTATGGCAGTCCCAGTCTATGTTAGGAAAATTGAAAATCCCCCACTATGACAACCCTATTGCTCCTGCAAGTCTCCCCAGTCTCCATGCACATTTGTTTCTCTAATTCCCATTGACTATTTGGGGGCCTATAGTACAACCCCAATAGCGTCATCATCCCCTTCTTATTTCTTAGCTTCACTCACAAAGCCTCACTGGATGATCCCTCAATTATTTCATCTCTGACTACTGCTGTGATACTCCCCTTAATCAAAAATGCAACTCCCCCTCCCGTCTTTCCTCCACCTCTGTCCTGCCTAAAGCACCTGTACCCTGCCACATTAAACTAGCAGTCCTGACCCTCCCTTAGCCATGTTTCTGTAATGGCTATAATATCCCAACCCCACGTACCTATCCATGCCCTGAGTTCATTGGCCTTACCTGCCAGCCATCTTGCATTGAAACAGTTGCAATTTAATCCAACAGGCATTCCTCGCTCCCTATTCTGTTCCAGCCTGATCTGTCTCTTGAACTTGCTATTTCTGATTACTGTATCTCCTTACAGCCTTGCACTTGCCTCCCTGCTGTTGAAGGTCCCAGACCCCTGCCAAACTAGTTTAAACCATCCCTTGCAGCACTAGCAAATCTGCCTGCCAGGATGTTGGGTTTTTTACCCAGGGAGTGGGGAGTCTGTGGAATTCTCTACCACAGGCAACGGTAAGGCCAAAGCATTGCAAGGTTTCAAGAAGGAACTAGATATAATGCTTAGAGCTAAAGGGATCAAAGGGTGTGTTGGATGATCAGAAATGATCATATTGAATGGCAGAGTAGGCTTGAAGAGGCAGATGATCTAGCCTTGCTCCTATTTTGTATGTTGCCCTGGGCTCTGTGTTCAAAAGTGGTGTTGCCAATGACATGGTCAGTCATGTCTAGGGAGGGAGATTCATAGCAAACCAGAGACCATTGCAGGAAGATGGCAAAGGAGTCGGCACCCCAAAGTCTGTGTCCTGTACAGTGTCTGGATCCGTCTATAATGCTGTTTCCCCTTAAATGTCCTTCTTCAAAGGTCTTGCAGCCCCTACCTCTCAGGTCAAGTCATTTACCTTACCTACTCTGGTGTGATCACAGCCATTTCCTTCCCCATTGCTCACTTTTCATTTCCAGCATGATGCTCTTTGACCAATGGCTTCCAGCTTCTGCCACAATGTGCCTGTGAGACCTTTATCCAAATCCCCTTTCTGGTTGGCTGACCCATAAACTTTCACAACAACTCAGGATCTACCTAACCCCTCTACATGAGCCTTTGCCTGTCTAACTTCTCCTCCCATATGGGTTGATCATGCCAAGTAGGATCATGCTGTGTCGACCCCATGAAACCAGGGTATTCCCTACTCATGGATGGAATTCCCTTCTGCATGCTTTACCAACCCCTCCTTACAAGTACCTTTCCCCTTCTCCCCTGCTTCACAATCATCATTCTTTCTTTCCACAGCCTGCTGCCCCCAATCCCAAAGAATAGCTTTCCAAGTCTCCTTCCCACAGCAGCCCTTATAACCCCTAATATCCCCTTTGCCTTTGTTTCTCTGGATAGACCTGATGGGCAAACTGTGGCTCATCCTCCTGAGTGTTAACCAGACAGCCAAAGACAAGGAGTGCCCAGACCGCCGGCTGATGCCTGTACATCTTCCCAATGGCATTGGCCCTACCTCCTTGACCTGGCCATGACGGAGCCCACAGCACTGACTTTGACCCCATTCTCTGGTCTAGAGAAGCACAGATCCCTGACCAAGAATAACCTAACTAGATGCCTAACGTTGGTCAGTCCCCTGGCCAGGTATCAGAAGCTGCCCTTAGCTCACTGCTGGGACTGACAGATGCCCCCATGGACTTTGGGAAAGGCCACTTTCTTAAGACATTGAGAGAAAGCTACCTGTTTGCCACATATGCAATGCGTTTACCATGTAAACTGCTGACACGTGCTGTAGGTGTGAGATTAATGTAGCACATTGTCATACAGCAAGATATTTGTATATCTTCCTGAGGACTACTGACCAGAAAGGCAAGCTGCTTGGTTTTGTAACTGTTCTAATTGTTTTGGCACAGCAAGGGCATGGCATGGCATGGATACTGCGATCGTGCAGGTAGGCACTAAATGAGCAGCCCTGAGATGCAGCCTGGTCCAGTCCATAAGCTGGATGCCTGTTCCCATGCACAATGTGACCGTGCAGCAGCCTTTCAACTCCATCTGCTAGTTTGTACCCAAACACAACAGGCCCATCAGAATATGTGCTGACCTAACAAATCTCAACGAAGCTGTAGTTAGGAAAATCCAGCCTTTGTCTACAGTCAACAAGCTTTTAGCCAAATTGTCCAAAAGTCGATTTTTTTTTAACTAAACTTGATGCCAGTGGCAGGTTCTGTCAGGTGCCATTAGATAAACAATCAAACCCGATTACTACCTTTATCACTCCATTTGGGAGATTTTGTTTCGATGAACTGTCATTCAGGATGGCCTCAGATCCAGAAATCCTCCAATGTTCAACATATTAGACTTCCGTATGAATGACATAATGATACACAGAGCGATGGCTGATGAATACAACCAGAGAGTTTTAAAAAGCCTACAAGGCTAACTCTCAACAGAAACTGCGAATTTTCCAAGGAATCTATTCAGTTCTTGGGGGGGTGTTATTTTCCCTGGAGCATCACAGGCTGAAGGGTGATCTTATAGAAGTTTATAAAAGTATGAGGAGTGTGGATAGAGTAAACGAAGACTTTTCCCTGGGTTTGGGGAATCCAAAGCTAGAGGGTGTAGGTTTAAGGTGAGAGGAGAGTTAAAAGGAACCTAGGGGGCAAGCTTTTTCACCCAGAAGGTGGTGTGTTTATGGAATGAGCTATCAGAGGAAGTGGTGGAGGCTGATACAATTACAACATTTAAAAGGCATTTGGATGAGTATATTAATAGGAAGCGTTTTAAGGGATATGAGACAAATGCTGGCAAATGGGACTAGATTTATCTAGGATATCTGGTCGGCATGGACGAGCTGGACCAAAGAGTCTGTTTCCATGTTGTACATCTCTATGGCTCTATGACATATTGTCGACAAAGATGGGATAAAGTGAATTTCACAGAAAACACTGATATGGAGTTTCCCGCTCTAAAATCAACGCAAAGATTTCTAGGCATCATTAATGTGTTGGCAAAATCTTGGCCTCATTCAGCAAAGATGGAATGTTGCCTTGGATGTTGCCTGAGATGGAGCATTTTAGCAATGAAGCAAGGCTGGATAAGTTCAGGCTGATTTCTTTGGAGCAGAGAAGGTCGAGGGGAGACCTGATAGAGATGTTTTACATTTTGAGGGGCATGGGTATGGTGAATAGAAAGCAGCTGTTCCCCTTAGTTGAAGGGTCAATAACCAGAGAGCATAGTTTTAAAGTGTAAAGCAGGAGGTTTAGAAGGGATTTAAGGAAACAATATTTTTCCCAGGGATGATGGAGTCTGGAATGTGCTGCCTGGGAGCTTAGTTGAGCTAGGAAAACTTTCAACCTTTAAAAAGAACTTGGATGAACACTTGAAATGTGATTAAATTCAAGGCTATGGGCCTAGTGCTGGAAAGTGGGACTTGTATAGGTAGTAGTATATTTTTGGTGTTATAGACATGATGGGCCAAAGGGCTTCTTCAGTATTCTATGATTCTATGAAGACTCAAGCAGATACATAATGAGGATGTTTTCCAAAAGATCAAGGACACACTGATGTTTACAAATGTTCTGTCCCACTACAATCCATCCTTTCCAAATACCATAGCTGCAGATGGTTCTGCTATGGGCATAGGAGCAGTACTGTTTCAGGAGGAATGAGATTAATGTCAGAATTATGCTTCTAAAGCATTGTCAGATAGGGAAATGAATTATGCAGTTATAGAGTAGATGGATTCCTTGGTCACATGGTAGAGCAAGACATCTTCAGACTATATACTTGGTCTGAATGGTTTATAGCGGTAGACATTGGTTTTCCGATTATGTGAGAGAGAATTGGCAAGAATGTTTCAAAAGATACAAAGACTCCCCCTCCAACCTACAAAATTCATTGAAGGGAAATTGCAAACAAAGGTGGACGTGCTCTCCAGACAAACAATTGACAGGATTACAATGAATTTTTTGGTGAGATTGAATCTTTTACTCAGGTTATAATGATATAGTACAACCCAACAACTGAAAACATACTCAGTACAATGTGACAGGAACAAAAGAATAATGAGTGTGTTGTCACATATTGCTTTGTAGGTTCATTGTAACCATGATCAATGGCCCAGTGGGTTAGCCATGAAGACCTTTTTTAAATATCGACAATATTACAGAATTCTGGACTTGCTTGTGTTTGATAGATGACTGATTGATTGTTTTACCTTATTACAACAAAGCTGGAACAAAGAACAGTGGATACTGGAAATCCGAAACAAATCTAGCACACCCAACCCTTCCTTTCTCGGTGGCATATTATCATCCATTCTTTTGCCTGCCTAACTATCATTGTCTCTCTCTTCTCTCTGATCTCCATTTCCGCCTATCTGTAAACTTCTTACCCCCATTCCCCATTCCTTTGTCTTCACCACCTTGATCTAGTTATCACCAGTTCTGAAGAAGGGTCACTGGACTCAAAACATTAACTCTGCTTTCTCCCCACAGATGCTGACAGACTTGTTGAATTTCTCCAGCTATCTCTGTCTTTGTTGTAGTAAAGTACCCTTGACAAGATAGACCATGGAGATTGAGGATTAAAATGTGGTGAGCCGGGTTCAGTCATTGAGGTGGTGGCTAGGAATCTCAAAAGAAATTGAGGATCTCATCGCTGACTTGTGTTGGTCATCCTAGTCATCTTGATGCAGGGATTTTTCTTGTTGCATAGCCATAATGTGCAATGCAACATTGTACAGTGCACAAGTGTAACTTTGCATAAAATCCTGAGTAACGTGTATTGCAAAGTCCCTCTGGATCCATCATAACAGCAGATGTACATTTTAAACCTGCCAATGGTCTACTTGTTGTTAGCTTTGGTGGAGGCATGGTTTACCTTTCCACTGTGCCACCGTGCTCTTCCAAAACACTGTGCGGATGCCTCACTGGTGTCAGTGGATTGCCCTTATCACCCAGAATACAGTCATCAATCTTACCAAGGACTTTGAAAAGTTCAGGAAACTGCAACAATATGTGTTGTAAGTGTTCCCGGGGAAACAAGTACAGACCAGGATAATTCTTCACCCATGATCACAAAACAATTGTATGTTTATAGAGTGGAATTCCTTGAAGAACAGTGGGACTTAATTTTAAATAATGTTAGCAGATTGAATATTCATTGAATGCAAACGTCTTACAAGTAGGAACCTGCTACTTGTGAGGTCCGGACTGCCATGCCTTGCATCCCTCCAGCCACATCTCCTGCTCCAGGAGTCTTCATTAAATTCCACCTTTTGTGACAACCGTCACGGTTTTAATGATTTTTGCACGTATTCAAATATTGTATTGCACAGAGTATTCACATTGGACATAAATTTCTTGGAAAGCTTCCTGAAATCCAAGTGTGTAAAATATTTATTTCACTTTTTCCTTTCAGGAGATTGGTTCGATAAATAAATAGTGGCTACAGGAACATTAAAATGCAGGGAGTAGTTACTCATTCAACCATACAAGAATTCAATAGAATACCAATTCAGCCACTCTGTTTTTCCAGCAGATTGTCTGGAACAAAGCCATTTGTTATTGCTTCAGCATGCTTTGTAATCTCTTGATTTATGCATACAATACAGGAGTGATTGGTTTTGACAGAGTACATCTGTGTATATAAACACAAACACAACAATATAGTATAATGTTAAAACAGTATAATGTTACATTGGGTGAGTCCTTTATGCCAACAAAAGTGAATGTATTGTAGCATTTCAAAACAACTTGATAGGAGTTATCATGTGCACTTAGCATCAAGTACAGTGTAGAATGCATTGATCAAAGTGTATATACAAAATATTATTATGCTGAAATTCCATTGTGCTTTCAATATTTATCCATGCTATTGGATGTCCCATGGCACTGCTCATCGCAGCTGTTGCAACTGCTACGGGAGGACCACAATGGTAATCAACTCTATGACTCCATGGGTCACACTATTAGTATAGACATTTTGATTCAATCATTACAATGACCTATGGTTCCCCTTTTGAACTACAATCCAGAATAAAACAAACTTTTCGCCAGGCTTCTTTGATTAATTAGTCTGTTACTGTAAAACAAAACTCATTCTTAAAAATGTGATAAAACTAGATAACTTCCAAACTATAATCTGGAATTATATCCTTTTTTAATGCCAGAAACAATATATTCACACAAAACAAAAGAGATTTGTGTTTAGAAAAAAAGGCAAAAAAAATAGAAACAACTTTATTCAGCAATGGTCTGAAATCAAAGGATTGAATTTGATGAATGATCATAGTCCACAGTGTTTTTTTGTCGACAATGTTGAATTTCTGACAGCCATAAACCAATGGAAGATCTGCCAAACAAGACTTCAATACAAAAGAATTCTGAGGAAGGGTCACCAGACCTGAAACGTTAACTCTGATTTTCTTCACAGATGCTGCCAGACCTGCTGAGCTTTTCCAACAACTTCTGTTTTTGTTCAAGACTTCAATACAGATAGAAACCAAACATTATCTTTGGATAATGGTCACAGTTCAGCTTTTCAGGGTTTGCAAACATACTGAGATGGGGAAGGTTTATCAAATTCCCAAGACCATTAAACAAAAGAGGGCAAGAGATTGTGGAGAATTTTCCTTCTCCCTAGACATCCCTAGGTTCATGAAAACAAAAACCAAGTCCAGAAAGGTTTGTTGGCAACCATCAGCATGGAGGCCTATAGGTCTCTTCCAAAGTTAGGCTTTTCAGCAATTATGGGTAACAAACCTCATCTCCTATTTCCCTAAAAGCTTTGCTCAGCTATTTTTTCAAATTTATTGTGGATCACAGCTCACATTGAATGATTAAACTTACTTCCAAGAAAAACATGTTCCCATCCAACCCTTGATAAAAATCCTTTTAAATTCAGTTTCCACACAGTACATAACTACACATAGCTCAGACAATATACTGCTTTGTGCTTAGATACATTCATGACCTAACTCTTTCCCATCTCTGTAACCTCTGCCAGTTCTATAAGTCACCAAAATCTATGAGCTCCTCCAATTCTGCTCTCATGCTCAGGCTGAATTTCATTGCTCCATCATTGATAATCATGCTTTCAGCTACTTTAGTTCTGAGCTCAAGAATTACCCCTTCAACCTCTCCACCTCTCGTCCTCTTCAGGAAATTTCTTAAGACTTACCTTTTTGTCCAAGGTTAGGTCTCCTGCCCCAATATATCCTATGTGACTTTATGTCAAATTTAGGAGGTATGGTTAGTAAGTTTGCAGATGACATCAAAAATTTGAGGTGTAGTGGATAGTGAAGAATGTTACCTCAGAATACACTGAACCTTGATCAGATGGGCCAATGGGCCGAGGAGTGGCAGGCGGAGTTTAATTTAGATAAATGTGAGGTGTTGTATTTTGGTAAGGCTAATCAAGGCAGCACTTATACAGATAATGGTAGGGCCCTGTGGAGTAATGCCGAACAAAGACACCAAGGGGTGCAGGTGCATAGTTCCTTGAAAGTAGAGTTGCAGGTAGACAGAGTGGTGAATAAGGCATTTGGCGTGCTTGCCTTCTTTGGTTATACATTGAGTACAGGAGTTGGTTAGGCCACTTTTCAAATACAGCGTTCAATTCTGTTACCCTCCTCCCTCCGGACAAACCTCAAGGGATCTCTCTCCCACTGCAACTCTCTCGTCCATCCCCGCCTCTTCGACCTGTTTGTTTCCTCTCCACCTATCCTCTCCTCTATCCCTCTTCTATCCGCCTCCCACTCTCTCCCTATTTATTTCAAAACCCCCTTCCCCTCCCCCCTTTTCTGATGAAGGGTCTAGGCCCGAAACGTCAGCCTCTCTGCTCCTATGATGCTGCTTGGCCTGCTGTGTTCATCCAGCCCTGCACCTTGTTGTCTCGGATTCTCCAGCATCTGCAGTTCCTACTATCTCTGATTCAATTCTGGTCTCCCTGCTATTGGAAAAATGATTTTTAAACTTTAAAGGGTTCAGTAAAGGTTTACAATGATGTTGCCAGAGTTGGAGGTTTTGAGCTATGGGGAGAAGTTGAATAGGCTTGGGCATTTTTTCCTGAAACATCGGAGGCTGAGGGTTGACCTTATAGAGGTTTATAAAATTATGAGAGGTTTGGATAGGGTGAATAGCCAAGGTCTTTTTCCCAGGGTAGGGGAGTAAAAATCTGGAGGATATAAGTTTAAGGTGAGAGGGGAAAGATTTAAAAGGGACCTAAGGGGCACCTTTCCCCTCCACTGGTAGTGCGTGTATGGAACGAGCTGCCAGAGGAAGTGGTGGAGGCTGGTACAATTATAACATTTAAAAGGCATCTGGATGGGGGTCCATGAAAGGGAAGGGTTTAGAGGGCCATGGGCCATGGGCCAAATGCTGGCAAATGGCACTACATCAATTTAGGATATCTGGTCCGCATGGACAAGTTGGATCGAAGGGTCTGTTTCCATTTTTTTTTAAACTCTATGACTCTATAACTCTGTTGTAAATTTACTGCATTCAAATATGTTATAGAAATTTAAGCAGTAGCTGCAAGGGCAAGAATACTATATTGTGAGCAGTCACTCCTCCATCTGCCTCTACCAGATCATGAATATTTATCCCTCCTTCTGACTGTGAGCATCAAGCCAATCAGATTTGGAAGAAATCCTGGGGAAAGATGCATTTGGTGTCATGGCAGAAGGAAGATTACCAGCTTAGAGATGACACCCTGTATGTTCTCTTCCAGGTTACTTGGTCACAGCTGGAAGTTCAACCTCTGCCCCTGCCAGTGACCACTAGGTTGCTACTGTGCTGACCCATGTGCCTGAATTTACCCACTGCCCCTTCCTTACTGAAGGTACCTGCCTCCTGGCTGGAACATGCTGCTGTAAAGGACAGTGCTGCCAGTACCTTGGCAATGTTGCCACCGAACTCCCTTCTCAGCTTTCTCACCAATGAGCTCCTGTTAGGGCCACAACAGCATCAAGAAGTGCTGAACTCAGATAAATGGCTTTCCGACCATTTCCATCATCTCATCTGCAGGATAAAGATAGTGCCTGCATTGGACTCTCCTACCAAAGGAGAAAAGATGCTGACTCCACACAAAATTTCAACTGCTGCCCTTTACAAAATACCAAGTCCTCATGCTTGATGGGCTCATCATTAACTCTAGACCAGCCCATGTAGATATGGTTTTATTGGATCATTAACGATGAGGATTTGAGTACAGGAGTTAAAGACCGTAAGACATATGAGCAGCACTAGGTCATTCAGACCATCAAGTCTACTCCACCATGCAACGAGATCATGGTTGATTTGATAATCCGCAACTCTACTTTTCTATCTTTTCCCCATAACACTTAATTCCCTTACTGATTAAAAGTCTATCCAACCCAGCTCTGAATATATGTAACAACAAAGCCTTTATAGTCTTCTGCGGTAAAGAATTCCACAGACTCACTAGCCTCGGAGAGAAGAAATTCCTCCTCATCTCAGTTTTAAATGTGTGACCCCCTATTCTGACATTATGCCCTCCGGTCTTAGACTCTCCCACAAGAAGCCTTGCTGCAATTACATAGAGTCACAGTCAGACTGCACCTGGAGTATTGTGTGCAGCTTTGATCTCCTTACCTAAGGAAAGATATACTTACCAGAGAGGGATTGCAACAAAGCTTCATGATATTGATTCCCAGACTGGCAATTTTGTCCTGAGGAAAGATTGAAAAGATATGACTATTTTCACTAGAGCTGAGAGAAATGAGATCTGATTTCATCAATGCATTCAAAATCATTACAGACAATGATAGGGGAAATGTAGGAAAGATGTTTCCCCTGGCAGTGGGTACTATAATCGAGGGACAGAGTCTCAGGTTAAGGGGCAGTCTATTGTGGGCTGAGATGTGGAGCGATCTCTTCACTCAGAGGGTGGTAAATCCTTGGAATTTCCCGACCCAGAGGGCTGTGGAAGCTGAGCCAATGTATCTATTCAAGACAGGCATTGGGAATATGGGGTTAATGGGGGAAAGTAGCCTTGAGATAGAAGATCAGCCATGATGAGTTGAATGGGGTCCAAATGATCTATTCTTGCTCTTTTTTTCATAGGTTCCTCTTAACTAGATGTGCATTGCCTATTTTGAAAACATGACCCCCACAAGTTCCAACCAGCACTGAAAAAGTACAGTCCTATTGTGGCAATGACACTGGTGTATTCTGATTCCATCCCATGTAATTCTGCAGTCTCCACAAACCCCATCTCTCTAGAAAAAGTAAAATCCCAGAGGGATAGATATGGGTTTTGTATGACATTGGAAAACCTGAGCATAGCAAAACTGGCACCAACTTTTCATCTCTCCTGATGCTTATTTCCATTAATTTCTATGGAAATAAGAGGTTCTGAAAACTGATAAATCAAAACAAAAACTGATCACAGTAAAATATTATCCCCAGCAATGTCAAGTTTTAGATTTAGATTTATACTTTATTGTCACGTGTACTCAAGTACAAAAGTGCTGGAGTATAGTGAAAAGTTTTCAATGTCGCCAAACACACGGCACCATCTTAGGTACAAGTCCCTAGGTTCAAAAACTTAAGAACAAAGTAGAAAGAAATAAGGAACAAAGTTAGAAGCTAAACATTACAGTCATTCCTAGTATATTGTAAAAAAAAAGTTAAAAATTAAACATTACAGCCACTCTTAGTATTAAGTCAATAAATAAAGAAGAAAAGCTAAAAGTTTAAACATTACAGGCTTTCTAAAGTTCTTAGCCATGCTAGGAGGGCACTTCCTACAACAGCTCAATCTCCTCCGCTTCGGCACGCTTTCCCCACATTGGTTTGATCTCCCCTGCTCTCGTCATTGCTGCAGATGTCAGGGGAACCTCCATCACTGCATTGGGTTCGCTCCTGGGATCTCAGACCACCATAGTCCCGGTCCAGGCCTTCAGCCACTGCCACACACCGGGCCACTAAAGCCCCAATCGAGGCACTGTCTGCACCAGGCCTCAGCTTCACTTTTTGTCCAAGCCCCAGGCTTCGGCCTCGCCTTCGGGTCCACAGTCTCACCTTCGTTCTGCATGCCGGGCATCAGGAACTCACTAAGAGACCCGGGTCAGGCCTCCAGATGCTGCCTCGCACTGGACATCTAAACGAAAGAAAGAGAAAAAGAATAAACGAGTATAGAAGGATAAAGTAAAGGTAGAAGAAGAGCTGATGAGTGGAACTCTGCCTCTATCTTGAACACAGTGTTAAGTAAAACAAAGCAGCCAGTTGCTATCCATTTCAGCAACACTTCTGTGAAATTAGACCTGTACGAGAAACAGCAAGTGCAGCCCCTGGAAGCAAATATACTGTCCAGACGGTCATCATTTCAGCCTTGCAAACAGCCAAGGTGACTGGATCCTTTGAGATTCTCCAGGGCTAAATGAGTATCCACCTGACAAAAAGTAAAAATTACATTTCCTCACGTATCACTCAATTTTTTTTAAAGAATTCTTTGTGGAGAGATGAGTCTGAACACAGAAGGATAGAAATTTGTCTCCAACTGTGGTGCAAAATGGATGAAATTGAACTGGCTGCCCATTACACACAGCACCTGACAGCCAGATACACTGCAGCCAACAGGATTAAACATCAGAAGCTGCAGAGAATGGGCGACTGATTTGATGCCACTCTTTTTGTGCCTGTGACAAATTTCTACTCACAGTTCTTTATTAAAGACTTTTACACTAAGATTAATAAGCACAAGAATGTTGAGCAAATTCGAGCTGTGTGACACTTTGCACTGCAGCAGATTTTCCTCAATGTATTGCCGTGCATGTAAACAGTACTGCTGAGTGTTATTTAAATAACTAATTACATGCACTACATTAATTATGGAGTGTATTGTAAACAGCACGGCATGAGGCACTTCTTCCCCCTAGCACATCTTGCTAAGTCTTCGTATTAACATAATACAGCAGACAATATATTTCTTCCTTCAAATTCCTTCAGATAACAGATGCATCTTGAGAACACAAGCGTGTAATTTAATGCGGGCTGCATACTCACAAAATGAAAAGGGAGACTAATCTTTCACAATGAAGACGTAGTGTTAAATAAATGAAACAATGAAGTAAATAAGCACCCACATAAATTCTGAACCAAATGTAATTCACACGGGGAGGGCTGAAGTTAATTAAGTGAAAGTTCTAACTTTGACACAATTTGAATTGGACGGGACTTTCTAGCAGGCGAGGATAGAGAAGGAGGGTTTGAAAATCAAGTGGGTTCCAGTTGCACCAGTACCAGAAACCTTCCTGCTTCTGCTGCTCACAGACTCTAGGCGGGAAGGTCCATGTAGTTGACCTTCCTATCTTCCGCCTCTCAAGATCATTAAGTGGTCAGTTAGCAACCACATAGGAGCATCTTCTCATTTTGGCTGCTATACTGCCAGCCCAGGTGAGACTGCCAACATGCAGCCTAAATGAGTGTATAACTACATGCCAGCTGAAGGGGCTAAGGGAGCAGTTTTCTTGATCTACACCAATTTTTGTATGATTGAGGCCATTAAAATAGGGCAAGGGGTCACTGAGAGCCAGCCCATTGCCCATTGCTTCTGACTGCCATGGTTCACCTCTATGCATGAACCCAATCTGCACAGGCCCCTTCATGTCACTGCTGAGTATTTGAGCTGCTGGTCTCTGATTGCATGGCAGCTCGAGGAAGACGGGATGCAATATCCCAGATTCGGGGAGTCAAGTGG
This sequence comes from Rhincodon typus, assembly GCF_021869965.1. Lineage (NCBI taxonomy): Eukaryota > Metazoa > Chordata > Chondrichthyes > Orectolobiformes > Rhincodontidae > Rhincodon > Rhincodon typus. Next base: position 110,437,330 of record NC_063332.1, read on the forward strand.
AAGACCCACCATGTCATCTTCAGTGTCTGCTGGGCAGGAGATACAGAAACAGCACGGGTGCCTCAGGCAGTGAACAATGACCTGCCAAACTTAGAAGATTGTGTCCATCTGATTTTTCTCCTTGTGGCACAGTCATCACCAGAAGCCGGGCAGGATTGTGTGACCGTCCACGTGCTCATCGTGCTAAACTCTCTCTACTTAGTAGAGTCATGCTGAGCTCTTCGCATTTATAACTATTTCATTCAAGACTTGTCTGACGAAGATGGACTGTGGTATGTTACAGCCTTGAAGCAACTTCAGAGCCAGGCCTACTCAAACAACAGAGATAACAAGGTGTAGAGCTGGATGAACACAGCAGGCCAAGCAGCATCATAGGAGCAGGAAGGCTGATGTTTCGGGCCTAGACTT